>NC_062290.1:17716010-18024344 GCF_902655055.1 Lutra lutra
CCCCACTGCCTTCTCCTTTGGTACTGGAGACCTGGCTTGACTTCATTTTCTTCATTCTGTCCTCAGCTCCTGGCGCTGCCTTTCGCTGGGGACTTTTCACCTTGGGTGGCATATTAATCCGCTGGGGAGGTTGCCATCACAAAGAACACAGCAGATTTCTCACAATTCTGGAAACTAGAAGTCCAAGAGCAAGGGATCAGCCGAGTTGGTATCTTTGAGGGCTCTCTCCTTGGCTTGGAGATGGCTATTTTCTCCCTGTGTCTTTACATGGTCTTCACCTTTATGTGTGTCTGTGTCATAATCTCCTCCTCCCCTTCTTTTTTTAAGATTTTAATTAATTAATTTAAGAGAGTGAGAACGAGAGAGAGAGAGAGAGAAGGTGTAGGGGGGAGGGGCATTAGAAGGACAAGCGGACTCTGTGCTGAGCCCGCCTGGAGGCTTACTCCCACAACACCGAGATCATGACCTGAGCTGAAATCAAGAGCTGGATGCTTAACCGACTAAGCCACCCATGCACCCCTGATCTCTTCTTATAAGGACATAGACCATATCAGATTAGTGTCCCATCCTTAATGACCTCACTTCAATTTAATTACCTCTTTAAAGACCCCCATCTCCAAATACTAGGGATTAGGACTTCAAAATAGGAATCTGGGGTGGGGGCGGGCAGCAATTAAGCCCATAACAGGTGCGGTGCTACTAAATGACTCAAGCCCACTACTGTCTGTCCGCACACAGGACACCTGTATCACCCTACCCCACCCTGCTGTGACAGTGCAGGTCACCCTCTGCCATCTTTGTCAGGGCACACACCCAAGTCCACTGCCTATGTAGACCTCCAACTGGGAGTAAGAAGACAGTCTCTCTTGTGGAAGGTTTTTTGAATCTCTACCCCTGACTCTCTTGCTATAACCCTCACTTGGCTTTGGAGGGGCAGAAAGGGACTCACCCCACTATTCCTAACCAACAATGACTTTTGAAAATTCCCTCACACTTCTCCTCCCCAATCTTCCACTCATATGGGCTGGGGTGATGGCTGAGCTTGGCAAAAGTGGGTCAATTTTTAAGAAGCTTTGGGGGAAGCATCCAATCCAACTGCTGAGAGCACCCTACCATATCTTTCTTTGGGAAATGGAGTACTGTGTACCACTGTGCCCTAAGCTTTGGATCCAAGTTGTCCATTCACTGACTAAAGGAAATTTCTACTTAAGTAATTTATTTTTTTAAAATAATATGAGAGATAATCTAAATGCCTATTAATAGATGAATAATTGAATATAGCATGAAATTCAAGATGGTATATCAATATAAAAAAATTTCTAACTTACTGACATGGAATGGCACCTCAGATATATTTAATAAATAAATATATTTAATAAATAAATCAACTCACAACATGGTATGTTTAGAAATGACAGCATTCATATAAAGTTATAAACATTTATACATATTTTGGGGGATAGATAATATCTAAAGGAACAGAAATATACTATTAATTGCAGCTACCCATATGGAGTAGGTACGGGGATAAAGGAGCTCTTCTGTGCTGTTTCAATTTTTAAAACACAAGCATGTGCCACATTTTAAAATAAAGAGGTAATTTAAATATAATTAGATGCTATAAGAGTTTCTAGAAATCTTCTCTTGGGCAAAGTCAAGTTAACATTAGAAAAATTAAGTGCTCAGTAAGGAGTAATTGAGCTGTTTATCAGTAGCACTATTCTGCTGTCACATCCCACTGCCATATTACCAGGATCTTAATGTTTTCCAAAATAAAGTGTAGGAGGCAGCAGGCATAAACGAAAACATAACTGTCAGCTTCGCGGAAGAAAGGCGGAGAACGCCAGCCTCCCAGCAGCCTCCTGTGATGGGGCTGCCACCGCCCCCTCTGGTCACATGTCTGTCATATTCGTTTATCCTCACAAGTACTTCCAAAGGTCTGGTCTGTGCAAGCAGTGGGGATATGAAAATAGCTAAGACACAGACATGCCGCCCGCCTTTCATGGGACCTGCTGAGTCATCTTTTGCTGTAGGTCCGTTCTCATTTATTTAATTCTACCCTTGTTTTATAGTCTATATGTGACCTCTACCCTCATCTTTTCACTTTGGCTCCTTTGACTGCTGCTCTGTTTCCCTAGTGTTGTTGCTTTTTTGTGTTTTAGTTTTGCATTTTGTTTCCTTAAAAAGTAAATTTTTTTTTCTAGTTGAAAATTTCTATCTGAAATTTTCTATTTATTTAAATTTCTATTAATTAAAATTTCTATTTCTATCTGAAAATTTCCCTATTTCATTTATGTTCTTTTCCTTAACGAAAAAGAAAAAAACTTGATTCCACATTGCATCTCTCTGCCTTCACAGGTCTTTATACTTCTGTGGATGTTTTGTTTTCTGGTTTTTCGGGATTTTTTTGTTTGTTTTTTAGATGTTTTTTTTTCTCTCTCTCTCTTTTTAAAAAGATTTACTTATTTGAGAGTGTGATCACGAGCAGGGGGGAAGGGTAGAGGGAGAAGCAGACAGCCTTCTGAGCAGGGAGCTCAATGTGGGACGCGATCCCAGGACCCCGGGATCATGACCTGAGCCACCCAGGCACCTTAAGTCTTTATGCTTTTGACATTAACGCTGGTTTGGGGTAGCAACCCTCTAAGTCATTGTTGTTTCTGGTTCTCAAATGAAGACACTGAGGCAGAAAACAGAGTCATTTCCTTCTAGATGGGCCGTCAGATGCTAAAGTGTCAGTTGGTACTGTGCTCCCCGTAAAAACCCAGGGGGCGGGAGCCCTACCGGGCAGCCTGCACCCAGGAGCCCTTGTTGAATCAACCTGATGGGTACTCCACCGTTCTGTGCCTTTCGTAACACTAACCTATTTTCATTTTCTGGATTTCCTTCCTGATGGGTCAATGTTTCCTTGCTTTCCTCCAACATAAAGTTCCTTTATCTTTTCATTCCCACCCAGTCACTGGCTGTGAATGACAAGGGAGTCACCTCTCAGACCCCAGTGACCCCAGGAAGCAGGCTGTGGCAAGATACGGGCAGATTTCGGGAATCCGCTCCTGCAATCAGCTTCCCACGAGCTCAGGCCTGTGGCCGATAGGGACACAAGCTGAAACGGACACACGGGAAGGAACAGGACCTGAGCATTCCAAATGGGCCCAGTGGCCAAAGAGACACAGAGGGGCCGCTTCCTGTCATCTTTGTAAGCCACTGCTTCCCGAAGCCTGTGCCCATAGGAGAGATTCCACAATCTATGGAAAAGGGCCTTGTGCCAGGGAAGTTTGGGAAACCCATATATTATACCCTCCTCTTGAGACTTTATAAGGCACGTGAATCTGTCATAGATTCACGTTGTCCTACAGAAAATAAATCTGCTTGATTTTGTGTACCTCACAAAGGTAAACTAAGGAACCGTTCTCTTCCTTTCCTCTGCTTTTCTTTTTAACTCTCTCTCTCTCAATATGTTCACGCAAAACAAAATTTCAGCAGCACAGCTCTGAGACCCAACCCAGCGTGAGAAGTAGGCTGCTCCACACATCTGGGACAGCATCTACCAAAAGCCTAGCAAACATGGCCTGCACGGCTCTGCCACAGTTATTCCTCCTCACTAGCAGCTGAGGCAGACAGCCTGCCTTTGAGTCCTGGCTCTGACCTTTTGAAAAGTGGGACCTTCGTATATACAAATGAAGTATTACTCAGTCATAAAAAAGAATGACATCTTGCCCTTTGCAACGACATGGATGGACCCAGGGGGTATGAAGGTAAGCAAAATAAGTTGGTCAGACAAAGACAAGTATCTATGATTTCACTCACATGCGAAATGTAAAAAAACAAAACAAACAAAAAACCAGACTCTTAAATACAGGGAACAAATGGGTACAGTTGCCAGGGGCCGGGGTGGGGAGGGCGGCGATGTGTGACGAAGGGTGCCCTTACTGGGATGAGCACTGAGTAATGTAGGAATATTAAATCATTATATTGTACGCCTGGTGTCCTTATAAGAAGAGGAGATTAGGACACAGACACACACAGAAGGTAGAGCATGTGAAGACAGGGAGAGAGCAGCCCCCTCCAAGCCACGGAGAGAGGTCTCAGAAGAAACCAACCGCACTCATACCTTGATCCTGGACTTCTAGCCTCCAGAATTGGGGAAAAAATCAAATTTTCTCGTTGAAGCCACCTGGTTTATGCTACGTTGTGACGTCAGCTCAAGCAAACACATATAGTATCTGATCTCCTTCCCCTGCACCCCTAGTTTCAAGGAGAATCTTAGATCTGGAAGGGCGTATCAGGTCCACCATTCATCCCTTCTCCTAGAAAGCCCTTCTACTGCTACCTGACAGATTTAGACGGAACGAGAGAAGCCCTAGCAAGGCCCCTCGAGACTGAGACAACGATTCCATCACCTTTACTTACACATGTCCCACTGCATTGTATAATTACATTCCATGAAACTAACTGACAGGATTTGATTAATTTCATACTCTCCTGAGGGACGTTTTCGGGTATCTGCACAGCTACGCCAACTTCACAGGGAGCTCTGATACATTTACCTATTTCTTTAACCTTGGTATGTCTTTATTGTGAAATGTACACAGCGATTTAGGGAGAAAATGTGCTTATGCTTTTGAATAATTCTTCACAGAATTATAGCATTATGTGGGATTCCCGAACTCTGTTCCGTCTATCACTCCCCATTTCCTCGTTTCCATGCTAGTGAATAACAGTACTGGGAGATAAAATGAGCAGCCTAAGACCATTCACCTACCCACTGAGCTAGTTAAAAACAAGCCTTGAGCTTCTAAACTGGTAAGTACATGAAAAACGTGGTGACAGCCTTTTTATGCCAATCTTGTCTCTGGCCTTGTATCAAGGACATGATCTTTGATCACCCCTGAACTTAGCCTAAGGCACAGAGAAAACCTCCCCATGGCTAGCCCACGAATGGGGTTTGGCTGAATCCCAAGCTTTCTGTTTTTCATTTTTCAATACTAGCCTTCCCATGGATCAAAAATCTCCAGCTGTCCTCTCATCTCCCTGTCACTTGCCCTCCTAACCTACCTCTTGCACAGCTGCTCTCTTGAGATCACACCAGGTTGCCTTCACGCCTGTTTCATTTTAGGAAGCTCTATTTCCAGAACTCTCGATTTCATCAACGCTTCCTGGGTCTTTCTGGGAGTCGGATGTAGAAAAAAGTATTAGCTAAGTAACGTTTTTATCCCTCGTTGAATAAAAGGTTCTCTTGCTTCATGGGTAGTGGTGGCTTTCTAAATGCAGCTTCCACACTGGGTTTGGACAACACTATATCCTGCTACAGGAAGCCTGTGCTCCTTTCCGAATTTTGCACTAGAAGGGACTTTGAAGGATCTCTGTCTGCAGGTAAAACCAGACCTAAACATTATGACTATCCACCTGAGGTTTCCAAACTAGCTTCCCACAAGCTTTGACGGAAGTAGCTTCTAGGGTACTCAGTTTTTACTCAGTTTGTTTATCGAGCTACGCTTTTGGGTAGGTGTTTGACAAACATGTGTGTCCTAGAACCATATGGAAAGCATTAAACTAGTCTGGGGAGGGTACATGACAAAAAGAATGGTTCAGACACAGATTTTGCCCTTAAAGAATTTAAAATCTAAGAGGGGAGAGAAGAAAAGACACACTCAGGTTCACACAAAACAGCACGAGGGGAGTCAAAGCCACGAGACATAACCGGGAGTTTCCGAGGCAAGAGTAGCCCCTCTGACCAAGGGCACAGAGTCCAGGAACCTAGAAGCTCCAGACAAGAGGTAGTGTTTGGGTGGGACCTGGTGGATGGGCTGGGGAGGGAGGGGGACTGACTGCATCTGAGCGCTCCCATTTCCTTTCTCCGCCCTTTGTCCTCAGCCCTCATACCCACAGTCAGGATCTGTTCTGTTCTTCCTCTCTATGAACCAGAATCTTCTTGGAGCTTGTCAGGGGCACCGATGGGCCTAATTCCTGTCTTCAAACTAGGAGTTCTCCTTTTTCTCCTTGTAAGATTAGAGTCGGCCATAGTCCCGCAGGAAAGAGGAAAATGTCACCATCCCCTTCACGTCCCAGCTCAGTAGGGAGAGCTCAGTAGATGCAGGGGCTTGGCGCCTGGGCTAAGTGTCATCACTTAGCAGAAACCACGGGCCAGCATGAGACCATGACCTTGTGCTGACTAATCAGACGTGGATTTAGCTTTCTGCAGGTGCCTCCATCCAAGCCGGCTCCGTCTTGCTCGGATGGGGGCCATCACGCTTTCTTCACATTGCTTATGGTAACCCGAAGCGAGCCCAGCAAGGATACAGGCTCCCAGTCATGGGGAATGACATGGTAACCTATCCCCACATGCGCCCATTCTTCTCCAGGCACCTCTTCCTCAATTTTCAAGTACTCTACCTCTCTTCCACGTCTGCCCTTCTGGGATCACCTCCCTCCTTTCTGCCTGGGGCAGAGTTCCAGCCTCTCTGATGTCGCAGGTGGACAACCAGCTCCCGCCTTGCCTCCCATCTCTCCCACGCCAGTGCTGTCCACTGCCAGTCACAACACCCAGTTCAGAAATCTCTGGCTTCCCACTGCCAAGACACATAACACAAACTTCTATGTTTCACCCACAGAATTTAGACCAATTCAGCCGTTGGGTCTCCAAATGCTCTACCTTGCAGGCAAAATGAGCTCCTAGCTCCCCAGGTCTTGCTGACAGCTCGCCTGCCTCTACAGCTTGCTTGCTTTATATTTCCTTCTGCTGGAGGGTACCTTCCTCCCGATTACTGAACCCACTTTATTTACCTATTTATTTATTTGACGGTGAGAGACACAGCAAGAGGGAACACAAGCAGGGGGAGCAGGAGAGGGAGAAGCAGACTTCCCGCCAAGCAGGGACCCTGGGATCATGACCTGAACTGGAGGCAGACACTTAATGCCTGAGCCACCCAGGCACCTTGAACCTACATTATCCATGAATCTTGTACTTGCCCCTTTACAACCAAGGAGAAAGACCAAGGCCCTCCCACCCTTGAGAGCCCAGAGCTCCACAGTTGTACCTCTTACGGAATTGACTTCCTTCTGCCCTTTGCAAGCCATTTGTTTCCTCCCTTCCTCGCTAGAGTCAAGGTTGCATCTTGATTACTTCTGCAACACTCAGTCCTGAGGGGTAGCATCTTGTCCATAAGAAACACACAAGCTCTGAGAGTGCCGTTCAGTTACACTTCTCCCAGACTTTTTTGCACCTTTCCCCCAAATTTTTAAGGGTTGGAAAGCAAATTTCCTAATTGCCACCTTATCCTTAAAATGAAGACTGCTAGATTTTTTTTTTCTTTTAAATCCTGAGAACTTTGAATGCATGGACTAGATTTTGCTAGAAGCTTCTGATAAGGCTGAGAGGAAACAGCACAAGATCAAGAGCTAGGCCTCTTGGTCCGGATCCCAGCTGCCCAGCCACTGACGGTGACCTTGAGCCAATCCCTCACTGTAACCAGGGCTCATTTTTTTTTTTTCCTTTGCCTGTAAACTGAAGAAGTGAGTGAAAACAAATTCTAAGATTTACTTCAGTTTCTCTTACCCTACCAATTGAAACTTGGGTTGTAAATACAGAGACTCAGGAAACTATCGAAAATAGTAGGCAAATGGCCTGCTGGAGCCCTCAAATGATAATGTGCTTGGACAGGGGGCATCCACTCCTGCTTTTTTTCCTACACCCCTCTTGCATACCTATCCCCTCAAGAACCCCATGATTCCTGCCATTATTAATATGGAAGGACCTGCAGCCCAGTGTTCTTTGTCAGCTCTGACGCAGACAGGATACCAGGGACAGAATCTGTCCTTCGCTGATTTTCCCACTGCCCCTTCTTCCGCTTACCCCTTCTCCCCAGCTGCACGATTGACTGGAATTGATAAAGAACTGAGAACCCATCCCAAATTCAAATACTACTCTAGCAGGAAGTTGCTTTTCAAAAAGCCTTTATTTACCAGATCTTGAGGCATCAGATAAAGGGCAGGCAATTCCAGATTAGGTAAAAAGAAAAAAAGAAAAAAGAAAAGCTTTTATGTGCTGTGGGTGAACTCAAGTTTTCCTGTCATAAACTATATTGAGTATTTGAACCTACAGGCAAACCCCACACCTTGTGTTCTCGCTAGCTAGGAAGTATGAAGTCTAAAGGTCAAGGAAGTAATATGATCCTTTAATAAGAGATTAAATTTTTCCCTAGTACAGAGCCATTCAAGAATGAAAAACCAAATGGGGTGTAAAGAAAATTCACTGGAATACACCAAAGAGAGCCCTTGCCCCGGAAAAAAAAAAAAAAAGTTAATTTGGCTTCATATTAATAGGAAGGAGACTCTGGCTTATTATCCTTAAGTACCTTTGAAGCTTTACACCTTATTTAAGACATAAAGGTTACTTTGTGTTACAAAGTAAAATCTCCCAAGACAGTTTAGACACTGCTAACTGCAAAGGACAACAGCCTCAGGTCGCTTTTATCTGTCTTTGAGTTGCAAAGCAAGGTTCAAGCCATTTTAAAGTACAAACTTTCACTATCCTGAATATGTGTAATTTACCAGTAAAGACAGGGTTTTCCTCCCAGATAAGAAGTCGCTTATCAATTAAGAAGAAATTTCATGGGTCATTTTTTTTTATCACCAGGAATTTTAATCTAATGATTCCAGATTTTACTTTCTGCAAATATGATCAATTAATATTTAAGAATACTTTCGTCAAATTGAACATTTCAAAGTGGTCTCAGACAGTGGCAGCTCCCATTTCTCTCTAAGGCTTGGGGCAGTCATCCGGGAGGAAGTAAGCCTGGAGGCTGGGCTCCCTCACACAGCAGACTCACACCACGTCAGGAGTTCACGTGAAAGAAGGGGGCGGTTGACACAGATGCTGTCCCTCTCCCTTGAATCACCAAGACCAACCAGTACTCTGATCTCAGGAAGAATCATACTTGGTTTAAATCCCTCCTAGGTGGGAGTCTAGTTTTGGGTTTTTTTTTTTTTTTTTTTTTTTTTTTTTTTTTTTGGCTTCCAACAGAGGAATTTAATAACCCATGTATTTCTTGTTTGAAATTGACCAGGTGGTCGTTTTGATTTAGTTTCTCATATAAGTTAGTTTCTCCGCGAAATAGCGATATTCTGTCCATAGTGTATTTTATCTCCAGATTTTGAAAAGGTGGGAGAGAACAATACAAGTCCATTTTGGAGGATGACCTATTTCTGCAGCTTAGAACTTAGGTAAGATTTAAAGATTACAAGATTCATTCGGAAAAAGGAGAAGTGTATGTTACCAGCTTTGGCAACGACAAGCAATAATACAATAATACAAGAAATAAATACGCCCCTGTACCAGGGCCTCTCCGCCTGTCAAACAGACACCGTCATACCCATTAGGCAAGAGTCCTCAACAGTTTCCAAATTGTCCCTTCCTTCGATTTTCTATCTCCATTTTCATCATAGGAAGGAAGGCAAAATTTTGTTTAGAGCTGTTACCGAGTCTGGGCTCCCTAATGACCTGCTCGCCAAGGGAGGGGCAGGAGATAGCCTGGAAGACCACCAGCCTTCCCAGTCGGAGTGGATACAGAAGGAAAGGCAGCTGCCAGCTGTCACTGGTGAGGGGCTGGGCTGAACCCCGCATACTCGCATCCTCTCCTCCTCCTCCTCTCTCCCCTCCAACTTCCCAGCAGCAACAGACAGGTCCGCGAGAACGACACTCTCCATTGCGATGTGTCCTGCGGACACCCGGTCCTCCCGGAGCCGCACCGGGACCCACCTACCTCCTGAGGACGCGGGGAGGCTGGCTACCCGGAGGGCGAGAAGGATGCTCGGTCGCAGCCGCTCAGCATCTCCCTTCCGGAGCGGTTAACTGGGAATACACATTCGCCTCCATTTTCTGGTCACGTGATCCCTGCCACATCTAAATAAGGATGATCACCTGCCTCCCAGGTCGCCCAGTGACCCGGCCGCCGCCGGCGCTCCCGCGCGGGGGGATGGAGCCGGGGCCGCGCCGAGCTGCGGCGGGGAACACAGAACAGCCTCTCATCCAGGCTGTGGAGTCACAGGAGCCCCTTAGGTATTCGTGTCTGCTGCCAAAAGCTGCTCCCACCCCTGCTCCTGAGTGAGGCTGGATGCGAGTGGGCTCAAAGCACAGGTTGGAAGGAATCTAGTTCCCCTGAAATATTAAATTAAAAAAAAAAATCCTGTCGCTTCACAGCACGCGCAGTAAGATGGCAGCGCGACTATTTCCTTTGCATAGACAATGGGTAAGATCGTAATAAACGGACTTTGGAAGCATAGTCAGACACAGAAGGCCAATCAAGGTTCCAGAGACGGTTATGATGTTTGCACAAAATCATGGCTGTTGGCAGACAGAGGCGTGGGGCCATAATGCATGTGGGCTCTGTGGTCAGAGGTCCTAGAGTTTGAATCTAACTTCTACTATTTATTAGCGAATTCCGACCAGTTACTACAGTGCCTGGTGACTCAGACCGCTGACTCCCAGGTGGATAATAAGAATACCAGCACTCTGAAGAACGATGCATCTAGAAATCGTAAAGAGTCTAGGTGAAAATCCACTCACAGTAAATGTTAGTTACTAACACAATCATTAATTCTCAAAACGCTGACGGAAATATTTGACAGGTAAAGTCAGTGAAATAGGAAGGAAAAGTTTCATGCCAGGCGTGCATTCGTTTGTTTGCTTGTTTGCTCTTCATTAAAAAAAAAAAAAAACATGATCAGACAAACCAAAGAATTCTGATCATGATCAGGCAAAATGTCAAAGCAAAAAGTAACTATAGGTACCGTCCTCAGAACTGGATTGCTCAGAGTTCCATGTTGCATAATCTTTTAGTTTTGTTTGTTTGTTTGTTTGGTGGGGGCAGGGCTGGGCAGGAGGCTATGATGGGGTGATAGGGCGATTTTAGGTACTAACAAAAGAGGAAACCATTAACAAAATAGGAAAGTGAATTACTCAGCTGAGTACCCGGCCACGGTAAGTACTTAAGAAATGTTAGCTCCCAGGGACGCCTGGGTGGCTCAGTTGGTTAAGCAGCTGCCTTTGGCTCAGGTCATGATCCCAGAGTCCTGGGATCGAGTCCCACATTGGGCTCCTTGCTTGTCAGGGAGCCTGCTTCTCCCTCTGCCTCTGCCTGCCATTCTGCCTGTGCTTGCTCTCTCTCCCTCTCTCTCTCTCTCTCTGACAGATAAATAAATAAAATCTTTAAAAAGAAAAAATGTTAGCTCCTGTTCTTAGTACTTAAAATGATGGCTATTTCTTTCCTTACCACGGATGCTGAGGGTGGTGGGAGGGCAGTGGGAAAGGGAGAAGAGGAAGAAGCCAATTTTTTTATATCTTTATTTAAACTGAAAGCCCTACAGGGGCACCTGGGTGGCTCTATTGGTTAAGCATCCAAACTCTGGGTTTCAGCTCAGGTCATGATCTCAGGCGGTCATGAGATCAAGCCCTACTTGGGGCTCTGTACTCAGCACAGAGTCTGCTTTCCCTCTCCCTCTGCTCTTCCCTTCCCCCACAACCCCTGCTTATGCTCTCTCTCTTTCTCTAAAATAAATAAAATAAAAGGCTACAAAATTATTCAGGCTTATGAGCAGTTATGACATAAGTTCTCAAGTGCTGTCTACCTCTCAGTCCTGGAGGAGGACCAAAGAGGGGGCAGGCATGAGGAAGGTGTGACTTTGGCAGGGTTACTGACCCCCAGAGGTTCAGCAAGAGTGTCAGTGCATTTCTCAAAGCCAAGATGAGCCAAAACCATCAGGGAAGCACAGACAGCTTTAGAGCTGGTCCTACCCTGGGTGTCCGGGCTGATGGCTAAAAATGGGGCTCTGATCATTGTGAAGTGCTGGCTCATTAGAAGGACTTCCCTTTATCAGCTGGAAAAAAAAAAAAAAAAAAAAGAAGCCGCTGGAGGGTACAGAAAGAGGAGTTAAGTGTTATAGAACAGACACTGTAATTCAATCTATTTTATAATCTGTTTTTAAAAGTCAGCAGCTGATATGGAATCTGTTCAATCACAGATACCTTTAAAATTTAAGAGGCACTTCATTAAATGGGGGAAATGTGGACATCTGTTTTCGGCAATGATGTTTCCTTTTGTCTTGTAGGATGTTGTCTCAGCCTGTGCTGGAGCAAAAGAGCCCTAAGTCAGAGTCAGCTGGGCACTTGAGTAAATGTATTGTTTTATTCACTGCGACGCTGCGGCAGTTACAATTATTAAAAAAAAAAAAAAAGGAAAATAATTACTGCTTAAACGCATGAAGTAGCATCCTGATCATTATATAAATGAAAAGGGGGTGGTAGATGTCAAATTCTCCAGGAGATTTTCAGTTATGCTTTGAGAGCCCAATACATCCAAATCATTATTTAATAAATTAAGGTAAAAAAATAAGAATAAAAAAGGTCTTTGAAGATATATATTGTCAACTGCTACGTGAGTTGATGGTATGACAGATGACTAAGCAGAAGTATTTTTCTCCTCTGGACAAGCTGGTGTAGGCACAGTTGACAGGTGCACCTCCTTTTCTCCATGAGGCTGAGGGAAGTGGTAATAGCACTTAAGGAAACCGAAAGGCTTTGAGAATCTTGGAGGAGCTGTATACCGGGAAACAAGGACACTCAAGATAGGTAATTATGGTCTCAATTCCAAAAGAAGAGGAAAGATGAATTTTTGCAACATCTGAAAAGATGCATATCCCTGTTATGAACTGAGTGCGTCCCCCCCACCAAGTTCATCTGCTGAAACCCTACCCCCCCCCACAATGTGATGGTATTAGGAGGTGGGGCTTTGGGGAAATAATTAGGATTAGATGAGGCTCCCCCGTCATGAGTAGAATTAATGCCCTTCTGAAACGACCCCAGAGAGCTTTCTTACTCTTTCCGCTGAGGAAATTCTGCTGTGGGGATACCATGAGAAGGTGGCAGTCTGCAACAGAGGAGAGGATTCTCATCAGAACTTGACCTTCTCGCCACCTTGCTTTCAGATTTCTAGCCTCCAAAGCTGAGAAATAAAATTCTCTTGTTTATAAACCACCCAGTCGATGGGAATTGGTTATAGCCTGAATTAAGTCATGCCCAAACTAAAGTTACCACGTGTTCCTTGGAAAAGGAAGCAGCAAACACCAGAAATGCTCTGTTTCATTAAAAGCAAATTATATGGGAACAACTTGGCTTTCTTTGCCATTCGTTCAATCAGGCCGTATTTCTGGGGCGCCTAATAAACGGCAACTGCTTTCCTGGAGAGCACATTCTCACATGTGGAGACAGAACAGAATCCACTAAGCAAATAAACAGAAGGGGGTGCCTGGGTGGCTCAGATGGCTAGTTGTGGGCCTTTGGCTCAGGTCATGATCTCAAGGGTCTAGGGAGCCAGCCCCACATGGGGCCTGCTCAGGGGAGAGCCTGCTTCTCTCTCTGCCTCTCCCCCTTATGCTCTCTCTCTCAAGTAAATAAAATCTTTTAAAAAAACTACAACAAATAAACAGAAGAAAATAAATCAGGGCAGTGGGAAGAGCAGGGTTCTCAACCCTGGCAATACTGACACATAGGGCTAGATAATCCTTCGCCGTGAAAGGCCCTCCTGTGTGTTGTAGGACATGTAGCAGCATCTGAGGCCTTTACCCATGAGATGCCAGAAGCATCTGCCCCAGAGTGACATGGTGTGTGTAGAAGGAAGAGCTCTCTGGGGAGGCATGAATGATAAGAATAAGCCCTATCAAGAGAAGTCTAGACAGAGAGTACAACTGGCACCAACTCACTGAATTGGAAAGGGTCTGGTGGACAAGCCTGGAGACTGATGGAAAGAGTACTCGGCCAACGGAAATGTAAGCAGCAACTAGGACACACAGGGCCTTACAGGTGGTAGTTAAGAATCAGAATTGAGTTCCAAAATGATGTTGGATAGTTTTAAGAAAATGCGTGGTGAAAAGATACAGATGTGGTGAAAAGAAGGGCCATCTGTACCCCAATGTTTATAGCAGCAATGGCCACGGTCGCCAAACTGTGGAAAGAACCAAGATGCCCTTCAACGGACGAATGGATAAGGAAGATGTGGTCCATATACACTATGGAGCATTATGCCTCCATCAGAAAGGATGAATACCCAACTTTTGTATCAACATGGATGGGATAATCATCATAATACCATCATCAGCATAATCTGAGTGAAATAAGTCAAGCAGAGAGAGTCAATTATCCTATGGTTTCACTTATTTGTGGAGCAGAACAAATAGCATGGAGGACAAGGGGAGATGGAGAGGAGAAGGGAGTTGAGGGAAATTGGAAGGGGAGGTGAACCATGAAAGACTGAGGACTCTGAAAAACAATCTGAGGGTTTTGAAGGGGCGGGAGGTGGGAGGTTGGGGGAACCAGTGGGTATTAAGGAGGGCACGTATTGCATGGAGCACTGGGTGTGGTGCAAAAATAATGAATTATGTTATGCTGAAAAGAAATTTTAAAAATAAATAAATAAATAAATAATTTTAAAAATTAAA
This sequence comes from Lutra lutra, assembly GCF_902655055.1. Lineage (NCBI taxonomy): Eukaryota > Metazoa > Chordata > Mammalia > Carnivora > Mustelidae > Lutra > Lutra lutra. The sequence goes on from NC_062290.1 coordinate 17,730,498, forward strand.
AAAAAAATAAAAAGAAAGAAAGTGGGTGGCGAAAGGAGGATCTTTACATTTGAAAGGCTTCACTCAAGCCAGTGAGTGGAGTATGGATTGTAGGAGCTGGCTGACAGGAGGAGATAGGAGTGGAGTGGGCCGACCAGGGCGGGGCTGCCATGTAAGGTTGAGTAGCTCGTGGGAATGTGTGTGTGTGTGTGTGTGTTTGCGCGCGCGCGTGTTGGACTCAATCTTCCATAAGTTTTTGATTTGGAGTTGATCAACATTTTGAGATAGTTTGTGGGAGTGAATTAAAAGTTTTCCTGCCAGGCCGTTACCTAGAACAAAACTCTCTTAGGCTGACAATTAAAAGGAGCCGCAGCCCTTAACCAAAAGTTAACATGGTGGGGGAAGTAACATCCTCATTTCTTCCGTTGGCACAACCTGGGTTTCTGCAAAGCTGGACCCAGTCTTGGGGCGACTCTTCGACAGCACTTGTCCTAAGAGAGCTGTCCCCTGGACCTTGGAAACAGGTCCTCTGTTGCACTAGAGAAAGTCAACGATCCTGCACATGCACAGATCTCAGCACACTTTTCCGAAGCTGCGGTTCCATGGCTAATCCAGCCAGCTGTGCGGGATAACATCTGTGTGCTGCTTCGGCTTCACTGGCTTACTTTCTCCCTCTTGCTCTCGGCCCCAGGAGGCTCCCTCCCACTCTGAATCCCGCCCGGCTTTGGGGAACCTGGTGGGAGTTCTGAGGGAGGAAGCCGTACTTCCTTGTGGGAGGCCCCTTGCTGGCCATGTCCCCCAACTCTTGGCCATGGCTATTCTCACGAAACCTGACATTCTTGTTCTGAGTTCTGGAAAGCACCCTCTCCTTGCCCCTGAGGCCTAGGAACGAGAACAGCCGTCCCGTTTCCATTCCTGAGCTACTATACCGTTCCTTGTGAGCTCCTCACGCGTTCCCTCCATCTTTGTAAATACTCCCTTTATGAAATGTTTCTCAAATTATCCTCATTTGAATGTGTCCTCTCTCTCCTGCTGGCTCTCTGACAGACTGACATATCCTGCTTTTGTAAGCCATGACTTCTCCTCTTCCTCACATGCCATCAATTTTCATGGAGGTTTTTGTTTTTGTGTTTTGTTTTTTTTAAATTCCTGACATCAGTTTTAACATTTCACCATTCCAGCTGGAGAAATACCTTGGATTCTTCCTCAAACTAGAAGCCAGCACAACACCAAAGGGCTCCTCTGTGGGTGTTCCTCCCACGGGACAGCTGACTTGTACCACCTCGTCTTGGTGTTCATGGCCTTCTCTGGCTATAAAATCCTTTACCACAAAATACCACATCTATAAATATATGGGGAACGTAGATGTACAGTGAAGGGCTTTGATTCCCTCACGCCCTCTCGCCTCTGGCTGCTCGAGTTGGCCCCACAAACCACAGATGGGGGCAGCCCACGGACAGGGCAGTAACCGTCACGAATGAGCTGTGGCGTGAAATGTGCTTTCAGGCGCGGGAAGGCCTCAGTGGGTCACATGACAGAGGGAAGAGGCAGAGGCGAGTTCTGCTCAGTTGCTCTCCAAATAACTCTGGGAATGTTGGCTATTAAACGTGATGTATTTCTTAGTGGGACAACGGGAGGATAGGAAGAAATACGTCAACCTATAGAACACGTGGTAAAAAATGATGGCTTTGGCCTCTGTGTCGTATCGACAAGCAATGGGCGGGAAGGGAGAAGACAGAAGTTCAAGTCCTTATGTTACCACAGTCTCATTTCTGGATGACGTTAATGGCTCATTTACTGAGCTGGTTGATCTATGAAGTAGGGATAATAAAATTCACCCTGTTGAGCTCAGAGGGTGACTGGGTGGACCAGACTTATCTGAAGTCTGTTCTGGGTAGGGCTGGCCAGAAGTGGAGACATAGCAGGGGGCTAGTGGGGAGACATGGGGGAAAAAAAAACATTTTTTTTTTTTCTGAAAAGGAGACTAAGGCCTGAGTTAAACTGCAGATTTAAAGAATTTTGAATATATTTATCACCACCAAGCCACCAAACATAACACACCAAGTGATCAAATATAATTACAAAAATAAATGAACACAGAGTCAGTGCCAAGTTTGGTCTTCCAGGTTTGGTTCAGGGTAAAGCCAAATAACCATGAATAAACAAGGGACGGCTGTCATGTATGGGGTCTCGGCTGGCCTGGGAGAAAGGGTGGACGTTTGGAACTGGGATGCAGCCCATCCAAACAGCAAGACCCAGGGAGGGGGAGGCATGTGCTCAAAGAGCCTGATTCTTCTGCGAGCCCAAACATAATGTTACCCAACCCCAAGAGAAAGAGTCGACAGATTATTTCTTTACCCATTTTTCATTTTCAGCATTTACGTGGGTTTAAGACCCAATGTTCTAATTCCTCAACCCTAAGTCCCAGACAGAAAATTGGCTTTAGAGGGTCTTGTGAAATTGTATAAAGGTTTAATGGGGTCGCTCATAGGGAGAAAAGGGAGTTATTTCCCGCAGTCTTGTCAGACAGAAGAAAAAGGCCAACATTACTAATTTAAAAAGAAAGAATGCACAGAGATGACCATAAGAAGCAAGTTGAGAGGAATATGACACCTATTGTGTTTGGAGGTCATTTTAGTTTCAGGGAGAACCAAATAACTCACCTCACAGAGCTAGAAGACAAGCTATAGCTCCATGGATACAAGGATCGGGTTCTTTCTTTCTTAGATTATATTTATTTGAGAGAGAGAGAAATTATATTTATTTGAGAGAGAGAGAGAGAGCAAGAGAGCACAGAGGAAGAGTGAGAGGGAGAAGCAGACTCCCCACTGAGCAGGAAGCCCACTGTGCGGCTCCATCTCAGGACCCTGAGATCATGACCTGAGCCAAAAGCAGATGCTTAACCAACTGAACCACCCAGGTGCCCTTGGGTGGATCAGGTTATTTCTAAATACTGTTTCAAAAGCACATGTGCCAGAGCTCCCCCTCATCTGCTCCCCTCTGCCTCCCACTGCCCTGCCCCTCACCCTTGTGTGTATCTACAAGAGCTGAGACAAGAAGAGTCAGTTTACTTCCTCCTCTTGGACATTATTTCCATTTATCACCCTGCACAGCTATTTCCTTACCCCACACCCAGAGAAAGCCAATATATTTGTATATTGATCAACCCACTTTTGTATAATTTAGAGGGCGGTGAGTTTACAAATGTTAATGGGTTCAATTCACTTAGCATGTAGCTAGTTCAGTCTTTTGAATATAACCTAGAATTATTAATATTATTTGTCAACTTGACGAGGCTATGGTGCCCAGTTATTTGGTCGAACACCAGTCTAGATGTTGCTGGGATGGTATTTTTTTTTTTTTTTTTAGATGTGATTAACACTGAAATCAGCAGACTTTGAGTAAGGCAGGTTATCCTCCAGAACATGGGTGGGCCTTGTCTAGTCAGTGGAAGGCCTTGGGAGCAAGGTCTGAAATTTCTCAAAAAATAAGAAACTCTCCTCAAGTCTACAGCACAGACACTCTGCTAAGTTTCCAGCCTGCTGTCCTGCAGAATTCAGACTCAAGACAGCAACAACTCTAGCTTGAGTTTCTAGCCCACTGGACTCTCCTATAGATTACAGGCTTGCCAGCCCCTAAACCTGGGCAAGCCAATTCCAATTCCTTAAAATCATTTCTCTCTCTAGATCAAAGATAGATAGATATCTCCTACTGCTCCTGTTGGTTCTGTTTCTCTGGAGAACCTTGACGTAATCAAATGACCCTTTTCTCACACGACATTCTTGCAACCATGCCTTCTTTAAAAGAAACCTATAAAGGGTTCTTCATTTTAAGAAGATAGTGTGTGGGGCAGATTACTGTGCAGATGTTCTCTGTAACCCCACCAGAAAGATTGGGCCTATCCATCACTGTCTTGGGAGTTGGTGGTGATCCTGGGCTGGTGGGTGTAGAGCTGGAGGATGACCAAGGTGTTGGCAGAGCCTCTGGGAAGAGGCAAGATGGATCCTAGGAACCAGAACACAGCACTGCAGATTCCAAGGGGGAATGTTTCTCTCCCTGCACTCCACAGTCCTATTAACAAGAGGCAGCTGGTGAAGTACAAGGAGAAAAGCCACCTTTTGAGGCTTCCTCGCATTTTGGAAATATGGCCTGCAGCTCTCAAACCAGGGTGGGCACTTGAGTGATGGGGTGTGGTGGGGAGGGCTAGAAGTCAATTCCTAGCTCGTATATCATATTTCATATACTATCCGCATATACTATCCACATATACTATCTCTTTTTGAAGCCCAAACTTTTTTTTTTTTTTTTTTTCAGGACAGTCTTGGTTCTGCCCTATGACCAAATTCTATGTCAGAAGACATTTCCAGGTTTTTAGTCAGAAAAATAGGACTATCTCATATTGCTTCTGTGACTATCTTGCTGTGTCCATGGTTTCCTTCATCTCCCTCTTCCTAGACAGCTTGGCTGACCTCTTACCCTCTTCTTTGCCTTTCTACATTATGACTTTCCTATAATGCCCATCTTGAAATACACCTCTTAGGGCCACATTATGACTTTGTGGGGCCTTAGGCACTCTTACTTTCCTGGGCTCTTTCCTTCATTAAAAAAAGATCCAGAACTTTCTTTTACATCTGCATTGGTAGGAAAAAACACATAATCCACAAAGAAGTATAATAATTTTTTTCTTTAGATATTAAAAGAAGCTCAAAGTTTCATGTGGGCCCTTTAAAGTATCAGGGGCCTGGGTACTCTACCTCCTGATGTGGATAGATAATAAGCCGTTTCTTGTTCCTCCACCATAAAGGTGCCCAACACAGATGCCTCCCCTCTTAACTTACTAGCAGGAACACACACTCTGGGCATGGAAAGACTGAAATTCTAATCCCAGCTTCTTCAATTTCTAACTAGAAACCAGACCAAGTGATTCAACCTTCCTTTCTTTCTTGTTTTTTTTTTTTTTAAGATTTTATGTATTTATTTGAGAGAGAGAGAGAGAGAGAGAGCGAGTGCACAAGCAGGGGAAGAGGCAGAGGGAGAAGCAGACTCCCCGCTGAGCAGGGAGCCCAATACGGGACTGGATCCCAGGACCCCAGGATCATGACCTGAGCCAAAGGCAGATGCTTAACCGACTGAGCCACCCAGGAGCCCCTCAACCTTTCTGAACATCAGTGTTCTTCCTTGTATAATTCCTGCCATGGTAAAATGAGGTAGTGCACACACGAGGCTCAGTACGCCGGCCGTGGCGAACGCTCATAATAGCTATGTATATTTACACACACGTTGGTCATCAACTACTTTGATTTACATGTTACACTAGTATCTACCTCTTCACCTGTGTTTCACTCTCTTTTTAAACTAGAGGACTGGGGCCAGTGGTTCTCCAACTTGAGCGTGCACCAGAGTCACCCGTGTTAAAGCACAGATTGCTGGACCCCAACTGGAGTTCTTGATTCAGGAAGAGTGAGGAGTGGGGTCAGGAACTTGCATTTCTAGCAAGCACCCAGGTGATTCTGAGGCTGCTGCTTTTATTAAAAAAAAAAAATTAAGTAATCTCTACCGCCAACATGGGGCTTGAACTCGCAACCCCCAGATCAAGAGTCCCATGTTCTACTGACAGTCAGCCGGGCGCCCCAAGGCTGCTGGTTGTAGGACCCCACTTAGAGAATCACTGTTTGCCACAGCTCCATGCCTTCTCAAAATCTAGCACAGAGGGACCTTTCAAACACAGTGGAGAGTAAATTATTTATGCAAAAGGTAATAATACAGATGCCGGCGGGGAAACTCTGCCCCCTCCCCAATTGTGAGAAAATTGTCATTACTGCAGGGGCTGAGCAGAAAAATATGAGCAAAGAAATCTGCTGGCAAGAGAGGGAGCTGGTGGCACCAGGGAGCAGTCTCATCTGTTGGACCACAAGGGCATGAAAATGCCAACCAGAAGCCAAACAATAGCTCAGCCAAGGCAAGGCTGCCCGAGTTCTGAGCTCCATCCATAACAACACCAGCGGGGCTGCTGGGATCCATCTGCTACCCTCTTTCTATAACGGATCTGGGGGCTCTCTGGAAGGAAATAGCTTGACAGGAAAAAGAAAGATTAGGCCAACTGAAAAGGTCTGGATTTAGGAAACTGCCCTTGAATATGAGATTTTAACTCTTTACAGCCCTTTAAGAACCCTTGATTTACCCCTGCTTTTCCTTCTTCTTTTCTTATTCCTTTGGGGAGAGAGAGAGGAAATTTGTGAAGACCAAAGCTCTTGAGGACACATTCTGTTTACACGCAAATGAGGCTCCTGCCGATGGGAACTTGAGGAAGGCCTGAGGTCCTCCAGCCCAAGCCACCAATTTCATGGAGGAAGAAATTTAAGCCTAGGGTTGATCCCAACATACATGGCCAGTCACGGCAGAGCTAGGCTGGGATCCAGATTCTTGGACTCACAGTGAGTCCATGGTAGGCATAGTCCTTTAGGCTCCCGAAATGAGCAGGAAAAAGAGATCTTTTTTCTGCTACATTTTAGAGAAAACAAGGTCTTCCCTTTTAACTTGTCACAGTTTGGCCTTTCGTCCCTGGGAGCAGGAGGGCTCCATCAGGACAAATGAAGAGAAATGAACAACCTTTCATGGTGTCAACAGGGCCTGGGAAGCTCGAGGGCAGAGATGACATCCTGTTCTCTGACGTTCTGTCTTATACCCACTGGCCACCCAGAAACTCCGTACAGAGCAGACTCTCAGACCCCATGTGGTGAATGAATGAATGAATCCCTAGTCTGATGATTGTTGGCCAATTTTTCAGCCAGCTGGGGAGTGAATATTTCACACTAAGATTTTGAGCCTGCTGTGGCATCTCCTTAGTTAGCCCTCCTCGTAAGTTAGCTGTGACATAAAACCAGACTTGCCCTTTGTGTGAGATAGGCAGCATGTCTGCTGGAAAAGTACTGGTTCTAGAGGTGAAAAACCTTCAAATCCAAGTGTTCCCTCTGGTTACTTACTTCAAGGGACCCCCACCGATGTGTGGAAAGTAAAGGTAATAATACCGACCATATCAGGATTGTTGTAAGTATTAAATGAGATAATATAACCAAACTGTTTGGTGCTCTATGAAAAAAATGTTAGTGCCTTGCTTTCTCTGGTTCCAACTGCTTGTTTAAGAGCAATATAGGTATTGAGTAGGTAGAGTAGTGTAAGTATCAGAAGGGTTAGTACAGACTCTGGATGGAAACTGAAGTGTTTTGGTTTGGTTTTGTTTTGTTTTGTGACTGAAAATGGCCACAAATCATCATTATCTTTATGTTTATCTATCAGCTATTTTTACGGATGGTGCTTGGCCACACCTGGAAGCAAAGCTCCCACCATCTAGTTGTTCTTCGTATTCCACAATCCCTCACCATTTCCCCAGATTCTAATACAATATTTTTCAGTAGAAAAAAATAAATCTAGCTTTCAGCTTACCCTTTTGGTCTCGGTTTCCTCGTTCTGGGCTCCAGAAACTCTGTCTCCTCCTCCATTTCCGTTTCAAGGATCCTGTTTTTCCGAGAAGGCTGAGGTGGAAGCATTTCCCATTCATTGTCGTGGCGGGCAGCCTGCCCCAGAACCGCGTCCGGGCCAGCCCTGCCTTGGCCCTTGCTCTTCCGGGATTGGCTGCCCAGAGCAGGGGCCTCTTCTAGTGTTAAAGATTCCACAGGCTTCATTCCTCCTAGAATCTGTATGTGGGGGCCCTCACCTAAGCCACAAGGGGAGGTCAGCTCTACCACCTGGCCAGACTCTCCAGGCCCCGAGTTCCTAGCTTCTAACGACTGATCACCCTCCTCACTGTGACCCAAGACCATCCAGCTCTGGTCTTGCCCAGGGCTCTCAAGAGATGATCTCTTATCACCTTTGGGAGACATTGTCTCTACAGAATCATCTTCTCTTTCACTGAAGGAGGAGGGCTGACAGGAATCTGGGAGGCCTGCTAGCTGAGTTCCCGGCAGCCCTGTTTCTTCAGGACCCGTGGGAAACTCTTCTGATTCACATGTGCTTTCTCTGGCTTCCCGGGCCTCAGGTGTTGGGGGTGAATTTTCTTCATGGTTTACAAGTATGTAGTCCATGTGTAGCACATGACGATCTTCATTCTTCTCTGTGTACCTTTCTTCCCTGTATTCTGGTGTTATCCGCTCAGGCTCTTTGATAGAAATTACTTTTTCTTTTTCCAACTCTGACACTCCCTCGCTGGCTCCTAGAAGTGGAAGATGAAGGCGAGAAGGGGCGAACAAGGCAGAATTAACACATTATGTGATGTGTGATCTTTGCAAATGATTCATCTAAGGAGAGATAATTTAAGATATATATATAATTTTTTTTTTGGTAGAGCTGTTTTATTTTCCCAGGCACTCTCAAAGAGGTATTATAAAAGCCGCAGACATTTACTGCTGTTAATGGAGGATTTGGTTAAGCATGCACTGCAAATGCAGTTAGTTCCTCTTTTTACCCCCTTGGTAGGAAGAGCTTGGTTTACAAATACATTAATTGAGCGAAAGGGGCAGGTTCCGGGAGTGGGGGTTGGGGGGAGTGGGGTGGGGGGGTGGAGGACAGCGCTGTTTCTTACCATTTGGTGGTCCTATGTCTCCACCTGCTGGTGAATCCGAGTTATCTGTTTCTATTTCCCAGTCGATGTTCGATGGAGACAACTCAAGGTTGGAGTGGGCTCCCTCTGGCTCAGGACCTTCATGAATATGCAGCACAACCAGCTGTCCAGGCTGGCTGTTTTGGGTTTCTTCATGCTTTTCCTTGCTTCTTTGATTGGGAAGGGCAGAAAGCAGTATCTCAGCTGTTTCGCTGCCCAGAGACTCATCCTTGGGGGATGAGTCTGTTGATGGGGCACCAAGAGCCGGTTCTGTGAAGTAGGACAAATCGAAGGGCGGTGTGTAAGGTGCCAGCGATCGCTTCAGAGCATCTTCTTCCAAGGGAGGGTCACCACCATAGAGAAAATGCTCGGGCTCTTTCATTAAATCCTCATCGATATTTTGGCCCATGACATCATATTCAAAATCACCCCATGAGGCTTCGGATGAGCAGATATCTTGCTTCCCCGCATCCCCGTCAACTGGCGTGTCGGGATTGCCGTCTGATAATGTCAGTTTACTCATGTCATCTATCGTTCCCGTGGACGTGTTAAGACCTGAGGCGTCGCTGAAACTGTGGTCAAAGGCGGCTTCGCTTACATCCAGGCAAGTGTCTGAGGCCAGCAAGGCGTCAGGACCAGCAGCAGAAGTCTCGGTAGCAAAGGGCTGCTCATGGTCCAGCAAGGCTCCTGTATCTGTCTGGCTTTCAGGGGAAAAGCCCTCTGACATCGGCGAGCTGTTGCTGTCCACAGTCGGCTCGTGGAGAGTTACACAAATACCCGTTCCCACGTTTTCAATCATTGGGCTTGTCCTGTCGGCAAGCTGCAGATTTGGTGCTGGATCTGGGGCAACTCCTGTCTCAGATGCTTGGACATCTGTATTATTTCCACCACTGATTTCAGAAGGTTCAGGGGAAGCTTTGTGAGAGGCAGGTGGAGACGAGCCCCTTGTGTCCACCGGACCACTGATTGGGGGCAGTGGAATCACATCTTCAGAAGATCGTTCTGGATTGCCTGGGACAAATTCCTGCCCAGGCTCCGGACTGGGTTCTTCATCCGTCTTTGGCTCAGGGAGATATAACTCACCAGCTACCCCTCCGGGTCCCACTCCAGCCTGGATGTGCTGCTCTGTCTCTTGCTTTGCTTCGTAATCATGACATATATCAGGGCTGTTGGAAGCCTGAGAATTGCTGTCATAGTCACAGTGAGTCAGTATATCTGGATTCTCACCATCTGCTTTCAAGCTGAAGGGCTGCTTAGCATCCATCCACAAGTCAGGTGAAGCTGAGACCACTTGCCCACCCTCTTGGAAGTTGCCATGTAAAATATCTGGAACAAACGTGCCTTGGGGGCCCTCACTAGGGGTAGAGACATTCCATTCAGAACCCGACTTCTTTATCAACTCGGTGGAACAACTGACAGTGGGGAAATCTTCTGAGGCAATGGTTGAATTTGTTATTTCATCCGGATATGATTTTCTTTCTTCCCACCAATTTGTTTCTTGACACTCAACCATCGAAACGTTAGACATCACAGGTCCATTCTCATCTGTGTGAGTAAATGTTGGGTCGGGCTGACCCCAGACGGACAGCACTGCGCTCTGACACTGCTGATCTTGGGTAGGTGTTTCTGAAGTCAGTTCCTGACCGGCAGAAGACACGGAGCTTTGCTCTCTGGAATCCTTCTCTTTAATTTGGTCCAGGATTACCAGCTGGCTAAGCTGATCAGATTCTGGGTCTGGCTGCCTTGGCTGAATATTCCAAAGTTGCTCATGGGAGTTCTCCTCATTGCTATCCAGGAAAGGTGACTGATGTTCCTCAGTGAAAGGATTGGTACATTGCATTTCCATGGGTTCCGTGTCACCCTGCATGGGTACTCCCCAGGGACTCAAGTTTTGGTACACTGAAGAGCTCATCTCTAACACGCTACTTGAGCTAGGTAATTCCCTTTCCGATGTACTCTCAATTGGTCGTCCTCCTTGTAGAGAGGCATTCCACCACTCATTGCTCTCTGCTGAGAAGCCAAGCATTTCCAATTTAGAATAATTCTCATTCTTCGATTCACTTTGGGGGGAGATTTGCCACAGGGTATCTCCTGTCCTCACTGTTTCCGGAGATCTCATCTCCTTTTCCACTGCTGTGATCTGCAGTTCAGTCTCCTTTAGTGGCGAGAAACTCCAGTGATCGGGGCTATTTGGTTGACTGTCACAGAACGGAGTTGACTTTGTTGGTTCTGAACTGCCTCCATAGGCAGAAAATTCATCACTGGGATCAGCTGTGGCTGAGAACTTATTAGGGTCATTCAGTGAATCCCAAGCCCTGGGTTCACTCTTAGCAGCTTGACAAGTGCCCAGATGCCTCTCTTTCTCCCCTGACTCTTCATCCCCTACGCTGTCGTCATCAGAACCTGAGCTTGTTGCCATGAACCCGGCCTCCTCTGGCTGCAGAGTTTTAGAAACGTCATGCTCGTTTTTCTCCTGACGGCTAAACACTAGGTTTCCTTCTCGACAGGCAGTGGAATATTCTGAATATTTGCCTGTTTCAGGGCTGGATAAAGAGGAAAAGGAATCACCATCTAAGGAGTCATTCCAAATCTCTAAAAATTTAGGAACCTTGTGATCTAAGCTCTTTTCCAACCTGTCCATTCTGGTTTTCTCCAGGTCCTGCATTTCAGTAATTACTTCTACTTGACTGTTAGTAGTAATTAGTGCAGATTCTTGGTGATTCTGTTGGTTCCAATCATCTTGCTGCTGCTTCTGATGCCTTGTATTGGGTCCCTGGTCCCAGGAAAGCAATGCGGCTGAAGAATCGTTTAGGCCAGGACTGGATGCGCTGGAATGTGTGTACTCACTAGAAATACTATCTCTGCGATAATTTCCTGATGGGTCAGCTCCTGGAGGGCTGTCTTCGGTACTCTCGACTTCAGGATTCTTAGTTATCTCAGAACTTGGTAAACTGACCTGCGTGTTACTGTCTATAGAGGCCTCCCAAATGTCAAGGCTTTGGGGACATTCATGGGGTGGCTCTTGGTTCACTCTCTCTGGTTCCAGAACGTTACATTTTCCAATTTTCTCAAGATCCATTTCAGGTAAAGACACAGTTTTTGTTAATTTCAGCCCACCTGAAATTTCTGTGGTTTCCCCTGAATTTCTGTAATCCATGAGGTGCCTGTCACAGGTCTCTCGGACCTGCAGGTCTGTGTGACCATCACAGGGATCCGGATTATAGGACCCGCTCTCGTACTCTAAAACCTCCTGGGGTTCCTCATTCTGAGGACTGGAAGTGACTGAATGAGAGCTGCTTTTGCCCGATTCATTGCAGACTTCTTGATGTTGAGATGCCGCTGGGGAAGAGCATTCCTGGTCACTTGGCCCTTTTCCAGAAATCTCTGAGGTTCTATCTAGCATCTCCTCCTCACTGAGGCGTTCCCTAGCAACAGCTCCATGGGATTCCTCTTCACCTTCGCTTTGTCCATATTGAGGACCTTTCCACGGATCTGAGTGTGCCACATGTCCCGGATTCTCAAGGGTGGCTGCCCAGGATGCCGCATCCCTTGGCAGGGTTCCTCTGCCTGCACCCTGCTTATCAGGATCAAGTGTTCCTGACTCATTGGCTCCAGAAGCTTCTAGCACCTCTGGGATATAACTGTCCTTAATTTTTTCTGATGAGTTGGGAGTTTCAGAAGGTGACTTGTGTAGTTCAGAATCTGTAACATACGGTGGGCCTGGTATCATTAACGAAGACATGTCATTATCTCTCATGACGGAATCCCAAATGTTATTTGCGATGAGCTGCCCACTTTTTTCACTCAGGGTGTCATATTCCTTGGCAGGAGGGTCCTCGCCATGCTCAGAAGAGGCAGGGAGCTCCCAGTCTGCCTGATTTGCTTCCTGATACTCCACACCCCACGGTTCCAGCTGTCTCACGGAAAATCGGGTCTCAGGTTCGGGACCTTCAGCCTTGTATCCCTGTGCTTGACCTTCACTGGAGATCGCCACGCCAGCACTGCAGTCATCCCAGTCCAAATCGTTATCCATATCGGAGATGGTCGCAGTGGACTGCGTGTCCTCCAGAATCACCCTGTTCCACAAGTCGAGGCTGTCGGGGACCGCCTGGCGGGAGTTGGTGTTGCTGTGTAGAAGCGTGAGCTGACGGTTGGTCTCGTTGTACAGCTGCATCATGCTGGGGTCATCGTAACTGGATAGGCTGCTTTCCCCAATGTCATCGTCCAGGGAGATGTTCTTATCATCGGTGGGCTCTGTCTCGAGTAAATCTTTATCGGAGTTATGAGTGACATTTATTGAACAACTATTATCTGCATCAGGGGAACCCCACATTTCCAGGTTTCCGGGACCTGAGCTAATTCGATTCCTAGGTGGCTGCTCTGGGGACTGAGAAGGGATTTCAATCTCCCCCACGGCGGAGTTCGCGTCTTTTGACTCCATGTCTCCTTCTTTGGCAAATGGCTTGTTTTCTGTTTCTTTTTCATCTCCAGCAAAGGTTGGCGACGTGTAAGAGTCAGACGTGGAGTAGTTGGTGTCCAAGGGGGAAGGCACGGAATCTTCCCCCATGTTGGATGCGCTGTAATCGGAACATTTATATAAGAAGGAATCTTCCCATGGTGCCATGGCATCCGACCCGCCTTTTTTGATACCCTCCTCAAAAAGATTCCAGGAATCAACCTTTTCATATACCTTCCCCCTAATTTTTGCATCCACTAAACCATTCTGATCCTCCTTTGTTGGCTTAGAACTATTCCACCCGTGATCCAGATCGGAGCTGGGATTCCCAGATATAAGGATATCGTCCCTGGGGTTGTGGTTCTTCTGGCCCCAGATTTCTTCATTCTTTGCCTCGCTGGGTGAATTGTCTTCTGAAGGAAAAGAAAACCCACTTTTTGCCATGGCCCACTGGCTCGGGTCCCTCACAGACGGCGTCTCACCACTGGTTGGGTGCAGGTGCCAGGTACTTGTCAGAGCTTTGGCGCCATCTTCTTTACCAAAGGCCCTCCAGGCTGGGAATGACACCGCAGCGGCAGGGGCGCCATCTTCTGTGGGATTACCCCACGGCTCTGGCATCGCTGTGGGAGAGCGATCAGAACGCCACAAGGCGGCAAAGTCTTCTATCAGGTGATTTGTTCCCTGAGGAGAAGCATTTGGCAAATTCAATTTCTCCGGGGGCACGTTCTGAAACTGCAAATTGTCCTCATTTCGGTCTTGAATATTATTGCTGCCAAGCCCAGGCTGACCAAACTCAGACTCCCAGGGACTTGACTTTGGGAATTCGAGACTCTTTGGTTGAAATATAGAATCTGAGGCTCTCCTATCTGCTGGGTTTGGCTTATGATCTTTCCATGACTCAGGGCTCTGGAAGACAGACTCCTGCTCACTGGAACTCCAAGCATCTCCAATATTTTTAGAGTCGATTTCCAAACCACCCCACCAGCTGCTGCACCTCGCACGGGTCTGAGGTGGCCCGATGTGACCTGTGTTTATTGTTTTTTGGGTCACATTATCTGGATAGAGTAGAGCTGGTTCTTCGGTAGATGGTGAGCTTTCCACAAAGCTATTCATAGGTGTTGGTGGGACCCTCTTTCCAATATTTTTTAGCCTTTCTGGTGAAGGAGTTTTATCTCGCACAAAACCTGTCAGGCTCAAATTTCTTTCAGAGTGATCCCGGGGACTATCTTGTCTCTGACCAAACTCCTCATCAAATTCCACAAGGTTATCTTTGCCAGCCCCTGACAAAAGTGAACTGGATGAATAATTAGACATGTCCATCCCTATCCCACTGATTTCTTTAGGTCCGGTGTGGGGTTGTCCTTCTGATGAATCACTATTGGGGAAGAAGTCGTCTGCGGGAGAGTAGTCTGCAGAATGGGAAGATGGCTGGGACTGCCCAGAAGCCATGGGCGCTTGATCAAAGTTGAAGAGATCAAAAGATTCGCTGTGTTCTCCGGACCGGGCGTGCTCTTCAGCGACTGCTCCTTCGGGGATGGGACTATAGGAGTCAAACCCTGGGAGAAGGCTGTGGTGAGGCCCCACACCTTCTCCCACTGGACTGTCATCACTGAGGAAAACTGAGCTCTCCTTGGACGAACGGCTGCTCCTAATGGTGGCCAAGCCACTATCGGGGCTGACGAGGTCTAAGTTCCCATCCACCTGAGCCTGGTTAGAATCGCTCAGATCTGGAGGGTTTTCTATGAAATTCACAGAGCTGGGTTGTGGCTCTATGTCGGAGCCATACAATTCCATAATCCCGGAAGATCCCTGGGACAGTGGGGCGCTTCCTGCCACAGCTTCGGTCGAGGATGTCCGGCTGTTGGAAGCCATCTCTGGACACCTCCTGTTGATGACTTCCTTGACAAGAAGAACCACCTGATCACAGGTCACCAAAGGGTTCTCCTGCTGGTACACCAGGATCTCATCGCAGCCACATTCAAAGGGCTCCAGCTCGAGGCAAGGGTTCTGGCATTCCTCCAGCTCACAGCAAATCTGTCAGGGAGGCACAGGGGTTCGTGTGAGCACTTAGGCACTCTGCTCTTTGCAATTTGTCTCTCTTAGTTTTTCTTAATATAAGATTAATCTATGTGCATCGTTCTACAAAGAAGATCTCAAACAACTGAAGACCGCATAATGTAAGACACAGAAAATCCCACTTAAAGTAACGCCACTTTGGGGCGCCTGGGTGGCTCAGTGGGTTAAGCCGCTGCCTTCGGCTCAGGTCATGATCTCAGGGTCCTGGGATCGAGTCCCGCATCGGGCTCTCTGCTCAGCGGGGAGCCTGCTTCCCTCTCTCTCTGCCTGCCTCTCCATCTACTTGTGATCTCTCTCTGTCAAATAAATAAATAAATAAATAAAATCTTAAAAAAAAAAAATACCGCCACTTCTTTCTACAATCCCATCAAACCGGTTTTCTTTTAACTCAAAATCCCGCTGCTCAGTGTTGTTTGCTTCTGAGAGTTACAGGTTACGAGATTTAAACCATTTAAATCCTTTCCTTGGTGTAGCACAATATCATCTTCCAAGGAGTGAAGCTCAAGCTCACAAAAAGCTGAGATAATGCTGGTTGCTGAGAAAGTGGGGGTGGGATGAGTATGGGCACGAAGGGAAATGGAGCAGGAGGAGGAACCCAGGACCCTCTTTTACCTCCGAAAGCCTTTGCCTCATAAGACAAAGGAGAAAATAGGAAAGAGAAAGCTACCAGGGGTGGAGCTTTCCAACAGCATATGACCCCCAATTATCTCTTCCTGCCCCCGGCGAAGCATCGGCCTGGAGCCCAGAACAAACAAAGCTGCCCTTGGAGGCCAAGAGAAGGTGGTGAGAGGCTGGAACTGGGCTGCAGCTCTATGATTTTTAGGAAATGTCAGGGATATTTTGCCCACTGGGCTTTTGAAATGGCCCCACAGAAATAGCGGAGGTGGGCGCCTGGGTGGCTCAGTGGGTTAAGCCGCTGCCTTTGGCTCAGGTCATGATCTCAGGGTCCTGGGATCGAGGCCCGCATCGGGCTCTCTGCTCAGCAGGGAGCCTGCTTCCCTCTCTCTCTTTCTCTGCCTGCCTCTCCATCTGCTTGTGATCTCTCTCTGTCAAATAAATAAATAAAATCTTTAAAAAAAAAAAAGAAAAAGAAATAGCGGAGGTGAGAGCAACAACACTGAAAATAACTAGGGAGATCACATAGATAGTGATAATTACTCACATTTATTGTTTCCACACGGCAGGCGCAGTTCTAAGGGTTTTATGTGCACTATCTCCTTTCATCCTCACAATTATTCTGTACAAGGTAGGGATTTTTATCCCCATTTTGCCAGTGATGAACACAGAGAGGTAGCAAGGTCAGATACCTTGACCAATGCCATGCAGGTGACAAGTGATGGAGCCATGTTGTGAATTCTGTAGAGGCTGACCCTTAACCAACTGTGGTCCCATGGACCCAGAAGGTTTCCTCTAGGGTAGTCTTGACCTTGTGTCGGCTCAAGAGCTCTCTCTCAGGTGGCGGGGGGCTGGCATGGGGAAGAGGAGAGGCACGCCCAGCCGGCTCCGGAGCTTCTAATCCCTTCACCAGCTCGTCCACTTTTGTCTGTTTAAGATTAACCAATTTTTAAACCACTAAAGCGATTTCAAATCGCTACTAAAGCAATTGAAAACCACTGTTTTGGAGGCTTAGGAGGTGCAAGTCAGTCCCTAGGAAACCAGTGACCAGACACAGAATTCAGCGTGGAAACCCAGTGTAGAGTCAAAGCTTTGAAAAAGCCACAGGCTGGTAATACAATGCGCAGGTGTGTGAGGGTCAGAAGCGGGGGGTTGAAAGACACATCCGGCCGGAGCAGAAAGGGGCTCCTTCCTGTTTCACACTTGCAGTTGGGAATGCACAGAGGAGTTCGTGAGCATCTACAGTCACATGCAATACAGCCAAGACGGATCTCCTGGGGGACGGCAAGCGAGGACGCAGAAGGAGAAAGAAGTCTCGCGAGAGAAAGGAGTCTCGCGAGACTTTGCCCACAGCCCCGGGCGGACGGACAGGTGTCAATCTGTGAGTGAGGGAAGACAGTGACGAAACTGTTGTATGTTCATGTCCATGTTATAATGAATCATGTAGTTTCTCCTACTGGTTGTTAAATACACCTGGTTTGGTATAGCCAGTGCCCTATTTTGATTCATGTTGTCTACTTACATTATTTCCGAAACATTGGGTTAAAAAATTCAGTGATTAACCAAGAGGAGCTAATTAACACAGTTAGAATTTTAGTACTTAGAGACAAGCCAATTTTGATCAAAGCGTTAGATCAGTTACTAAACACTGGGCCCCAAATAGGTATTCAGACGGGGACTTAATTTTTTTTTTTTTTAGGTATAACCAAGTAGCAGCCCTCAAAGAAGATATCACCCCCAGGAGGACTTGCCTCTCTTTGGGTGAAACAGATACATTCTTTCTCTCTATGGATTCTGTCTAGAAGACAAACAGATACGGGGATCTTTTAAAATGCCCCATGTGGTCATGGGGGATAAGTCAATGATATCGGTGTTGTGTGATGACAGGTGGTAGCTACACTCATGGGCATAACACAATATACAGAGTTACTGAATGACTATGTTCTACACGTGAAACTAATGTAACACTGAGCGTCAACTGTACTTCCCTACAAAATACATTTAAAAATAAAATAAAATTAAAAGGCCTTGTATGGGGGGGGGGGCGGTGAAGGAGGCCAAAAGGTACAAGCTTCCCGTTACAAAACGTAAGTCCTGAGGATGTAATGTACAGCATGGTGACTATAGTTGGTAATACCGTATTATTTATTTGAAAGTCGCTAAGAGAGCGGGTCGTAAAGGTCCTCATCCCACAAAAACATTCCTTGTAACTACGCCTGGTGATGGATGTTAACTAGACTTCCTGGGGTGTGATCCCTTCACAATATGCACAGATATCAAATCGTTATGTTGTATCCTGGAAACTAATATAACGTTATATGTCAATTTCACCTCGATTTTTAAAAAAGGGCCGGTATCTATCTCACTGCCAATTCTGATTAGGTGATTTTGGGGTGACATAGCCTCAAAACTGAAAACAAAAACTCTGAAAAATTTGAAATAGAAATATATACATATGTATCTACATACCTAAATGGTCCAAGGTGCAAAATACCCCCACCATTTCTCGAGGACCTTATCTCTCAGGTGCATTTTCTTGAGCTGCCCATAGGTTCCCAAGCCCCGCCGCATGTTGTAACAGCCAGCAGGTTAGGAAGCAACTGGGCGGGAGTGAAGGAGGTCCTTACCTGACTGCACAGCTCGAGGTTCTGGGAATACACAGCGATCTGCCGTCTGGGCTGCTCTTCCTCCGACAGGTAGCTGGCCAGGAGGATGAGGACATCAAAGCCGAACTTGTCTGCAAATGCTTTCAAGTCATTGCTGATATTGCTGTGAAACATACAGTTCTGAAACAATAATAGAGCCATTGATATTAATGTCAGACGGCCTCGCCTCAGCACGTGTGCCACAAATTGGTCCCATGTTGTGATGTGCTGCGACAGGTATTTCTTATCAGACACACAAGTTGGCAAACTTTCATGCTATGGCTTAAAATATCCTTTGCTTGTTTGCTTTCCTAGTCCAAGGAAGGAAGGAGTCTTGGCTAGTATTTTTTTTTTTATTTTTTTGAGAGAGAGAATGGGAATGGGTGTGCATGAGCTGGGCGGGGGTGGGGGAGGAGCAGGGGAGGAGGTACAGAGGGAGAGAGGTGGGGAGAGAATCCCAAGCAGACTCCCAGATACGGACAGAGCCCCCTAGGGCTCCATCTCATCTCACTGAGTCAACTACGCGCCCCAGGCATCTTGGCCATTTTTCTGATAATTCAGACAAGTAACAAATGTCTTAAGAGTTTTTTCCTAAAATATTTATTTGAACATTGGCTTTGTAAAAAATACTTTTCCTTTTATTGTTCACAGGATAAGGAATAGCTGTTGAGTATTGCTACAACCAATTGCCAGAAAAATAGGAGGTTATTGTTGTTTTTTATTTCATTTTGATTTTTTTATTGTTGTTTTTAAAATAACTGTTATCCAATGATAATTATGATGCCAAGAAGAATCCATAAGATGACTCTAGCTAAGGTAACTGTATGCTTTTTATTCCAGTGTAGAAGTCTGGAGATTGATGGAAGGGCTATGATATCAGATCTTGCGCTATGTGGTAGCTAAGAAGGAATGAATCATTGTGGAAAAGGAGCCCACGACCACAAACCTACGGCTCACATCATCTCCAAATACGTGCTGGCCTTTTTCAGTTTTATTAATGGCAATGAGGACCACTTTGTTGACATAGTTGTTTCTCTTTCTTAAAGGAAGGAACTGAAGACCAGATGTTAGCCCCTAACATAATGCTTGGAATATACTAGTTGCTCAAAAAAATGTTTTTGTCTTTGTTTTAAAGATTTTATTTATTTACTTTAGAGAGAGAGAGAACAAGCGAAAGTGAGCATGAGCAGTGGGACAGGGGAGGAGCAGTGGGACAGCGGGGAGCAGAGGGCGAGGGGGAAGCAGACTTCCGGGGGGAAGCAGGGAGCCCCATATGGTGGTCGATCCCAGGACCCCAGGATCAGGACCTGAGCCAAAGGCAGACACTTAATGACTGAGCCACCCAGATGCCCCTCAAAAAAAAGGTTTTTGAATGACTGGAGAGACAGACACACAAAATCAGCCTTTGCTACATAACCCTCTATCACAGTGCATATATATATACACACACACACACACACACACACATATGCTGTAATTACATATAAATATATATGATATGTATATATCATATATATCACATATCTGATATATGATATATATCCATATATATGTCACAGACAATCGACAGTTGACTGCACCACTCAGTTGAAATCACCACAATGTGCACTCAAGAGAGACAAAGAATTCTATTCATTTTTTTTAAAGATTTTATTTATTTGACACACACAGAGAGAAATCACAAGCAGGCAGAGAGGCAGGCAGAGAGAAAGGGAGGAGGAAACAGGCTCCCTGCTCAGCAGATAGCCTGATGCGGGGCTCGATCCCAGGACCCTGAGATCATGACCTGAGCCAAAGGCAGAGGCTTTAACCCACTGAGCCACCCAGGTGCCCCAGAATTCTATTCATTTTTGTTCTGATATAAAAAGCATCAGAACTGTGTGTGCCACTGGTAAAGTATTTTTTTTTAATATTTTATTTATTTATTTGACAGAGAGAGAAAGATCACAAGTAGCCAGAGGGGCAGGCAGAGAGAGAGGAGGAAGCAGGCTCCCCAATGAGCAGAGAGCCCGATGCGGGGCTTGATCCCCGGACCCTGAGATCATGACCCGAGCCGAAGGCAGAGGCTCAACCCAGTGAGCCACCCAGGTGCCCCAACCACTGGTAAAGTATTAAAGTGACACGGAAATATGTACCACAGGAAGTGGAGGTGCGACGTACACCCTCCCCAGATAACTGTGACCAGGAGCCAGACAGTTCAGTGCAAAGAGATGAGGGCATTTCCCGTGCCCAGCTTTATGTTTGTATGTGGTTGTTCTTTGAAACTTGTGGATTTCATATTTGTGGCTCAGATTATTTACTGGCTGCTTAAAATATCCATAACACATGTACTCTGTAATTCTGCTGAGTTGAATGTCAAAGTCTCTGAGGCCCCGAGAGGCCACAGGAGACACCTGACAGGTGTGGGAGCCCAGCCCATCATCAGCTTCCACACCTCAAGGAGTGGTTGTTGCCTACTTTTGCAGCAGACGCTCTCACTAGCCGTCTCTGGAGAACGCTTCCCTTTTTGGGTACAAGGAATTGCACCGGGGTGTTGACAAAGCTCTCAGGATACATTGTTGGTGAATACCAAGGATCTATTGTACTGACTTGGTAGTGAAATTTAGGATGTTCAAACACAACAGCTTTTGCAACATGGGTCTCGGAAAGCATACTGTCAGTTTTCATGCTTTTTATTTATTGCCCATGTGTCATAGTAGCAATCTCTAGACACTTAAAAAATAAATTCACCCACAATAGAAGTAGATATTTAAAATGATATACGCTTTTATTTTATTTTTTTTTAAAGATTTTATTTATTTGACAGAGAGAAATCACAAGTAAGCAGAGAGGCAGGCAGAGAGAGAGGAGGAAGCAGGCTCCCTGCTGAGCAGAAAGCCCGATGCGGGGCTCGAACCCAGGACCTGGGATCATGACCTGAGCCGAAGGCAGCAGCTTAACCCACTGAGCCACCCAGGCGCCCCAAAAATGATATATGTTTTTAAATTGGACCTCACATTATACACAATGCACATTCAATAAACGAAATTATCTCAAATCATCATTGATCTTGTCCCTCAAGAGGACCTCAGTGCTGAGCTTATCATGAGCCGTCATGAATTATAAAAGCAGCTATGGTCCTGAAGGAAAACAAGAATGGACAGCAGCTACCTACGTCTTATCTCCTACATCTTCCAGACTAACGGTGTTGGCCAAAAAGCTTAGCAATTTCCCTTTCAAAATATTTTTTTTTCGGGGCGCCTGGGTGGCTCAGTGGTTAAAGCCTCTGCCTTCGGCTCAGGTCATGATCTCAGGGTCCTGGGATCGAGTCCCGCATCGGGCTCTCTGCTCAGCAGGGAGCCTGCCTCCTCCTCCTGTCTCTCTCTCTCTGCCTGCCTCTCTGCCTACTTGTGATCTGTCTGTCAAATAAATTAAAAAAAATTTTTTTTTTTCGGTATGTACAGAAAATCCCCCGCATATGGTTATAAACCCTTGAAAAAAGATACAACACTTCGAAGAGATTTTTCACAACAATTATTACGAGACTCCCAGCTAGGTCACTTGAACAAAAGAAGGCAGGTTTTACTGGTAGCTGAGCCCAAGAACAGGATGCAGTAGATTCAGCATTATTCAAAGCCATAGTTGTGGAACATTTGCTATTCCAAACTGTTGGCTGAACTCCAATCTGTTTGGATTCTTCCGTGTACAAATGGCAGCTCTAGGATCTTTTGGGACTCAAGTCCAGAGGCTTTGGCAACACCAAACATCTTGTTAGGGATGCTGTCTCAGGCCATGCTCCAGACCTACGTAAGCAGAAAGTGCATTCTCCAAAAATCCCGGGTGATTTGAAAGCACATTGGAAATTGAAAAGCCCTTTCAAAAAGGGAGGCATATATTTTTTTGACATATTTCCTTCTGCCCCTTTCTTTGGTTTCTTTCAATGCTATCATTTTCCTGGGACTTTTATTAACTCACACCTCAGTGTCTGGTTCCTCACACCACCTTCATCAAAAAAATCACCCCAGGGCGGGTGTGTGTTTCTGAGCCACTTTGCTAGAATATCTCATTTATTGGGTCAAGGATTGGGTCCAAGATTCTGTATCTTCATTATGTGAAAATCAAGTGATTCTTCGAATCAAGCTCCTTCGGGTGATCTCCAGTTCTCCCCTGGGTGGCCCTCAAACCCATACGGTCGTATGAAGTATTGAAAAAGCAAAGATTCGCGTGAATCACTTGGGCACGTTTCATGTTACTCTACCTCCAAAATGGCAGTCGTCAACAACTATGTCCTGTCTACCCTCATGTAACTGACCAAACCAGAGTTGATCTTTTTTTTTTTTTTTTTTTTTTTTTTTCCCAGCATGGGAGGGACCAGCCCTGCCTGTCACAATAAAGTTTATTATGAAAACAGGCTGGTATGGGGACAAGGGGACAGACAAGTACATTTAGGTTGGGTGGCTCAGGTGAAGTAGTGCGGCTTCTTCACATTGATGCCATACTCCCTGAGGGCAGGGGTCAAGTCCTCCATGGTTGGAGTGTACTTGCGGTCCTTGCTCTTGCTTCGGGAGCTGCCAGAAGCTGTGCCCTTCATTTTGCAGTGCTGTAGGGCATCGTTGGCAATATCTGAGATGAATTTCTGGGCAGCTAGGGAGATGAGCCGAATTATGCGTGGGTCCGAAGCCTCAAAGCCAGCACGGTTCAGGTAGTAACCAGTCACTGCGTCTGGGATCGTAGGCGTATAATCCTCCAGCTGCATCAGGAAATCCACCAGAGGCGTGCTGGACACCACCGGCTTCACGTCTCCGTTGGCCGCGCTCGGCAGTACATAAACCCCGTTAGACATGGCCCCCTCCGGGGGCGCCGCTCCGCCAGCCGACACCGGAGCCGCCCCGCGCCGTTCGGCCGGCTCCCCGGCCCGCGCCGCCACGGGTCCCGTGCCCCCTGCCGCAGCTCCAGCCCCAGGTCCCCCTGCAGTCCCCGCGGGGCTGGCCTTATTCTCCGCAGCGGTGCCAGCGGGCAACGCTGCGGGGGCCGAGACCGCGGGCGCCGGGCCCGGGGCCGAGGCAGCGGAGCCCGGCGCCGCCTCGGGGTCCGCGCCGGAGCCGCTGCAGCTCATCGGGCCGGTGGGAGAGGCGGCGAACCCAGAGTTGATCTTAATGGCTTTAGGAGTGTGTCAGTAGGATCTTGTTGAAAACAGCATCAAACAAGGGAGTGAGTGAGAATCTTCAGGAATCTGGGAGGCAGAGTCTGTTTGTTCTGCTTTTATGCCGGTGCTATTTGCATAGGAGATAATTTATTATTGTCTTCTAGCTACGCAGGGAGTCATGTGCTACCGCAGCTCTTCTGTTGCTGACAAGCTAGGCTGGCCCTGAATAAACAGCACTTCATCATCAACACAACCCAACTGTAGATACAGGTTGGCATTTTATTCCCCCCATCTGCCTTCCACCTGATAAATTACTGTTTTAGTTACATGTATACAAATACTATTTGTTAATCTGCTCAAATGTCTCCAAAATGTCTCTTCCACCTTCAGTTAAAATTATATACATACACATCTGTGTATCTCACTCAATTTGCCAAAGGTTTAGAAAATGAAGAGCTCCTACCGTAACTTACCACCCCCTGGCTCCATCATACAGTCCTCTACCTTAGGAGCAGGACCCCAGCCTGAGATTGCTGCTAGGAATTTACAAAGTTACCCTACTCATCATTATAGCTGGGAACTAACTGGCTGGCACAAAATCCAGCCTATTCCAGTACCTCAACTGGGAAGAATGGGAAGTGCCTCCTGTCACTGTCCTTTGTCATCCATGGGTCCAAAGATTCAATCATTAAACATTTTTAGAGGTCATGAGTACTTTTGTCCAAGTAATTCCTAGTGTTGGAATGGGTTGGAAGAGCCTGGAAGTGTGGCGAGAAAAGGCTTTATTATTTAAGGTGAGTTTGATGATCACAATGACCAAGAGCAGGGAAACAGAAATGAGATGGCTCTACTTTAACTCCTATCACAACTGAGACAGTGACAGTGATAGTGTCCAGGAGATTCATTACATTTGTGGTTGAAAGTCTGCAGACAAACGTGGTAGAAAATTACATTATCTCAAACTAAAATCCTGTTTTAGTTCTTATTCCATTGCTCTGAAAAATTGAGTCTTTGTGCCATGTGCTGATCGTCGTAGCGGATCACATGAAATAAAAGCGATGTCTTGTAAACATTTGAGTACTGAAATGTGGCTATTCCCTGAGAGAGGAAAACCCACTCTATTACATTGCTGGTATAGTCCTATCCTCCCTTGTCTTCTGAAGCCCTCTGTCCCGTTTCTGCCTCCATCCTTCCATCAAAACTGCTCTTCTCAAAACTACCAATTACAGGGCACCCAGATGGCTCAGTCAGTTGAGCATCTGCCTTTGGCTCAGGGTCCTGGGATCGAGCCCCAGCATTGGGCTCCTTCGGTAGCCGGAAGCCTGTTTCTCCCTCTGCCTCTGCTTGCCACTCCACCTACTTGTGTACTATCTCTCTCTCTCTGTGTGTCAAACAAATAAATAAAATCTTTTAAAAAAGGAAAAAAAAAAAAAAAGGACCAATTGCTTCCAGGTGGCAATACCCAAAAGTCACTTTCCTGCTTCTACTCTATTTGACTTCTCCCAAGAATTCTGCGAGGTCGACCCTCTCCTTTCCTTGAAACATGTCCTTCCTTCACTTTGCTGCTATCACATTACCCTTGTTTTTCTCTCAGCTCCCAGGCTCCAACTAGGTCCTCTCTGCTGGTTCCTTTTCCTTTTGAACCTCTAAGTGTTCAAGCCTCAGACTGTGTTCTCACATGTCTTTTTCTTCTCTATGTACACATTCTCTTTGGGGATATCATCCAGTGTGCTGGCTTTCAAACAGTCTGTCTACCAGGGACAACCAAGCTACATCCACCTGAACTCTACCCTTGTCTATCCACATGCTATTTCCACGTAAATGTCTAATAAACATCTCAAAAAACAAACAAACAAACACCAACCTCCACCTCAGTTTGCCCCATATCATTAAATGACACCATCAGGCACCCAGTTAACTCAGCCAAACATCTGGATATCACTGATTCTTTTCTTTTCTCATTCCTCATCAACAAATCCTGTGATTTTTTACTTCTGAAACATGGTTCGAGTCCAAACGCTTCTCTCCATCTCTATTACTGTCCCAGCCACAGTCACCATCATCTCTTACTTGAATAGTGGCAACAGGCTTCTGACTGATCTCCCTCAAGCTGCTCTTGTGTCTTATGATCGGTTCTTCCTGCTGCACCAAGAGAGAAATTTTTAAAATGTAAGCAGAGGGGCACCGGGGTGGCTCAGTCGGTTCAAGTCTCTGCCTTCGGCTCAGGTCATGATCCAGGGTCCTGGGATCGAGCCCCGCATCGGGCTCTCTGCTCAGCGGGAAGCCTGCTTCCTCCTCTCTCTGCCTGCCTGCCTCTCTGACTACTTGTGATCTCTGTCTGTCAAATAAATAAGTAAAATCTTTAAAAAAATAAAAATAAGGGGCGCCTGGGTGGCTCAGTGGGTTAAAGCCTCTGCCTTCGGCTCAGGTCATGATCCCAGGGTTCTGGGATCGAGCCCCGCATCGGGCTCTCTGCTCAGCAGGGAGCCTGCTTCCTCCTCTCTCTCTGCCTGCCCCTCTGCCTGCTTGTGATCTCTGTCTGTCAAATAAATAAATAAAATATTTAAAAAAAATAAAAAAAATAAAAAAATAAAAATGTAAGCAGAATCATGACACTTCGCTTACAGCTACTCAAAAGTTTTCAGGGCAACTGTTATTACTATCATTTTATTTATTTTTTAACTGGGAGGAGGAAGTCTTAATGTCCTCAAAATCAAGTTCTTATAAATTAATGGAAAAAAGTAAGCATAGCAATAGAAAAACAGTTTACCATATGACATTTACAATTGGAATACAAATGCCAATAAATATCTGAGCTCACTGATAATCGTAGAAATCCTTTGATACTAAAATATTTCACCTTATCTTTTCCTATTTTGGCAAATACCTCCTAAGAGGCGTTCTCATACACTGTTAGAAATACATTCTAAAGAAATAATCAGATACTCACACAAAAGGTTTATGGACAAAGCTATTCACTGGGTTGTTGCTTTAATAACTAAAACTTAGAAACGGTCTAAATGTCCAACAATAGAGAAATGGTTAAATGAATTATGAAAGAGTCACACAAAAGAACAGAACGCTGTTCTTTTACAAATTTTGGTATAGAACTAGTTATTCCTATTAAAATTTCTTGCCTTATATCCTTTATAATATATATGAACTTTCAAGTGATAGTCACACACATTTTTAAGTCACTTAAGTGACTCACATATAAAATTTTTAAAGGTGATGGGATTGAGGAATTTACACAGAGTTAAATGTGAAGTAAAGTCATTTAAAAATGATACAAGATTTAAGAAATGGGTAAAGAGTGTTTATCTTGTTACTGAAATCCTTATTTTTTTAAAAAGAATTTATTTGACAGAGAGTGAGAGAAGGAAAGAGAGCACAAGTTGGGGGAGCAGCAGAGGAAGAGGGGGAAACAGGCTCCCTGCTGAGCAGGGTGCCCGATGCAGGACTCGATCCCAGGATCCTGAGATCATGACCTGAGCCGAAGGCAGAGGCTTAATCCACTGAGCCACTCAGGTGCCCCTGAAATCCTTATTTTTTAAAAATATTTTATTTATTTATTTGACTGAGAGAAAGAGAGAGAAAGCACAAGCAGGGGGAGCAGCAGAGGGAGAGGGAGAAACAGGCTCCCCACTGGGCAGGGAACACGATGTGGGGCTCGATCCCAAGACCCTGAGATCCTGAACTAAGCCAAAGGCAGATGCTTAACTGGCTGAATATTTAATTCCAACTTACACTCAGTGAATGAGCTTCTGTTTCTCTATACACAAATAACAGCTTTTAAAGGATCAAAAGATTGCATGGTGATTTCTCCTTCTGCTAAGTCACCAAGAATAGAGCCTGCTCCTTCCTTACCATGTTTCTCCTCCAAGGGCCACCTGCCCTTCTGTAGACGTTACTCCTTGTGCTAACACTTTCTGTGTAGGTCCAGCATTCTGGACTACACACCTAATCCAAAAACAGTTGTCTCTCTTACAAATTATAAATGAAATACATTGCATAAGGTTTTTAGTAAATGCAATAAATTATTTTCTTTTTTTTTTTAAGATTTTATTTATTTATTTGACAGAGAGAGATCACAAGTAGATGGAGAGGCAGGCAGAGAGAGAGAGAGAGGGAAGCAGGATCTCTGCCGATCAGAGAACCTGATGCGGGACTTGATCCCAGGACCCTGAGATCTGAGCCGAAGGCAGCGGCTTAACCCACTGAGCCACCCAGGCGCCCTGCAATAAATTATTTTCTAATGTCAAGAACAAGCTATGCCAGGATTTATTACATTTGAGATTCTTTTCATCTTATAGGAAATAGAAAAATCAAGTGAGCGGGTATTTTTTTTTGGGGGGGGGGTAGGATAAAAATCCTGCCCAAGATGAAAACAGAAGCATGTCGAGCCTCATTTTGGGGGAACAGCGAGGCTTAGAAACATAGCTTGACAGTCCATAACCACCTAGCAAGCACAGTGACCAGCATGGATTGCTGAGTTACTGAAATTTAAGAGTATAGTTTGACATTTATACTCTACATGGATTTATTTCTAGACTGAGGACTATTTTTTTTTCATCAAGATATAAGAAAAATGCTGAGGTGTGTACACAAATGTTCTAACTGAAAGCTTTATGATTTATGCTACCAAAATTCCATTATGATGTTTAAAATATTCAGCAATAATAAAGTCTGATAATTTTGACAGGAAAATGATTTATGAGAACACAAAATGCATAAATTAAGAGATTTCATTTATTCTGTTTTTCAGCCACTCTTTAATTGGTAAGCAAAGATATTTCCCATGTTTTTACCAGATGTCATTTAAAAAAAAAAAAGCTCTATTGTTCATATTTTTATAAGCTCACCAAGGCATTTAAGTAGTAAAAACTTCACTGGGTCTATTAAAACTATATTATACATCATACTTTGAAAATAGAGTCAGATAGTACATAATATTCTTCATAGCTAAAGAGAGAGCTCTATTGTGAAAAGATTTTGTGAAAATTAAAAATGCTACATTATATAAATGAGTATATAACATATGTACAGTGTGATTTTCATCGAAACCAGTAGTGAATTGCCTATCATGATTTAACCAAGCACTGTGTCTACCTTAAGCCCCCTGTTACATGCTTTGCATCATCTCATCTAAACTTGAAGATACCCTGATGAGGTGGGTAACATCATTTCTGTTTCACACTGGGAGAAAGGAGGCTCTGAGAGGTAAAGACACAGACATGTGACATGGCTGATCCAGGTGAAAAATGGGAGTAGAACCCATGTTCTGACCTCTATGTTTTTCTTGAATGAGAAATTCTTCACCACCAAAGATACTACTAATGAATTCTGGTTTTAATTTAACAAAAAACATTTTTTTGCCCCTTCCTCTGTGACTATGTAGTATCCACTCACCCTCATTATTATACACAAGCAAGTCACACCCTTGATTTTAACAAATGCTAATAATAATGAGCTGTTCACATTTTTTTGTGATTCAATATTATCAAGCCTTATGACCAATTTCCAGTTTTTCATCTACTCTCTGAAATAGAAGTGTGGGATGACCATTAACTGTATGTATAGGCCTAAAATTGAAAACTCACCCAAAGAAACTGCTATGAAGAAAGAATGTTTTGACATTCTTACAGCAATATGTACTTCTAAAAAGTTGGGCATGCATGTGTATGCAGAAAACCTAGAAAGCAGGAGAACTGGTATGGTCACAGGTTACCCAGAGTTGCCCCCATGTAGTTTTGCTTTCTTTGGTAGCTTCCACGCATGATGGAAGAATCTCAATTAACATTCAGGATATAAAAACGTTATCTAGGGATGCTCCCAACATTGTTTCTTCTGCTCAAAAGCCCAAAGAAACCAGGAATTAGGATTCACAGGATGGTAATTTTTATGATATATAATACATATACAGTATATATAATATAATATAATATAATATAATATAATATATATAATAATATATATAAAATATATAAAACATAATGTATAAAATAAAGAAGTAATTTTTAACCATGAGGGAATGGGAATCTTAATAGGAAGTGTGAAAATCAATTAAAGGGGAAAAAGCACAAAAAAATTAATAAAGGGAACCTCATTTAGAATGATGTCAGGAGGGCAGCATGGGAAGCTCTCACTTTTTACCACTTGTTATCAATTGCAGAGCCAACAGGAAGAGACTGACGGTGCAAATAAACACTACTATCCAGCAGGAGCAAGAAAGGCTTTCCTTCTGCCTTGGTAACAGCCCAGCCAATGAGAGACTGTCACAATTCAGCCAATGAAAAGCCACGATACTTCAGACTCCCGTTTACTCCAATGGGCTTTATGTTTCCCTGCTTCCTGCTCCCCACTTCCTCTATAAAAGAGTGTTCCTCTGCTTCCAGGCTCTGACTTGCCTATGGTTTTCCATAGCTTGCTTGACCTGGATTGCAATTCTCTGCTACTCCTGAATAAATCCTTTTTTGCTGGTAAAAAAACCTGAGAGTTTTAATTTTTAAAGTTAACAGAAGAACTTACGATACCTCCATCTTTTCAAGCAAAGCCCGCCTATAAAGGCATAACCATCCATGACAAAATGATTTGTCAATCTGCAAATAGATGCTTCAGTGTAGGTCAAGCACGTCATAAGTGTTAAAGGAGAAACCAAGAGTCTTTTAAACAATCACCCTAGTAAGGTCGTCATTTGGGTCAAAGAATTCAAGAAGAGAAGGAGAGTGCACATGTTTGTTGAAAATTGAAAATTACTGTTTTCATGTCATCAGTTATTACCTCCTATAACCATATCATTAATGAAGAGAAAGAGCACGTGAAAGAGAGTGAGGGAAGGGGAGGAGGAGGGGGAAAGAGCTCAAGTGGAAGCACAGGTTTAAATGAAGAACCTCTTAAAATGGAGTGGTTTCACGTCAACCTGAAATTAAACAAGTTGAAGTCTTGCCCCATCCTTACTGTCTCCATCATAAAGAGAACCAATATTAGAACCACAGAGAGCTGCTCTGAAGAATGATGCTTATATACTGTAATCCATAGAGGAGATGAAGGCAGACACTTACAACTAGTTAATAGTAGATTGAATAAGTGCATGTGGGGAGGTTCACAACCAATTAAAGATAAATAAGTCACGATCTCATTAACAAGGTCAGCCTAATTTACACATCCTTTAAGGACAGACCCATAATCATCAAAACTTTTTGATACAATATGGATGGAAGGACTCAGCAGGAAAAGGGCTACACTGTTGTTCTCCTCGAAGGGCCCCTTTGTTAGAATTTATGTGTGTTTATAAGCACTTCTATATGGGAATGAGTAACTCAGGACCCATGCGTAATGGAAAATCCACTCATTAGTCATGCTTTATTTTTGAAATGGTGGAACCTGGGCAACACTCCAGCTACCAGATAATAATACTGAATTATTTCCACAATGTGTATAGATGTTAAAAAAAAAATCCCTATTGGCTTGTTTTGAGCCATGAGCTTGAAAACTTACAGCTTTATTTATTTTTCTTTGTAAAAATAAATCATCTAGTTTGAGCAATATTTCGAGAAAGCAGGAAACCTTCCTTCCTCGCTGGGTACCCTTTTCTGATTTATGGAAACCACCAGTCAAGTCTCTAGAGCACTAGCTGTACGTGTACATTACACACACTTCCAATGTTTCTAAGCTGTGTCAATATTAACCTGACCAAATGAAGATCAAACTGTCTCTTTTGTTCCTCATGCTCCTCACATGGGGAGCACAATATGCCTCTTGTCAGAAGTGCTTCATCATTTTGGCTCAAGGAAACTGTCAGTACAGTTTGGGATTCGTTCTTCATGGGCAGATATCCTGATGGGTCTAATGAAGCCTTTCTGCTGACAACTCATTTGCTAAAAATACCCAACCATCACCAAGTTTAAGTGGAGGAATATGGTTGTGTCCCCTTTGCTATCACCCCAATGAAAGTAATTGTTTTGAAGTCTAAACAAATCTATGTTATCCAGGCAAACGCCTCTCCCCACTTATGTATGTGTTCTTGCTAGTTTCCATTTGCTCACTAATAAACTTTATGACATTCTTAAATTGGAATCTAATAGGGTAAACACCAATCTTGGAGCACACATGCAGAGCCAACAGTCTGTGTGTACCATTTGTTGCAATCTAAGCTAATTACCAGAAACCCCCTCCTGCAAACAGATACACTCTGGGGTGTGTGGTTTTATTTCCATTTGGAGACGTCTGTGTGTGGGGATCTCAAGGAATTCATTTTCAGGGAAGGACACTGTATTGTCATGACTCTCTTGGTCCCAAGTCACAGTAACTTACACTGACTTCAGAGAAAGGAAGTCAGAAGGATCTGGGGGGTGTTCTCAAAAAAGCAAATGAAGAACTGGGAGTAAATTGGGAGGAGGCGGGGTGTTGCCAGGGATGTGCTTCTTTGTTCTCTTCTGGCTTCCTTCTCCTCTTTTGTGACCAACTAGCATCTTCTGTGTGCTGGGATACATGAGCCAAGTGTAGACCCTTCAAGTTCAGTCAAGGTTCATTGCCTCTTGGTTTTGAGTTTGAAAACCCCAAGGAAGGAATTGTGGTTGTTTCCACTTGGGTTGGGTGCCTAATCCTGCACCAAGCAACTGAGAGAAATTGGAAAGACCACAAATACCGATATGGCACTCATCATGACAAGAGAGATGGGTAAGAGTCATTTCCTGGAAGAGGAGGCTGATCAGGTCAACACACAGGTAGGCACCCTAGCTATCAAGCTCAAAGGACTCACTCTCTCTGTCTCTTTCACACACATGAGATAATTTCCCAAATCCCCATTTTCTTTCTAGCTAACCAAGCCCCAGTCACAGACAGAGACATACAATGCTTGGAAAGTTAACTTGAGTCAAATGATTTAGCTGTTTCATTTCATGGTGGTTTGGACCCCAGTTAAGATGGGTATTATAAAAAGGAGTTATGCTTCATCAATCAAAAATACATAGTACCATCTATTGAACCCAGGAAAAAGAGGCCAAGCCTCCTTCACCTTTATCCTTTCAGATCAATGTGAGGAATCCCCTTTCTGGCCCCAGAGGTCTTCAGATGCTCTGATCTCCCTTATAATGGTCAAATTTCCGTTGCTATTTGCACCATTCATGTGAGACACCAACATGCTTTAAATACAAATGAGAAATGATCTACAGCCCCCGCCTGTAAGGCAAAGCATATTTGGGGACAGTTGTGTGAATATGTTATCATTTTATACAAGAGTTATTTATAGAAGAGCTTTAAGCAGGCCAAATGCTGGGGGGGGGGGTGGCGGGGATCTGAATTCATAACAGGTAAAAAATTAATAACTTCAGAGCAGGGTTTCTCAAATTCAGCAATGTGGATATTATGGCTGGAAAAGTCTTCGTCGTGGGAGCTGTTCTGTATATTTCAGAGTTTTTAGCAGCATCCTGGCCTCTACCCAAATAGATGCCAGTAGCAAATTCACTCCCCAAGTTGTGACAGACATGTCTCCAGACATTGTCAATTGTCCCCAAGGGGCAAAAAAATGCCCTAATTAAGAATAACTTCAGAGAAGGGCGCCTGGGTGGCTCAGTGGGTTAAGCCGCTGCCTTCGGCTCAGGTCATGATCCCAGGTGCTGGGTTCAAGCCCCACATTGGGCTTTCTGCTCAGCGGGGAGCCTGCTTCCTCCTCTCTCTCTGCCTGCCTCTCTGCCTACTTGTGATTTCTCTCTGTCAAATAAATAAATAAAATCTTTAAAAAAAAAAAAAAGAATAACTTCAGAGAAAAATATTGGGGGAGTTTTGCAAGCTTAATAACTCAAATCACACCCAACTTTTCCAGAAACATTACTGCAAAAAGCAAGACATATCATTAATTTCATCTGGCTTAGGTAGGAGAAAAAAAATTTCAGGGATGAGGACATCTACATGAATACATTGCACTCATCAGCCAAATGTTTCCTTTTTGTAAGTAGGCAAAAATTAAAAATTTCTATCAATTGTCTTTTAGTTTATATTAGTATGCTTGTAAAATAAACAGCATTTTGATTCTCTCAAACAAAGGAAAAGCAGGATGATTTTCTTAAAAAAAAAAAAAAAGCCAGATTTTACTGAAACATCTATTTCCTGTGCCAGAAAAACAAAGTTTTTCTCTGGGTATTTTCCAGAGATTTTTTTTTAGTCTAGAAAAATTCTATTAACCCAGGTCAGTAATGGGTAAGTAAGGCATTTTTATTTATTTATTTATTAAAAGATTTAATTTATTTATTTGACAGAGATTGGTCACAAGTAGGCAGAGAGAGAGGGGGAAGCAGGCACTCTGCCGAGCAGAGAGCCTGATGCAGGACTTGATCCCAGGACCTTGAGGTCATGACCTGAGCCGAAGGCAGAGGCTTAACTCACTGAGCCACCAGGTGCCCAATAAGGCATTTTTAAACACCATACTTATATTTGGGATGCCTGAAAATGATATAAAGACTTATCTGTTAACTCAGTTATGGTATACCCCAAATAGGGTGGGTCTTGAGGACAATGCAACAGGTCTCGGGCATTGTGAGTAGTCCATGAATGGCCAGCATCCATGTCTGATAACAGGCTACAGGGAAAAATTCATCAAAATCCATTTCTGAGTCACACACACACACACACACACACACACACACACACACACACAAATACAAATACTCAGACCCCTCCTAGTGATATTTAAATTTAATTGGTTTAAGGGAGGGGGGCTGGGAACCCATATATTTTCCAGAAAGTTCCAGCCTTTATTCTAATGTGCAAATCGGGTGCAGAATGATGGTCTATACTGATATAAAGAAACAGTTTTCAATTCATGCCCCGTAGACATAGTTTCTCAATCAGTGGTTCTTGTTTCTATTCTCAACCCATTGAGTGAACTTCCATAGTCACTGGGAAAACCCAAATTCCAAAAATATATGTTCCCATCTTATTTGTAAAATAAGTAGATCTAACTCTCTCAAATGAGCGGATATGAAAATGTGATGCTTAAAGCATGGGTTTTGACATCTGACAGCCCAGAATTCAAATCCTAGCTCCACACCCTGTTATCTCTGTGCCTTTGGGCAAGTTACTGGATCAGGCTAAGCTTCCATTTTTTTCACCCAGAAAATAAGGGGAAAACCTACTTTACAAAACGAGCTAATCTCTACAATGCTTGGTCCAGGATCTCTGACAGTCAATCTTCCGGACGTGCTAGAACAGCAGCAGCAGGACAGCTACAATGATTTAACGGTGAATTTATCTGTCAATTAGGTCAATGAAAATTACCCATCTTTTGTTAGAGTTTACAAATTACCTCTTTACCTTATGTAAGTTAGAAAGAGTCCTGTTCTAAGATTCTTTTGTTGTAGCCCATTGTCTACATTATGTGAGCTCTCAAATTACTGATTGGAAAAAGGGGAGGGGGTGGGTCACCTGGGTGGCTCAGTCGGTTAAGCCACAGCCTTCGGCTCAGGTCATATTCTCAGGGTCCTGAGATCGAGCCCCATGTCTGGCTCCCTACTCAGCAAGGAGTCTGCTTCTTCCTCTCCCTCTGCCCATTCCCCCTGCTCACTTTCTCTCTCTCAAATAAATAAAAAAAATTGTAAAAAAAAAAAAAAAAGAAAGAAAGAAACGAAAAGAAAAGAAAGGTAAAGTTTAGAGAAAGTGCCTGACCAATTCACCAGATAGCATCATGGTCCAGATTGATGGAGAAACGGGTTCTTCTCCAGGTTCTGATTTTACCGAGTGGTCACAGTACACTGATGGGTCTTAAACTTGAGCTGTGTCACATTCACCCAGAGGGCTTCTGAGAACAAACATCTTGGTCCCCCTCCCAAAGTTTCTGATACCATAGATCTGGGGCCAGTTGAGAATCGTCATTTCCAGCAAGCTCGCAGGTGATGTTGATATGGCTGGCATAGGGACCACATTTTGAGAACCACACCTTGATCCAAAACAAGACATTTTCCCTTTCTGGACCTCAAACTCCTACCCTGAAAAAGGAAGAGTCTATTAAGGTCAGAAAACTCATTGTTTCTACTTTCCTTGACTCTTTAAACATAAAGCTCTGCAATAGGACATTCTACTTGTGTTTTCTTTTTTCTCTTTCTTTTAAAAAAATATTTTATTTACTTACTTGAGAGAGGGAGCAAGCATGAGTGGGGGGTGGGGGGCAGAGGAAGAAGCAGACTCCCTGCTGAGTGGGGATCCTGACATGGGGCTGGATCCAAGGCCCTTGGGATCATGACCTGAGCCAAAGGCAGACACTTAACTGACTGAGCCAGCCATGCACCCCGCTACTTAGGTTTTCATGTATTCTAGCTGATAGGGTTAAGAAAAGTTAATTGATTAAAAATTCGGTTAAAGAGGGATTTTTTTTTATTTTTTAAAGTTTTTAATCTCAATTTTAGTTACCAGTGTTCTATTAGTTGCAGGGTATGATACAGTGATTCAACAATTCCACATCACCCCGTGCTCATTACAACAAGTGCCCTCCTTAATCCCCATCACCGCTTCTGCCCATCCCTCACCCCACCCCTCTGGTAATCTGCAGTTTGTTCTTCCTAATTAAAAGTCTGCTTCCTGATTTGTCTCTCTCTCTCTTTTGTTTCCCCTTTGTTCATTTTTTAAAAAAGATTTCTACTTATTTATTTTGAGAGAGAAAGTGGAAGTGAACGTGAGTTGAGGGCGGCAGAGAGAGAGAGAGAATGTCAAGCAGACTTCCCACTGATCTTATGTATTCATTTTTAATCAACAGTGGGCTCGATTTCATGACCAGGCGATCATGACCTGAGCCGGAATCAAGAATTGGATCCTTTACCGACTAAGCCACCCAGGCGCTCCCTCATTTGTTTTGTTTCTTAAATTCCACAGCAGGGAAATCCCACGGTATTTGTCTTTTTCTGACTGACTTATTTCACTTAGCATCATACTCTCTAGCTCCAACCACGTCATTGCAAAGGGCAAGGTTTCATTCTTTATGTCTGAATAATATTCCATTGTGTGTTTGTGTGTGTGTGTGTGTGTGTGTGTGTGTGTGTATACATACCACATCTTCTTTATCCATTTGTCAATTGATGGACACGACACTTGTGCTGCTTCCATAGTTTGGCTATTGTAAATAATGCTGCAATAAACATAGGGTGCATGTATCCCTTTGAATTCATGTTTTTGGATTTTTGGGTAAATACCCAGTTAGTGTGATTCCTGATTGCAGGGTATTTCTATTTTTAACTTTTAAAGGAATCTCTATACTGTTTTCCAGAGAGGCTGCACCAGTTTGCATTCCCACCAACAGTGCAAGAAGGTTCCCTTTTCTCCCTATCTTTGCTATCACCTGTTGTTTCTTGTATTGTTGATTTTAGCCATTCTGACAGGTATGAGGTGATCTCTCATGATAGTTTTGATCTGCATTTCCCTAATGGTGAATGATGATGAACATCTTTTCATATGTCTGTTGGCCATCTGTATGTCTTCTTCGGAGAAATGTCTGTTCATGTCTTCTGCTCATGTTTTTTTTTTTTTTTTAAGATTTTATTTATTTATTTGACAGACAGAGATCACAAGTAGGCAGAGAGGCAGGCAGAGAGAGAGGAAGGGAAGCAGGTTCCCTGCTGAGCAGAGAGCCCAATGCGGGGCTCGATCCCAGGACCCTGGGATCATGACCTGAGCCGAAGGCAGTGGCTTTAACCCACTGAGCCACCCAGGCGCCCCATTCTGCTCATGTTTTAATTGGATTATTTGTTTTCGGGGTGTTGAATTTTAATAAGTTCTTTATATATTTTGCATACTAACACTTTATAGGATATGTCATTTGCAAATATCTTCTCCCATTCCATAGGTTGCCTTTAGTTTTGTTGATTGTTTCCTTTGCTGTGCAGAATCTTTATATTTTGATGTAATTCCATCAGTTTATATTTGCTTTTGTATCCCTTGCTTCATAAGACATATATAGAAAAAAGTTGCTAAGGCTGATGTCAGAAAGGTTACTGCCTGTGTTCTCTTTTAGGATTTTTATAGTTTCAGATTGCATATTTTTGTCTTTAATACATTTTGAATTTGTTTTTGTGTACAGTGTAGTAAAGTGGTCTAGTTTTTTTTTTGCACGTTGCTGTCCAGTTTTAAAGAGGGAAATTTAGAAATAAGTGTTTTATAATGAAATAAGATCAATTTCATTGATTTTGGATGTAAGATTATGTATTCATTTTTAATCTTTCTGATTTGGGTCAAGATCTTTTAAAATATTGAGCATAGGTGTATAGGAGCCTCCATCCTCTTTGTTGTCTAAGTCATACATATGAAGTATAATGCTCAATTTCTGTTTTCAGTTTCATTAAAGTAGAATAAAATCTCAGACATATGTGAGATGATCCAAATGTAGACTCCTTCTTCGTTGTTATGGTCCCCTCCTAATTTCTGATAGCCGTACTGCCTTAATTTGAAAGCAAATTTTCAATGACAATATGTTTCATTTCACTGAGCCTTTCTAAAGCATTTATCTTAGAAAAAATGATCTTTCCTCCTCCTGTTTCAATTTATTTAAAGTGTGCGATTTTATTAACTGGTACAACTGGTATAAACAGGTTTGGGAACTAACACAGCCGATTCTCGGTAAACATTGAATTCGTTTAAAGGAGTGCACAGCCCTGTGCATTCTGCAGAATTTTCAGTGGGTCTGAAGCATTCAGCTGAGGTTATCAGTCAGTACATAGCACAGAGCATGATGGAGAACGTGTCTAGTTCAGCACATTAGTTCAGGGAAGATCAAGAGAGCTTCCACTATCACAGGCAAGATGTACAGCCCTACCTCCTCATCGCTCAAAAATACAGATTTCAAGTCCTAAGATATAGAAACCCACAGCCTCTCAAACTTGAATGCAAGTCACCTGGGAATCTTGTTAAAATGCAGATTCTCAATTAGTAGGTCAGGGATGGGGACTGAGATTCGAAATTTCTACAAAATCCCAGGTGACATCTGGGCTGCTGGTCTGTGGGCCACACTTTGAATAGCATGATATTAACCACTGTGGTTAGAAGCTAGAAAAGAGGAGGGGTCCATCCTGAAAGGAAAAGCAAAAAAGGATGATGCTAACAGTGAATTGGAAAGAAATATTGACTATTCTTTTCCTGGTTTTTGTTTTTGTTTTTGTTTTTTGAGAGAGAGTGAGTGAGACAGAACACGAGCAGGGCTGGGGGGCAGCGGGGAGAGGGAGAAGTAGACTCCCTGCCAAACAGGAAGCCTGACATGGGGTTCCATCTTGGGACTCCAGGATCATGACGCAACTTTTGAATTTTCCTGTTTTGTTGCCTTTCATTTGCCTTTACTTTAGAATCAGGGCACTGATAACGCCTTCTTATTTCGGATACAGCTGCAAAGATAAGGAACCCAGTTCTCCATAGTCTCTGGGCAGCAGGCCCAGCTCAGTTAAGAATGTGCAGTGGCTCGGTTGTGTAGTTTGTCTGTGTCTAGTTTTCCCTGTGACTTGAGATGTCTACTCATGAGGCTCAGAGAGAGCCTCGGTCTCTCCTACTTCCAGCTTCCGGCATGTCTCTGGAACACAGCTCCTCCTGAGGTGGACTGAATGAGGGAGGAGTAGATCTCCAGCGACCACGGATACACGTGTGTCAAACTAGTTGATGAACAGGGACCGTCGCTTGGGTGGTTTCTGTGCCCTCTGAAGTATCTCCTTATGATGGTGTCAGAAGTAGCTCAATGGATATATTGTCCAATGAAAATTGCCAGCATTTCTTTAAGTCTGGATAAAACAGCTTAAAATCTCAAAGGCGGATGTTTGACACAGTGTATGAGGTAGTGGCCATGGGTACTTTCACATTTGAACACTCATCCTTTCGATTAAGAACTGAGATAAGGCTTTTGGCCCAGCTTTCTGCACTAAGCCTGGCCCTCCACCTGCTGAGGCGGAAACAGGAAGTCTTCAAAAATACTTCTCAAGATAGATTGGGACTACTGCTTCTCTTTTCATCTCTGTCATTATATTGATTTTTAAAAATGTTTTATTTTAAAATCCAGTTAGTTAACATACAGTGTAATAATAGCTTCAGCTGTACAGAATAGGGATTCAACACTTCCCCTATGACCCCCCATGATCATCCCTAGTGCCCTCCTCCAACCCCATCGCCTGTTTACCCGTCCCTCCCTGCTGGTAACCACCAGTTTGTTCTCTATAGCTAAGAATCTGTTTCCTGGTTTGCTCCTCTCTCTCTCTTTCTCCCCCTTGCTCGTTTATTTTGTTTCTTAAATTCAAGGACACAGTCAACAAAACTAAGAGGAAACCTACAGAATGGGAGAAGGCATATGCAAATGACACATCTGCAAAAGGGTTAGTATCCAAAATACATAAAGAACTTATAAAACTCAACACCCAGAAAAGGAATATCCAAATAAAAAATGGGCAGAAGACATGTATAGACATTTTTCCAAAGAAGACCTACAGATGGCCAACAGACACATGAAAAGATGCTCAAGATGACTGATCATCAGAGAAATACAAATCATTTATATTTTAAAAATTTCTGAAAGTAGCTAGGCAGCTGGATAGCTGGGAAAATGACAGTAGGGTCATTTTTCAACCTGCTCAGAGAGGCTACTGTTATTCTACCTGACTGAGTATATCAACAGGTAGGGGTCCTTGGGAGGGGACGGGAAGCAAGCCTTTTGCCTCCTGCGTAGCCGGGCTCAACCTCCTCCCGTACCATCCCAGTGCACACATACAATAGAACCACCTCAACATCTGAAGAACAGATAGCAAGCATCTTTAAGAACTAAAATGATATTGCTGACCAACAAACTTGCTCCAAACTAGAAACCTCTCATTTGTTACTTCATTATATAGTTTCTCAGGAATCTTCATACAGCCACAGATCCTTCTTTAAAATTTTTAAAAGACTTATTTATTTCAGAGAGAGAGAGAGAGAGCATGCGAGAGTGTGTGTTGGTGAGGGGGCAGAGGGAAAGGGAGAGGGAGAATCCTCAGCAGACTCTGTGCTGAGTGTGGAACCCCACAGGGCTTGATTCTCACAACCCTGAGATCATGACCTGACCCAAAACCAAGGGCTGAATGCTTAATTGACTATGCCATCCAGGTGCCCCCTTTCTTAAAATCTTTTTTCGCCTTAAAAAAAAAAGATTTTATTTATTTATTTGACAGAGAGATCACAAGTAGGCAGAGAGTCAGACAGAGGCAGCCGGCTGGGGGCAGCGGGGGAAGCAGGTTCCCCGATGAGCAGAGAGACTGATTCGGGGCTCGATCCCAGGATCCTGAGATCATGACCTGAGCCGAAGGCAGAGGCTTTAACCCACTGAGCCACCCAGGTGCCCCTGAGCCTACATTTTCTAACAATTTTCCAATCCTGCTCTCTTTATCATTTTTTTTAAAGATTTTATTTATTTATTTTATTTATTTATTTGACAGACAGATCACAAGTAGGCAGAGAGGCAGGCAGAGAGAGAGGGGGAATCAGGCTCCCTGCTGAGCAGAGAGCCTGATGTGGGGCTTGATCCCAGGACCCTGAAATCATGACCTGAGTTGAAGGCAGAGGCTCAACCCACTGAGCCACTCAGGTGCCCCAACATCATCTTTCTTTTAATCACTTCTCATTCTCTTATTATAATCTAAGGAGAAATATCAGAAGCCAAATTTCGATGTTGATGAAATGATTTTGCAGCCTCATGGCTTAGTAGAATGTGTGTGTGTGAGAGAGAGAGAGAGAGAGAGAGAGAAAACTTTTCAGAGACTTTATACATTTATTTTTGCAAACAGTATAAGCAGTGTGGTGGTAAGCACTCAGGAGACTTGGTGTTGGTGTGTGAACAAAACTTCCCCATACTGCACAGTTAGGAAAAATGTTGTATGATGTGCCTTACGCCATAGATCATCTCTGGTCTGGTCTCTAAAAGAAAGAGGGAGTCATGGTGCTAACTCCTAGAAGGACAAAATGAACAGGAAGTTGCTACGTAGTTTATGACTGGCTCCAGCCTTCTGCTTCCCAGTGTCTGAAAATGGCAGCAGAGGAGGTCCACATGGAAGCGTGCAACTGCCCAGAGGTTCTGAGGACCGTACGCCGTCCTACCCTCCACGATGACCCAGAAAAGGTCACCATGTGTGGCAGAGCATCGTACTTTATTGGAAAGGTGTGAAGTGGAAGAGAGAGCCCCAGCCCTATTTCTAGTCTCACAAAGTTCAGCTGTCATCGAGATGAGCCTAGGACTTTTCTGTGTAGCCGTAACCCTTCTTGATGAGATAAAACTAAGAAACATGCTTATTTGTAGGTTTTCTATAAACAGAAGCACAAGGGGATACCTTGTGCCTTCTCTTCCTTATTTAAAGGTAAGAGTCTGTAAGTAAACTGAAAGGTGATGAGTCTAGGAATTATCAAGCTTTGGCGTTTGGTTGCCTCCAGCCCCATCCTTTCTTGAAAGGGGCACAGATGATCACTCAAACCAAGCTCAATATTGAATCACTGACAGCGCTTGACTTTACTACTAATATCCGTGAGAGCAGACATTTATATCAACTGCTATCAGGCAACCCGTAAGGTTATAGAGTACAAGACCATACAAAGATATTACAGATCCCATAGTCAGAAACCTCACCAGGAGCTATCTACTTCAGCAACATAGCCTCAGGTACAAATTTACATGCAATAATTCATATTCTACCAAATAAATCCCAGGCAAACAGAGTAATGCAAAAACACATTTCCTGCTGTCAAGAAAATTTCTGGCAAAATTAATCAACCATTCATCCATTCAGGCTCTTTGCATACCCTTTTGTCAAGGAGGGAATACTAAGAGATTTCTTTTCTCTTCCACGCACTCATTTCAATGAATTGAAGAATCCATCAAGCTTGAGTTGATTTATTGAACTGTCTCTTAGCTCAGCAGTACAACTACAGCAAATGAACTGGCAACTTCTCCTAAAACCAGCCGCGATTCAATTCAACAATATCCGATTTCTTTAACTCTTTGTAATTCCACATTTCACATATTCTTGCATTTGAACCCTATGCATATTGGTTTTCACTGTATTTCTAAACAATACAAATTTTGGATAAAACCTTGCACAATTACAAGCACTGTTTAGTGTTCTGATGGCAGTTATCGAAGCATATAGATTCTAGGACCTCTTCCTCTAGGGGACTGTAAAAGCACATTGCTATTAGGTAGTTCAAAAAAAAAAAAGGATTTCTTTAAAGATCTACAGCTTTTCCGCAACGCAGACTGTTGGTTCTGGTAATGTTTACTGTTAACATTGACGGCCAGTCACTTCGGTTCAAAGCACTAAAGACACATACATTTCTTGCTTTTGTATTTATTTTAACCATTCTACCAGGTGAGGAGAATCACTACAAGAAGATATTTAAGGCATAAACATCAGAGAGAAACCCAACTGATGTTTCAACACGGGTTTTCTCACCGAACCTCGTCCACTGAGCCCCATGGAGTCCATTTATCACATACAAGCTTTGCATTTTTCTTTGTAAAGATATATGACCTTTGCCTATTAGATTTCATTAATGGAGCACCATACAAGGCTCCTTTGCACATGGCAGGATAGAAAGCTCCACATCCTCGCCTGAAGGATTTGCGAGAACGAGCTCATCTTCAATCTTTGTCCCTGGGAGGCACTTTTAACACCTGCCAACCACAGCACTATCATCAGAAAAACATTTAGAGATTTATCTTCGGGCTGGTAATTATAAGAGATAATTTGTTTGGAGTATGGATAAAGTTGGTCTAGCATAAACAAACTAGAGGCTCAAATTACATGATGAACATCATTAACTGTTGGTTTAACCACTGCGGGTCTGCAAGCTCAGCGACACTCTCTGAAGATGGCAGGTTCCCAAGCGACAACTCTGGCCTAAACATTCCGGGGGAGCTGAGGGATATGTTTCGGGGCCCGCTCAGAGTCACCCCGGCTTTCATCGTTCTCCTTCTTCCTCTGATGGTTCAATTCTGTGTAACCTCTGTTTAGAACTCTGAACATTGGACATGGTAGACCGTCCCATCTCAGAAGTCAAGGTGTTTGCTTTGGGAAGGTGTTTGTAGGGGGATGAAGTCAAAGTCATGTGTCACAGACCACATTTTACCTTTCAGTCTTTCATATGTGATCTCAGCAGAGCCTTACAGTCACCCTGGGAAGTGGGCAAAGCTTGCTTCTGAGCCCATTTTATAAGGAGGAAACTGAGAAGGGAAGAAGCTGAGCATTCAAGGACCTTGACCAAAAGACATTGTGAATGGACTCCTTAGGACAGTCTGTTATTATTATCCTCAGGAAAGACATGTGCATCGAAGTGCCTCAAGAAACCAAGAGCAAAGCCATCCACTTCGTTGCCTTTAAGAAGATATTTGTGAGTTTGTAGCTAAGATGTGACTTTGCATATAATCCTATTTTCTGCAGAGAATACCAACTTGCAGGAATGAAACAGGGACACACAGGTGAAGAGAAACTCTCGTGGGCAAATATAGAGAAGAGAGTAGAGTAAATGCTGGAATTTTTGGTTGGGATACTGGCGGTATTCAACACAGCTCTGTCTTTATGTGTCTCAAAGTGGAGAGTTATGGCCTCATGCTCTCGGTTTAAAGCAGTGTCTACTCAATAAGTGATACTACTAATATTCTTTAATGCCATCATTAATAATGGCCACAAAATATTCTGCTGAGTCTTCCCCAAATATAAGTCTATTATTTCTTAACAGAAATCCC
Source organism: Lutra lutra (assembly GCF_902655055.1). Classification (NCBI taxonomy): domain Eukaryota; kingdom Metazoa; phylum Chordata; class Mammalia; order Carnivora; family Mustelidae; genus Lutra; species Lutra lutra. The sequence goes on from NC_062290.1 coordinate 17,774,706, forward strand.
TGGGGATATACTTTATAAGTCCAATTTTTTTTTATTTGGGAAAGGTAATATGATGCTTACGATGTATACTATGCTAGGACGGCCCCCCTAAGACACACAAATATTTATGCAACAAAATGTAGATGGTGGGATAAGGACCATAAATACCAGGTTGGAGTTTGCTGTCAAACATTTTCAAAAACCCTAGGGTTTTTCAGAGCTTTCTGGGTTTCAGAATTGCAGATGAGGGATCATAGACCTAGACTATTTCTCAATAAAATGTTAAATATTGAATATCCATTGTTCAGTGAAAAGAGCAGAGATCACTTCCAATTACATGCTGAGATAAATTTAGAATTAAACTTTAAAAGGTCATCTAGTTGACCATCAACCTGAGTCAATTCAAAGGAGAGAGCCAAAAGGCATTAATGTAAAATCTCATTAATATAAACTCTACTAATTAATTCAAATGGTGGACAGCTCAGAATTTACATTTGCTTTCTCAGTGAAAACATTTAGTGGTTCCCAAATGCTGCAAGAGAAATGTTGTATTTAAAAACAGTTTTTTTTTTAAATTATATATAATTAAATATTTTTGCTATGAATTAAAATTAAAATTTTGCATTTAATTAGAAATCTCTCTTAGCTAGTGACCCAGGTAGATGTCCCAATAGCCTCTCATTATCAGGTTATCTGTTGGCTGATTCAAGCTTTCTGTTTCTGAAAGTTAGAATGTTTATTTTTATTGAAAAAATAATCTCTAATTCACATCTCTCTCTTGTTGTTTTTTTCTGCATTTATCTAAATTAGTGAGGTTTGAACTTCATATCAGATAAATTCTTTTCCTGGAGCTGGGGCTGTGGATTTCTGGTCAAGCCTTAATGACTCAGGTTATACTCATAAGATTTTTTTTTTTAAGATTTTATTTATTTATTTGACAGAGAGAGATCACAAGCAGGCAGCAAGGCAGGCAGAGAGAGAAGGGGAAGCAGGCTCCCTCCTGAGCAGAGAGCCCGATGTGGGGCTTGATCCCAGGACCCTGAGATCATGACCTGAGCCGAAGGCAGTGGCTTAACCCACTGAGCCACCCAAGCATCCCTCATAACAATTTTTGAAGCAATTTCTTTACGTGAGCAACCCAGAGTATTCCATTCAGCATGTTACATTTGTTAAACACATACAAATACGGCCTACAGGTGAACTGTAGCTACAAGCAGTCATCACATTTCCATCAATTGAGGTTTTAGATCAATTATGCTAATTGTATTATTTTCAGGTCCTGAGGTGTTTGCCAGATAAAGGGAATGAGGGTGGAAAATGGACCAGGTAGCGAAAGGGTTCCAATCAAAGACCCAGAGATGAAGGAAATCATGCTTCATGATAAATCTCTGCTATCGCAATTTTGCTTTGATTTGTTCTTCCATCTGTCATTTTCCTCCGCCTCTTCCACACCTGTTGAGACCCTTAGTCTGTCATGAAACCAACCCCAATTATTTCCCGTGGGATTATTTTTATATTTAAAAGACATGACAACATTTTTCTTTTAGTCATCTAATGCATGTATTGCACACAGAGATGTCTGTGGTAATTTCGAAAGCTAAAGGAGGTATTTGATTTATGCTAGAGATAGAGAAATTGGAGAACATAAGCGGATCTGCCATGATTCTGGTAGATTGTTATCATAAACATAAAGAGGTTAAAACTATATCATTTGTAGTGTTTAATCTGTTACCTGCTCTAAATAAATAAAAGCAAACATAAGTCTAATTTTGTGAGGTGGGTTTTGAGTTGAATGAGCTTTGTTGTACCATTTCGTCCTCTTGCAAAAATGAAGATAAATAAATATGGAATTTTTAAAAAAGTGTTAGTTCTCAGAAATCACAAGGCTATAGTAGTGCTCTCTCCTGACGTTGCTCAACTGTGCTTAGTGTGATCACAAAAACAGTGTCTTGGAATAAATGCCAGCTAGTAGATTCCCGACCAGAATCCCAAATCTGGAAAGCATGTACAGGCGCCTCATACGCTACAAGGGTGGTGTTGCAAACTCAGTGGGAAATGAACATTTTGACTAATAAATGGTGTCAACATAATTGATACCCTTCGAAGAAAGAATGCTAAAATTAAATTCCAGATGGATTAAAGAGCCATATGAAAAAACACTGGATAAAAAACTACTTGAAGAAAATCAAAGGAGATTATTTTTATATTACGGTATTCAACAGAGTTTATTTTAAATACTAAATATTCCGGGGTGCCTGGGTGGCTCAGTCATTAAGTGTCTGCCTTCAGCTCAGGTCATGATCCCAGATTCCTGGGATTGAGCCCCATATTGGGCTCCCTGCTCGGCGGGAAGCCTGCTTCTCCCTCTCCCACTCCCCCTGATTGTGTTCCCTCTTTTGCTGCGTCTCTCTCTTCAGATAATAAATTTTAAAAAATCTTTAAAAAAGAAAGAAACATTAAAGAAATACTAAATATTCCAAGACCAGAAGCAAAGGAGGCATATTTGACTACATAAAATTTATTTAAAAACTGTCATAAGGCTAAAAGATAAATAATGAACTGGGAAAATTACCTATAGTACTTGTGACAAGCAAATATTAATCTCTAACATACATAACCTTCAAAGGAATCACTAAGAAAAAAGGCAAATAACCCCATTGAAAAATGGCCAAAGGAAATAAACTTGCAATTGAAGAGAAAAAAAAGTAAAGGATTAATGAATATAGGAAAAAAGTTTCAATCTTACAAGTAGTAAAGGAAAAAATCAAGTTAAGCAAAAATGAGATACCAGTTTTAATATCAGATGTCTAAAATTTTATTTTATTGTTTTGAAGATTTTATTTATTTATTCGACAGAGAGAGAGAGACAGCAAGAGAGGGAACATGAGCAGGGAAAGGTGGAGAGGGAGAAGCAGGCTCCCCGCTGAGCACAGAGCCTGATAAGAGCTCAATCCCAGGACCCTGGAATCATGACCTGAGCAGAAGGCAGCCGCTCAACAACTGAGCCACCCATGCACCCCCAGATGCCTAAAATTTTAAAGAGAAAGAAAATCTAGGGCTGTTAAGGATACAGGAAAACAGTTCCCTCAAATAAAACTGGTAAAAGTTTAGATTACAACAACATTTTGGAAAATAATCTGACATTGTTATTAAAAAGAATCATAATGGGGCACCTGGGTGGCTCAGAGGGTTAAAGCCTCTGCCTTAGGCTTGGGTCATGATTCCAGGGTCCTGGGATCGAGCCCCGCATCGGGTTCTCTGCTTCTTCCAATTTCTCTGCCTGCCTCTCTGCCTACCTGTGGTCTCTGTCTGTCAAATAAATAAATAAAATCTTAAAAAAAAAAAAAGAAACATAGCTATGAGTCAACTATATATATATACCATACATATAGTATATATAATATATAGTTGAAAGTACATATATAGTATATGTATACTATGTATAAAAATATATATATACTCAAACTATATATAGTTTGAGACATATTGTACAAGGATTGTTAACACAGCATTGTTTTATAGTGGCAAAAAGTTAGAAATAGCCTGACTCTCTAAGGGGACAGTATCTCCCCCTAATAGGACGGTCATGCCCCATCCAACCACAGAAAGGAATATTGCTTGATATTAAAAGACTGAGTTAGATATAGAGCCTTATGTGACATACTGTTAAGAGACAAAAAAAAAAAAAGAAAGAAAATTGTGGAATAATGTATATGGTATAATCCTACCATATACATCGAGAGAAGCACATATTGGATACTTCTATATATATATACTTCCATATATGTGTCTGTATGTGATTGTGTAACATAGAATTTGTTGATTTTAATCATAATGGGGGAAGGTAATTGAGGGTGTAGGAGTGTGTGTTTCTTTATATATTTCATACCATTATTCTTAATAAAATAAGCATATATATTTTTGCAATTTAAAAACTAGATAAAGGGACAATAAGAGAATAACAGAAAGAACTATGAGATTGTCTTTGTTTATAGGGTAGAGTCTGGATAACATGCCCAAGTTTGTCTAAGTGCACCAATGAGCACTTGTAGTTAGGAGAGTTAACTGAGCTGCCTTTAGCAACTCATTTGTTAAACAGTCAGTTCCTTCTGAACGAAATACAAGTCATTATCTACCCAAACAAGAAAAAAAACTCTGCAGATGTGTCTGCTATGCCAAGTTCAGAGGCTGTGTTGTTATAGTCGTTTATTTAGTTGGCAAATATCTGTAAGATTTAAACTAGAAAACCAAACGTTCCAAGGTCAAAGCAATAAAGGAGGTTGAAGTTAAAAGCACTGAATGAGTGATTAGGAAAAATTCCTTCTGGAATAAAGAATGTACCACAGAAGACTTCCATTAGTGGGGAGATGCCTCACTGGCGATGGGCTGGAGAGCAAAGGTCTCGTGACTTGGGGTCTCGTGACTAGTTGGGCGTTTTGTCTACCCCATGGATGGGGTGGTCTCCTCTGGCGACATTCCATGCCTCTGCACAGCTGTCCCAAATCACTCCTCTTGTACACTCAATGTTAAGACTAAGCAGCTCCAATACCCATCCTGCTCTAAATAAAGGTATGGAATTAAATTTCAGCTCGCTGAAACTGTTAACACAGTTTACAAAGGCATACTCTAGCATTGTCACCCAAGTTCCCACGATGTTCCCTGCATGGCGGATAATCTCTTCCTTCCTTTCCCTGTATGTCACTCCGACGCCTACCATGAACCTCTGTTTGTTCATCCTGCTTGGGACAGACACTCCGACTCTTGACAGTTTGCACACCCAATCACCATCACTATGCCCTACCCATCTGCCAGGGCTCCGAACCACTCTGCCCTGGACCTTGTTTGCAAAGAGCAGATCAAAGGATGCTGCCCACCATTCTCCATGAACTTCTTTAGTTGGTCCCTCGCAGTTGGGCGGGCTTCACCTAGAGGGCGCTGTTCTCTAGGGGACGCTCTCAAGTCAAGCCCGACTCTCCACCAAGTTCTCTTATTAAGATAGGGCAGCCATGCTTTGGTGAGTCCAGATTTTGGCTTATAGTTCTACCTCCTAGCAAAGAGGACAGAAAATAGTAGTAGGTACCTGTTGCTCTTCGTCTGCCCTGCATCTTTTTTCTCCTTTTGTTAGCAGACCCCTCTGGCCACAGGACCGGGCAGGGGATCCAAACCAGACTCATTGTAATAGCCTGCTCTCAGTACCCCTGGCGAAACATAAAAGGAAGAGGCATGTGCCCCTACAAGCAACAGCCAATGTCTTTCCATGTAAACATTTTATTTATTTATTTAAATTATTTTTAAAATTTATTTTGCTTAACTAGAGTCATATTGGTTTTCTGTCTTTAAAACCAGAATCCTAATAATTGCAAAAGTTAGTATCTATGGAATCTTCAATGTGCCAGGAATTGTACTGGAGTCTTTAAACACATTGTCTCGTTTTAATTTCTCTTTCACAATAATCCCATTATCTTTCCCATTTTGTAGGTGAGGAGACGGAGAGGCTCAGCAGGGACTAGCAACTTGCCTAATGTCACACAGGGAATCAGTGGAGCCTCCCTTCACACTCGGTCCTACTGGGCTCCCAAGTCTCTGCCCTCTGCTTTCTCTGCCCTCTGCTTCACCACCTGGGTTTTCATACAAGGTTAGTTCCTGGATGTGGGAAGAAACTTCTCTAAGGGAAGAAAATCAATCAGTCCTCTTACGAAACGGAATCTTGAAAGAATTCCTTCAGCAATACTGCTTTACAATGGCAATAAATCCCTTGGAGTCGGCGGGGGGCAGGGGGAACACTGTTTGAAGAATCTTTCACCTTCCTTAATTCCTACCCTTCTCTCTCCACACTCTTCACCTGGCTGGTGCTAGGAATTCTGGTCAATGGCCAGACTTTTCCTATCACCAGGAAGGCCTTCATCCCCTAAGAGAATGAGAAGGAATCCGGATATCTGAGGAAGTACAAGTTGGTACCAGGATCATAAGTTAGGTGCCCCTGTCTGCCCCACAAGGCATTCCTACCTTAACTGGAAAAATAATGGAAAGCCACTGAAAGGATTTTAACAAGGAAGCAGGGTACAGTTCGATTTGCATTTTAATGGGAAGGGCACAGAGACGATTTGTTTTTCAAGATCAGAAGTTACCTGCCGATGGTTCACAAGAGTTCCCTCCCAGGGCCAAAGCTTGCTGTGGCCAAAGCTCACCAGGAGTGAATGGCACTGAAATCCAGCCCACGACCCCCTCACAAAGTCATTTTGTGGGGTGGGACTAAGGACGGAAGGAAAGGGCCTTACCCTAATTTGCACAATGGTGCCCATGGGATCCTTGCAGTCCCAGTTGCTATAATTCTGGAAAAGACAAGACAAGATGCTGAACGAAGGCAGTGGCAATGAGATTAGAGAGAAGGGGACAAGTTCACATTGGCCTCATGGGGTCTGAGGTGCTTATGTGCAAGATACCCATCAAAAGACATCTTTATGTGACTGGAAATTAAGTAAAGGCTGGGTCTGAAAATATAATCTAGAAGTTGCTCCTGCACACCCAAAGGATCGTCTGTGGAATGTGGACTGAGATTGCATCTCTGCCGTAAGGTGCAAAAGGCATGGAACTTCATCGTTACTTACGGAGCTGTACTAGAAGGCAAGTAGAAAGTTCCAGAAAGAAATGATTAATGTCCAACAGAAGGTCCCTCCTGGATCAATCTGCCAAGCTTATTGGCTCCACACACATGAGCCCACCTAAATCTAAACCCATAACACACACGTAATGCAAGAGAAGTCGAACTTTCCTCCTGCCTCCCTAATAGCCTCTTCCATGCACTCTGCTAAGCAGTCTGGATGGATACAAACAGCTGTTCTTTGCAAGAATGCTAGAAATTCTTCACTGACAGATGGCAGCAAATCCCTAGGGTGTGTACACACACACACACACACACACACACACATGCACGTGCACACACACACAGAAACTTTAGTAAGGTCAATAACACTGATATTCATCACTGGAGTTATTAAAATTTTGAGTCAGAAAGGCCTGGAATTGAAAACCTAAGCTTGTGTTTTTTCCGGGCTTGATGCCAGCAGGTTTTATTTTGGAAAGTTGCTGTGAACAAAAATGCTTTTTTTCCATTTTATATTTCCCTTTTAAAGAGTAAGAGATAATTTGTCACTAGCTCAGTAAGTGATGGTTCCATATACCTTAGATTCCCCTCTGCTCTTGTCACAGAAACTAGAAGAACTTTAGATCTGTGTCTTCTTGGGGATCAGACTTGAGAAATCCATGATGGAATGTGCAAAATGTTTGTTTGTTTAAATCATACTGTTTGGAAAAGTCTCTCATAAAAAGTATTGCTAGACATTCTTACCGATCCTTCCAAACTCCAGCCCAAACGAATAACCAAAAACGTTTCATTAGATAGTTGTTAGGATGGAAAGAAGATATGAATATCCAGATCATATTCTTTATGAAACTCTATACATCAAAAAACTGGTAGTGGTTTTCAAAACAGTGGACTTTTCTCCCACTATTGAAATGTAGAGAACTACTGAATATCGACCTTTAAAAAAAAAAAAAGAAACAAAACCATGATACTATTTGGGAGAATCAATTAAATTTCTTCTCCTCAGGGAAGGTAGATTGGTTGGATTCTTCCTAGAATCACATAATTTTAGAATTAAATGGAGAGCAAAATCAAATGATAGGTTTGTGATGGGCCCTAGAGTCCATTTAGTTTAATCACCCACCCAATTATTAAATTTCTTCTGCCTCATTCTGCCAAGTGCTTATGAACACCTGTCCAGATGGGAAAGTCATGACCTCCTGAGCTGACTCAGTCCACCTCTGGATAGGGCTATTGGACAGTTGTCCCCATATACAGAGGCAAATTGTCTCCTTAAACATTTTCTTAGTGGCTTGGGTCTCCAAACAGAATGCTGGTAACAACAATGAATATTGGAGTGTTTATAACAGGGAGGCACTGCTTTGAGCATATAACATGGATTAATTTATTACTCAAAATCATCCTTGGGATAGGTTAATATCGATATTAATATCATTCCCAATCTACAGAGGGAGAAGACTGAGGCCCAGAAGGGTTAAATAACTTTCCCAAGACCACATGCTTTAAAAATGATAGATCCAGGATTTGGAGTCAGGCATACTGACTGCAGAGTCCAAGTTCTATACTTTAATAACCAAAAGTTTGGGTGACTAAATCTTGGAGAATGTTTGAAGAGAGCCATTGGGCTTCCCCTGAAAATTCTAGTTAAAAAAAAAAAAAAAAGACAACTGTAGCTTTTAACATCATCTGCTAATGAGATTTTTATTATTTATTTGAGAGAGAGAAAGAGATCACAAGTAGGCAGAGAGGCAGACAGAGAGAGAGAGGAAGAAGCAGGCTCCCCACTGAGCAGAGAGCCCAATGTGGGACTCGATCCCAGGACCCTGAGATCATGACCTGACCCGAAGGCAAAGTCTTAACCCACTGAGCCACCCAGGTACCCTAAATGATCTATTAACTCTAAAGAAAGTATTACTTTTTAAAAGCTATGTTTTTATGTATATTTCTTACTAGAGGATACCATTAAGGCAGACCTATGAGATTACATTAGAACTGAGAGCAGTCTGCTTATATAAACCTATGTTTGGGCAACAAAACAATAGCACTCTTACTCTCTGTCATGAGTTAATAAGGAAACTTACAGAACAGCTGATCCAAGAGTCCTCCCTTCTGGATGAAGGTTAGAACTCCTGAGGGCCCTTTCTGAATAATGACCACCATGACTGTCCATGCCCACCTCTCCCCTGAGGTTCTGATCCAAATGGCGAGGGGTAGACCCAAGCACCAGTAGTGTTTTAAAGCTGCCTAAATGGTTCCACTGTGACATCCGGGTTGAGAACCATGGATCAGTGACTAGTCGTGTTTCAGGCTGCAAACCTATAAAAGGTCATGTAGCCATTAACAGGCAAAAGATAGGATTGGGACTCGGGGGTCACAACTCAACAATCTGGAATTGTTCCCAACTTGCACTATTGCCAGCACCTCTCCCTAATACCTAGGTCCTTAAGAAAACAACAACAACAATAGCCCTTTGTAGTGGGAAAGATGCATGTGTGAGTGAATAACAGAGAAGCTAGCTTCAGGACCCATCCAAGTGGGGACCACCCAGGACCTACTGATCTGGTGAAGAGAAAGAAACAGATGAACAGGCCAGCTCCTGACACATTACCACCACTCCTGTCAGCTTTCACTCTTCTACTCATGAATTAAAGTATCCCAGGACATTCCTACCTTACCATTTCCACAGAAACACTCTAGCATATCCCAATGAATCATGGACTTTTCTTTCTATATGGGCAAACATGAGCATCCTTTTTTTTTTTTTTTTAAGTACTCTTAAGTAGCAGAGCTCTCCTGGCAGGCCATGTACTTACCTCTAATTTCATCAGTTTTAGAGGACATTTCATAAATTGATTATTTTGGTTCTAAAATTCCTGTTAAAGATTTATAGCTTTCCTTCTCATTCTTTTTTTTTTTTTAAACTCCTTAGGGGTTTTTTTGTTTGTTTGTTTTTAAAATTTTTAAATTTTTTAATAAACATATAATGTATTATTAGCCCCAGGGGTACAGATCTGTGAATTGCCATCCTTACTTGTTTTTACCTATTACTTGTTTTATTCATTCAGCTATTTAGTAGACAGATATTCATTGAAGGCCTTCTGTATTTCCTGACCTGGATTTATTTTTCCTCAATGCACTTTTTAAAGCCTGAATTCATATTGTATATCTGATTATTCACTTTGTTGTCCATCTTCCCATGCCCCCAACAGAATGCTAAGCCCATGAGGACAGGGAACTTTGTTGTGTTTATGCTGTGTCCCTGATACCCAAAATACTGGGGGCCCATGGAAGATGCTCAACAGATATTTGCTGAAGGAATTAAATGAGTGAATGAGTGAGTGAGTGAGTGAATGGATGAGAAAGTGGATGGATGTGAGAAGTGAGAAGATGGATGGATGGATGGATGGATGGATGGATGGATGGATGGACAGATGGATGGACAGAGGGAGGGAGGGATGGATGGAGGGACGGATGGATAGATGGATGGAGGGATGGATGGATGGATGGATGGATGGACGGATGGATAGATGGATGGAGGGATGGATGGATGGATGGATGGACGGACAGGTGGAGGGAGGGAGGGATGGATGGATGGACGGACAGATAGATGGAGGGATGGGATGGATGGATGGATGGATGGACGGGCAGAGGGAGGGAGGGATGGATGGACAGACAGACAGATAGATGGATGGATGGATGGACAGATAGATGGATAGATGGATGGATGGAGTGGAGGGAGGGATGGAGGGATGGAGGGATGGAGGGTGAGAGGGAGGGATGGATGGGTAGATGGATGAGTGAATACCCATGCTAGAGTCTCATGATATAGAAAGTGTGTTGAACAGTGGGAACAGAGGGGAAAGAATGTAGCAGCCTGCCTGGAGAAGTCAGGGAAAACTCCCTCACAAAGCTAATACCAGAGATGAGAAAGGAGGAGAAGAATCTGCCTGGTGTCCAAGCTGGGCCTGACATTAACAATGGGAAGACAGAGAGCAAAGGGCAGGACTCTTGAGTAGTGAGGAATAGACAGACGTGGAGATTTCAGAATATTCCAGAGTTTGTTGACAGATTGAAGCCCAGTGACTTCATCTATTTTGTGATGAGAAAAACATCCACTTTGGCCAAAACCAGATTTTTAATTTCAAGAACAGACCTCATGAGTCATGGCTGGCTAATATAGAGGGTCATTTTGATTCATTTATATATTAATGACCTGGGATAGTTTCCTTCACTTCTCTGTCCTCAGTTCCCTCATCTGTGAAAGGAGGATAAAAAAGTAATAACTTCACTGAGTCATTGTAAGGAATAAATGAATTAATCTATATGAAGCACTAGCAAGCCACTCATTAGTTCTGTTAGAATGTGGCATAAGATTCCTTTAAAAATCCCAATATGAGGGACGCCTGGGTGGCTCAGTGGGTTAAGCCGCTGCCTTCGGCTCAGGTCATGATCCCAGAGTCCTGGGATCGAGTCCCACATCGGGCTCCTTGCTCGGCGGGGAGCCTGCCTCTCTCTCCGCCTCTGCCTGCCTCTCTGCCTGCTTGTGTGCTTTCTCTCTCTCTCTTTCTGAGAAATAAATAAATAAAATCTTTAAAAAAAAAAAAAATCCCAATACGAAACCGCACAGTAAAAACTGGAATTTATTGGAAAAGCCGGGATGGGGCACAGCCCTCAACTTTATCAGTGACACATTTTAAAAAAGAGAGGAACCCAATAAAAATGGTAGCACACTTGTGCACATGTTAACTGGTTAGCAAATATTATAATAAATAGGGCACTTTACCTTGGCAAAGAAATCTGAATTCTAAGGCTTGAAGTCTCAGACTCCTAAATTTGGGAGAGAACTTGCTTAAGGGGCACACATAAGATCTTGCTAAAAAGTACTTTAAGAAATTGATCATGTGGGGCGCCTGGGTGGCTCAGTGGGTTAAGCCGCTGCCTTCGGCTCAGGTCATGATCTCAGGGTCCTGGGATCGAGTCCGCATCCATGATCCAGGGTCCTGGGGATGGTCTCCTTGCTCAGGGGAGAGTCTGCTTCTCTCTCTCCCTCTACCTGCCTCCTGCTTGTGCTCTCTCTCTCTCAAATAAATAAAACAAATTTTACCTTAAAAATAGAGTGAAATAAATAAAATAAGCCAATGCTTTCCTACGTTCACATAAAATATTGATAAATATCATTTTAGTGAGAGTTATATGAGAGTTAATCTAAAGAAAAAAGTGAAAAAAAAATCCACTAAGGTTTGAAGACTTTGGCACCTTCACTGAGGGGACAGATAACTCTCATCCTCTCAAGCCTGCCTCTTCAACTTGAACGGGTGTTCAAACACCCGCGGTCTTCCTACAGTACAGACCTTTTCAGGGTCTTTTCAGTGAAAATCTCAAAAATCCCCCAGTTGACGAGTGGTCTAGTAAGTGCACGTGTCAAAAGAAATTGCTTTTTTCAGACACAAAATGACATTGTGATTTCACTCACTGGACTCACAGGTCTGCCCTGATTTCTCTTGTGATCTGCGTGTGATCCTTGATCGCAGGAGCACCCACGCCCAGGATCTCCAGGCTTGGCATCAACCAGCGCCAAAACAAATGATGAACAAAGCCCCTGGAAACCTCTGCTTCGCTCGCCCGCCAGATGGCGCTGCTGCCCCATTCTTCCCCGCGCCTCCGGCTCCTCCAACTTCACCCCTGCGTTGGAGCGCGGCCTCCACCCTCGCAACAGCTGCATTCTCTTTGACAATACAGACGTTTTTTCAAAATCTCATTAGACAGCTAACATTTTCGGCCGAGTTTCTGTCCCGAGGGCCCTGGGGGACTCCTCAGAGTCTGGCAAAGGTACTAGGATGAGGGGAAACCCAGGTTGTTAAAAGTGGGAAACAGGGGACCCGCTTACAAAACAGCTGTGAGAAGACCCTGGAGGGGCGGGGGGGGGGTGTCCTGACGCTGTCTAGGTCCCCCTCAGTGATACTTAATCTGTACTGTTTGCAGCGTTTCTCAGGGCTGGATTAGCCCGCGCAGGCAAAGTGTGTAATCGGTATTAATCTCTTAGAATGTCACTGCTACCGCCCATCAATCTGCATAAATTCTACCACAAAACTTTAGGAAGAAACGCTATTCAGAGCAAATGATGCATCAAATTCAAACAGGCCATCAAGATTGCTAATGGATTTTAATAGCAGCTATTACAGCATAATAGTATTTTCCCAACAGCTGTTTGTTGATACAATTCTCCGTTTACAGGACCTTTATGTCCAATCCCAGGAGATGGCCCGCCATTCATTTATAATCATTTGGTTCCACCTACAAACAAATGCTACTTTATTTGCATTTGGAGACCGTGAATGGTCTGTCGATTTGACCCACTCCCACCTCATTCAGCACAACCAGCAGCGAATATTACAGAGTAATTAGTTAATATTTAGATGCACTAACTATTGCCAGAATAAATACTGTCAACTGGTGAATTCAAAGGGGAGATTTTTTTTTTTAAGATTTTATTTATTCATTTGACAGACAGATCACAAGGAGGCAGAGAGGCAGGCAGAGAGAGAGGGGAGGAAGCAGGCTCCCTGCAGAGCAGAGAGCCCGATGATGCGATGATGCGGGGCTTGACCCCAGGACTCTGAGATCATGACCTGAGCTGAAGGCAGAGACTTTAACCCACTGAGCCACCCAGGCGCCCCGGGAAGATTTTTGTTGATTGCTTGGTTATATTCTGAATGATGCTAGTTGTTGCCAACTGCCTTGTACTCATCCCTAAGTGAGGAATGGGCCCACATTGGAATCAAGACGGAAATTTTTGAAACTACGGGACGCATTAAACCATCCTGAATTTTTCTGCTGGAGACGACTAATATTTGAGAATACCACTAAGTCACAGCCAGAGGGAAGCCCTTGATTGGCAGGAATAATTGCGATAAGAATCGAGGAGAGGGAGAATGTCTCTGTGAAACTTCAAGCTTTGTTTCTTGTGGAATGATCGAGAGATGATAGCACTGAAAATAAGTATTAGCTCATGGGTTCACAAAGAATCATGGAAGGAATGTGTTTAAAATGTAAATTCCTGGCTTCTGCCCCAGAGGTTTGAGGCAGGGCCCAGGAATTCACATTTTAACAAGCCCTCCAGGGGATTCTGATGCTGGTCATCTGCAGACCACACTTTGAGAAAAGCCAAGAAAAAAACAGCATCAGGTTATAAAGTCTAATTTTCCCCCAAAGTCTTAACGCGCCTTTGGGCTTTAATGACCTCAGAAGTACATGTTTTTAAAAGTACATAAAACATGACTTGGAAGTTTAGTTTATTCCTTTTACACTTATTTAGTTCTGCAAATCTGAAAAAAAAAATTTTTTAATTGCAGTTTTTTTCTTCTTCCAGTTACGTTTGCAAACTCCAATCAGGAGATTAAAAGAAAATCTAATCTTCAAGATTACTCAACACTTAACAAGACCATCAAAGTGTAAAAGAAAGGAAAATAATTGTATTTCCAAACGCACGTCTATGTTTAAGTTTATAGAGAGGATGTTTCTGACACCATTCATGTGTACAACCACCCCACGGCTTTTGGCCTGAACTGTATAGAACTTCCTTAGAAACTAAGTAGGACTGAGCCCTCTGTCCTGTCCGGCCTTTACTGGTTTGGTTTCAGAGGAATACACATGCATTTGCAGTCTGGCGGGAGCTGGGGTGATCGCTGGATCAGTGCTGCAGAGTAGCAGAAGAATGGAGTGGGAACAACCAGGAGAGGGAAGGAAGGCTCTGCTGAGTCAGGGTTATTTGGAAGGGAAGCAGGCATCTTACATCCCACAGAACTTGACAAACCCCCACCAAAAGCACGTTCACCAACATTATCTCATTTAACCCTTGCTATCCTCAAGCTCAGGTAGTATTTTTTCCATTTTACAGATGAGAAGGCTGAGGCCCCAAGGATTTTCTGTGATCTGTCCAGGAAAAAAAAAAAAAAGAAAAAAAAATCACAGGTAGCAAATGGCTGAGGACTCAAAGCCAAGGCTCTGACCCTTCTCTATGCCATGGCCACCCTTGAGGGGGTCCGGTCCAGGCAATGAAGCCTGGGAGGTCTCAGAAAGTTCAGAAGGAGCATCCTTCTGCAAGTCCCACTATGCTCCAGAGCAAGGCCAAACCAGAGAAGCAGACCAGATTGGAAGAACAAACCCCTTTGAGCTAGAGGCCACTGAACTGATGGGGCATAGGGAGAGCTCTTAGCTATAGAGGCCCTGATGCTTGCCTCTTCATCTGGGTCTCACTCTCTGGAGAAAACCATAGGAGGTGTCAGGGAAATAGTGCTTTGGAAGCCTGCCTCTATCACAGAGTTCTTGTGTGACCGTGAACTTATGGTTGCATCTCCTTTGACTTTGAGGCCCCTCCTTGATCCAATGAACATAATAATAATTACTTTTCAGAGTTGTTATAGATTTTAAATACATTCATTGAAATATGACAATGTACTTGGCAAAGAGCTTGGCCCTTGGATCTAATCTGGTCCCTTGGTGGAGAAGTGGAGCTGGCTTCGTCCCCCCAGGATGGAGCCTCTTGCTGTCACTGCAGCCTCAGCACCTGCTCATGGTGGGCCTGCCATTCATTTTTCTGAATGAATGAATGGATATCCAGGACCAACTCATACTCTTCCCATGAGACGCCAGCTACTTCCTTGGGGTCCTTATTTCTATTACTGTTATAATTTTAGAACTAACCTCTATAAAACCTTCCATCACTCCTCCATATCAGTACCAAGATTTTTCTTCTCTTGTGTGACCACTGTCTTCCTTCTGACAAATAATTCTAGGTTGTATGCTTGTGAGTTCTGCCCAAAACAATTGAAATAACCTAAGTACTCTTCCTGCCATCTCTATAGTGTGCAACCAGTTTAGCCTTCTCAAATCTTACCAGGACTTTAGTCATAATTCCCCAGAAAGTGCCCCAGCAATCCACATCATGGCAGAAGCCTACCTCTCCCGCCCTCTGTCTCCTATTATGTTCTTCCAGATTTACTTTACCTAACCAAACTGAACACTCTGGCTTCCCAAACATAGCCTAGGTTTACACATTCTTACCTAGCAAGAAACTTGTTCATAACAAGACTCAGAAGAGGTTTGCTGAATTTCATCAAACCCCATTGAATAGAATGGCCTGAATCCTTGTGCTCAGAATTGAATATGAATCAGAAGCTTCAATGGGGCAGTGTTAACTTGCTCAAATCATCCTCATTCCTTCCACCATCAGCCCTATCTTCTGTAGGAACCCCTTTTCTCTCTCCGGGAGCTAAAATACATAGACTGTTCCAGAGTAGAAGGTATTATCAAGAAAGAGCATATGAGTCTGTGAGGAATAGTAGCTTATGGTTGTGTCAGTCACACATAAGTGGTATTTTTACTAAAACTGCAAAAATTCATCATACATACCATCTCAAATCTATGTTTGGAGTCTTACACCCCCAAATGAACCAAAGACTTAGTCTACTGAATTTATGGGAACTCATTTTGTAGGCCTGAGCTGGGTGTAATTTTATCCTCAGGCATTGAAAACCAGGGTCAAATGACTGGTTTTCTCTTTGGCTAGAAGGGTTTTTTGTTGTTGTTCTTGCTGTCGTGTTTTTTATCTTAGACATTTTGTTTTTGGTCACTAGGTGGCTCTGAATTTCCATTGGAAAATAAAAATCTAGAAAACATTGACAAAAATGAACAATTCTCGCCAAATACTTTAAAAATACTTCTTTCAACGATTGTTGACTTGAGAACATCGATGAAGGTAAAACACACACACACACACACACACACACCAAGAAACACAAAAGCTCCAAACAGCAATATCCATTTGTCCATGTACCTTCACTAGCTTTTGAAATACATCATTTTAACTTTATGTGAAATTATAGCTATTGCATTGGTTATAGGTACAATTTGAAAAGACTCATGAACTATTATTTAAGTAATGTTACTTTGAAGCTATAACATATTATATATCCCATGTGGTCAAACAATTGATTCTATGTCATTTGCAAGGAGACTTCAAATTATTGTCATATAATTTTAACTGCTTTAAAATTTTTCCTAACCATACGTTAACAGCCTGTGAAAGGTCTGGAACAAATTCTGAAATCATTTTTAAGGTTGATAACTGTAAATAAAAAGAACTGTTGGAACAAAGATCTTTAAGCCAATCTGGAAATTGCCATACTGGTGTTGTTGGAAAGAGTGATTTATTGCCCTAAATTCTACTTCATCCATAAAAAATAGCTGCATTTGAGTTGTACAAGGATAATGCATTTCCAAATATTTAATGGCAATACTCCCATGATCTCATCAAAAAGTGTGTTAAGGGGCGCCTGGGTGGCTCAGTGGGTTAAGCCGCTGCCTTCGGCTCAGGTCATGATCTCGGAGTCCTGGGATCGAGTCCCGCATCGGGCTCTCTGTTCAGCAGGGAGCCTGCTTCCTCCTCTCTCTCTGCCTGCCTCTCTGCCTGCTTGTGATCTCTCTCTGTCAAATAAATAAATAAAATCTTTAAAAAAAAAAAAAAAGTGTGTTAAGGGGCACCTGAACAGTTGGTTGAGCATCCGATTCTTGGTTTTGGCTGAGGTCACGATCTCAGATTCGTGAAATTAAGCCCCAAGTCCAGCTCCCGCTCAATGCTGACTCGGCTTGAAATTCTTTCCCCTTTCTCTACCTCCCCCTCTGTTGCCCCTGCTCATGCTTATGTGCTCGATCTCTCTAAAATAAATTTTTTTAAAAGTGTGTTAATGCAGGAAGAAGTCATCCAAAGTCATGTCTAGGTAACCTATTAATAAAGAAAGTGGGAGTGGCAGGTGGAGAAATGTGGGAAAAGAGTGACTATCACCGGAATAATCTAGGTGTTGTCTACTTGGCCCGAGCTTTCTGGAGGAGGCCCATTTTTAAAACCCATGTGCAACACCTAGTTGTCCTGGGTCAATCTACAGATTCCACAAATATTAGTTTCATCTATTAACAAATTCAGGAAGAGGCTGTGAGATGCTCATGGTAATTTTAGTCCCACCCCCAGCCCCCTCTTTTCCAAATCATTCAAGTTTTTCCCATTTCTTTGACGTGTTCAAAATGCAGGCTGTCTAGAGTGACTTTGCATCCTTTCATCCTGACTCCTGTATGTAGGTGTACATGTCGTAGGTACACACCAGCTGGAGACAAGACCAGACTGAGCACCCATGAGCTCCACTGCTGACATGAGAGAAGCCTACATGGGTAGACTGGGTTCCCAGCAATTTGAAAATCTTGTTCCAGGCAAACCACACAGGCACTTTTCGTTACATGAAAGATAAAGCCCAGATGGAGCCATCTTCAAGTGAGAGTAGCAAACACTGGACATTCACTTTCTGATTTGCAACTTTTTTTTGATATAACAGCCTGTGTGACATACCTCTGTCACCTCCAACTGGTCCACCACGATCCCCTCCTTCTCCACCTGACAAATGACTTTTCCTTCAAGGCTTATCTCAAGGGATTTGAAGACTGAATTCTGCCAGGGCACTATTAGAGTGTAAGGATAAAGCATTCAGGCACTGGAGTTTAAGGCTACGTGGGTTTGAAGCCCAGTTAAGTCATTTATTGGTTATGAGTTCTTGAGCAAGTTATATAATTTCAGTTTCTTTATCAAACAGGACAATAATATGAATATTGGCTTCCTAGAGCTATGTGAAGTTGTTTTTTTTTTTTTTTTTAAGATTTTAATTATTTATCTGAGAGCCAGATAGAGTGCACAAGCAGAGGGAGGGGCAGAGGAAGAGGGAGAAGCAGGCTCCCCACTGAGCAGGGAGCATGATGTGGGGCTCAATCCCCTCCCAGATCATGACCTCAGTTGAAGGCAAACGCTTAATAGACTGAGCCACTCAGGCACCCCTGAGCTATGTGAAGTTTAAACAAGTTACTTGAAAAGGACAGAGTATGTGCCTGTTGTACTGTCAACCATGTAGGTGTTGATAAATTATGTAGGAAGCTCAAGAAACTAAATGCCCTGTAACTTAAGTGTTGGCCATTACTTGGGAGTGGTCACCCCAAGTTCCAATTTAAATACGGTTCTTCACCACTCTCTCCCAGAGAAAACCCAATTGTAACATTTAGAACATCTACCAGAAGTTCACAGTTGACTTGCCCAATTCCTACAATGGACAGTCATGGAATAAAAATAATGAACCTGTGAGGTTTCATATTCCCCATCCCCAATGCAGCATTTAGATGTGATCTCCTTAGCTTTCCTGCCTCCCTTGCTCTCGCTAAAGAGTGAAAGACTATATACCACGTTGGTAGCCATTGGAGAAGAACAGTTGGGGTGGAGGGTGTGTCGCATGTTACAGCAGTGATGGGATATGCTGTGGGTCCCAGAATGGAAAAAGAGAGTGATGAATGGGAGATGGGACAGGACCATGGAAGGGGACAGTGTAGGGTAGAGGAAGATTTATTCTGTGGTTACATAGTAAGCGGTGTCCATGAGTCAAGGAGTCAGAGAAGAAAGGCCTCTTGCCTTGTGCTGTATGCTTGGAGCATGTTACCTCATTTGAGAGGTACTACCCAAGACGAGAGTTCTTGTTTGGACTAGGCTTCACTAGAAGGACGTGTGGATATCAACTTCATACGGTTTATAAGACTATGTGTTAGGTAAGTGTAGGGTCAGTGTCCTCATTCATTAGTATCATTTATTTGCTGGTCTACAGGGCAAACATTTATGAACAATTTCTCTGTGCCAGGCACTGTTGTAGGCACTGATCACAAGATAACTAACAAGACAGACCATGCCACTGCTTTCACGGACTTACACTTTACTACACAGAGACATATAGGAAGTAAATCAATCAAGCAAAAAGATAATTTCTAATAATGGTAAATGTCAAGTAGTATGTTGTATAGTGTGATGGGAAATAACATGATGGGGTAAAAGGGAGGTTTAAATGGGGATATCGGGCAGGTGATAAGATGACATACGAGTGACACTCAGAAATGGCTAGCTCCTTCCAATTCTGAGGTCAGTTAGTTCCAGAAAGAAGAATCAGCAAATGCAAAGGGCTTGGGATCAACCCTGCAGATTAGAAAAACAGAGGTATGGCTGGAGTGGCAACCACCAAGACAGGTATGGGCAGATGTCAGTGGCAGGTATGTTTCCATTACGCAGAGCTTTGTGGGTGACAGGAATGAGCTTGGATTTTATTGAGAGAGCGATGGGAAGCTACTAGAAGTTTAAAGTTGGGGTGAATTTAAAATCTGTGTTTAAATTTGGGTTTATACAAATTACTCCGGTCATTATGTAGAGACTGGGCGGCAGACAGGTAGAGGCAGGGAGACCAGTAAGGTTACTGTATTGGCCATGGGGATAGGTGGTGATGGGGCCCAGGCCTTTTGGGATTGGACAAGCCATTGCTTGGCCTCCACGAGATCCTTCATGGAATAGAAGTTGATAGTAGGGAATTTTGTTTCATTCACCACTCGGTTGCCAGTACCTAGACTAGAACTTGCATATAGAAGGCACTAATTAAATGCTGTTGAATGAATTTATCAAGAGCAAGAAGAACCGTGCGAGGGAGAGTTAGGGAAAAAGTCAAAAGTTCTATTTAAGATGTGTTAAATATAAGATACCTACTAGACATCTCAGAGGAGATGTCAACTCTGGCAAAGGTAGAGACACAGGTTTTGAGCTCAGCCGCAGATGAACATTTGGGGATCACTGACATCTGATCTCCTAATCGTCTCCTAATCCCTGCTTCTTCTGCTGACTTCTCTTGCTTCTCCTCTCCTAATATGGGGAACGTGAATGATTCATCAGCTTTCTCCATGTGTATTACACAGTCCCTCATGACTCTTTAAGTGAATCCAGCCTGCCCAGCACAGCTCTAGCAGTGATCCAAAAACCCAGCCAGTGGAGGTAGACTCTGTTTCCTGTATTCTCTCAGACACTCTTCCATTTACCCCTCAGTCCCTCCACTCCTCCCTTCTTCCCTGGCTTCCAGTGCTCTCGGTTCCTCGCTTAGGCTCCCGAAAGAGCAAGAGCAGCTGGAGGTAAAGATGAGTCACACAGTCCCATTTCTTGGACCTTCCGCATTATTTCTTGCAAGATTTGGGAACCACTGTCCAGCCACACGCATCCCAGGGCAGGTCCTAGGAGGTCCCACCTCCTTGCAGCTCTATAAGACTTGTCGGCCAACCCAACCCCGCTGCCCACAGAGCAGGATCACACAGGTACGATTCTCCCCCTGGGAACACTGCTCACCCTCTAGACTTGAACTAACATCTCGGTGTGAACAGACTCCCAGATCTCTACCTCCAGCCAGCACTTTTCATTTTCTCTCAGGTCTTCTACCTCCCTTCGGCTTGCAAAGGAAACTGAAGTTGCAGCCATCTAATGAAAGACCCACTGCAGAAAAAAATGTGTAACTTACCTCCCCCCGCCCTGACCACTTCTTCTGAATTTCTTATCCTCTAAGTGTGGATTTCCCTCTGATTTGATCATAAATCAAGGGACATTTGTGTGGGATGACACGCTGCGTGGATTTCATGC
The DNA here is from genome assembly GCF_902655055.1 of Lutra lutra. Taxonomy (NCBI): domain Eukaryota; kingdom Metazoa; phylum Chordata; class Mammalia; order Carnivora; family Mustelidae; genus Lutra; species Lutra lutra. The sequence goes on from NC_062290.1 coordinate 17,795,813, forward strand.
TTTGCAAAAAGAACCTATGAAGCTTTGGACAATTCCTCCTACCAAAAACATTTTGCTTTGTCAAAAATTTTAATGACAGAAATAACACATGCTTGTTTTCACAAGTCAAATCTTCCAAAGCTGTTCAGAATGCATTTTTTCTTTAAGCATTTGGTAAAGATTGATTGAAGTCCTACTGTGTGTTGGGCACTCTCCCAGGAGAGAGAGCTACAGAAGGGGACCAAGGCCCTACTCCAGGTAAAGCACACGCCAGCCAGGAGATGGACGCAGACCGTAGCAAGGTCACACGGCGGGAAGGGTGATGAAGAAAACAAAGGTGGGATCAGAGTGAGGGATTACTGGGGAGGCTGCAGGGAGAGGTCATTTTAAGCAAGAGTGTTCAAGGATGGGGCTAGGCAACCCTGAGCAGAGTCCTGAACAGCCGCAAAATGTCTACATCAAAACAGTTTGCAGCAAATTGCATTATTTTTAAAATCTGTGAAATGTCCATTCAGCAAATTGACTTTCAGAAGATTCAGCAAGTGCCAGAACACAGGAAAACCAAACCTAAATGTCATTCCGGCTGGCCCAGACCCAAGTGTCTGCTAATGTATTCTGGTGTTGTTTCCAGTTGTTTCCGTACGGGAGAAGCCCCCGCACTCCTTGCCCTGCCCACAAAGGCCACAGCCCGCTCAGGTGTGGTTTCCTGACTTGATGCCGGGTGAGGAAGGAAGGGCCACTCCAGCCGACTTGATGACAAGGCAGCGCCAACACTCACTTTGTGACAAGGACAATACAAACAGATGAGACTCGGTGGGCTCGTTCGGAAGCTTTCAGTACACTGCCACCCCAGACAAAGCAACACTGCAGCAAATCTGGTACACAAGGAGTCAGAGAACAGAGAGCCTGGTGGAGGGCAAAGGCTTTTAACCCATGAATCCCTGACCTCCACTCCGGGCTTTAGACCTTGGGGGTCAGCTGGGAAAGGCCTTGCCTCTGCTCCCTGGCTGCTGAAGAAAAAGACGTTCTTGTCTGTCATTTGTTATTTTCCCTCTAGTCTGGGGCCCAAAGGGAATGCTTTTTCCCTGCGTAGACGCCAGTGTCCATTACAGACAGAAGTTAGAGTCTCCACGGCTTCTCAGCTCATGACACGGAGATGCCCTCTGAGGAACGGATTCTTCAATTCATTACTCACGATCATCTTGTCAAAAATCTTTATTTCACTTGTTTTAAAAAGTTAAACCATCGGAATAAATCTGAAACCAGAGCGAGATGGGGGTTGAGCTCACTGAACCTCTTGTTAGAGTTCATACGTAGCCTTGAGACCCCCGGAACTACTCGTCTCCAAGCTCTAGTGAATTCTTTTTTTTTTTTTTTCAATATTTTATTTATTTATTTGACAGAGATCACAAGTAGGCAGAGAGAGGGAGGAGGAAGCAGGCTCCCCGCTAAGCAGAGAGCCTGACGTGGGGCTCGATCCCAGGACCCTGGGATCATGACCTGAGCCGAAGGCAGAGGCTTTAACCCACTGAGTCACCCAGGTGCCCCAAGCTCTAGTGAATTCTTTTTTTTTTTTTTAAAGATTTTATTTATTTATTTGACAGACAGAGATCACAAGCAGACGGAGAGGCAGGCAGAGAGAGAGAGAGAGGGAAGCAGGCTCCCTGCTGAGCAGAGAGCCCGATGCGGGCCTCGATCCCAGGACCCTGAGATCATGACCTGAGCCGAAGGCAGCGGCTTAACCCACTGAGCCACCCAGGCGCCCACCAAAACAATTTCTTAAATCAGAATTTATTACCTGAGATCCCACCACCTTCCCCGACATTCTATTACTTTAAGCACATACTTTTTTCTCAAGTTAATTTTGCTCTCTTTTCTTTTTAAAGATCTGTTCTCTTTTATTTTAATTAATTAATTTATTTTAAGTAGTCTCTGCGCCCCATATGGGGCTCAAACTCACAACCCTGAGGTGCCCCGCCCCCAAGCTAATTTTGCTTTCTCAAAGTGGTCTTCCATGGTCACTGCTGCAATTCATCAAGCTCAAGAAAAAAAATTCTGAATTAATATAGATACGAATGGAGAAAGAATGAAATAGACAGCTCGCGGTACCCACAAACGTTTCCCACTGAAGGAACATGAATCTTTGTGAACCGTGGGAGGTTACCGGAATGAAAAACTGGAAGAAAAGTTGATCTGTGTGGGACAATCAATTCTTGATCTATGTTGTCCGGCTTCCCAATTGCCACACATTCCCCCTGTGGGTCACACCACACACAAATGAATACACCTTATATAACTATATGCAACAGTAACATCAGAACCGTGTCTTGCCTGTTACTATGCTACAGCTGGTTGTTAAAGGGAATTTAACAAGGAAGCTTACCTAGGAGACCCCAGCTGTTAATTAATTTTGGTACAAGTTACCCTACAGAAAGAAGGTGGAAAAGAAGTGATGGGATAAAGCAAGGACAGAAAAGGGAATTATGAAGAGAAGGGGGGAATGTATACTGAATGAAATGACTATTTAGAAGACAGGAGATCTATTTTAAGTCTGCAGGGCTAGGAAAGGACAAGTATTTTTAAACTTAATTGGATTGTCTTGAATAATAAACTAGATTATCTACTTGAAAAATTGGGCAGGAAAGAGGAAAAGGGGTAAGCTTACTTCTCTAAATCAGAGAGAAATTAAGTTTTTTGTTTTTTGTCTTTTTTTTTTTTTTTTTAAGTTAAAAATGGAGGGACCAAAGTGTGCCTGGGTGGCTTAGCTGGTTAAGTGACTGTCTTTAGTACAGGTCATGATCTCATGGTTCTAGGATCGAGCTTCACATCAAGCTCCCTGTTCAGTAGGGAGTCTGCTTTGCCCTCTGCCCCCCCCACCCCTGATTCATGCTCTCTCTCTTTCAAATAAATAGGATCTTTAAATAAATAAATACACAAAAAATAAAATGGAGGGACCAGATGGGATCTAGTGCCAGTAGGGAGTGAAGAGATTGCAGATTATAGGGACAGAAGAACATCAGTTCAAGTCTGTTATCATATGTGAGTGACTTTCTGTCCTTGAGCCTCAAATTCTTTATCTGTAAAATGGGTATGCTAATTTCAGCTCTACAGAGAGGTTACAAGAAACAGAAATAACTTATGTCAGGTTTTTGGTGCACTGTGATCACTCAGTGAATTATAAAATAATACTTCAGTCCCAAAGAGGAAGAACTAGCCTCTCTGTCACTTGCCAAATGACAGATTAGACAGAAAATCAGATTTACATGGGGAAAAAATGGCCTTGTTCACTAAACACCCATGAGAAAGACGGGAGGACTAAGAAGAGAAGCCTTGAGAGAGGGGAGCTATAGATGAAGGCATCCAACTAGAATGCATCTCTTTGCAGTGACAAAGAGGAACATTACTATCAGAGGACCATTTTATACTTTGTCATTTGAAAAAGCATTTTCTTCCTCTACCCATATTTCAGGTATGCAAGGATGACATTATCTATCTCTACATTCGCCCTGGAACTCCTGAAGTTTTCTTAGGCATAAAACTTGGTTTTATATTATCCCCTTTCAGGCAAATCCTCCCAGGTCTTGTATCTTCTGGAAATAGAGATGGATTGCTCACCTGGTCTTCAGGCCAGTGACACAAGCCCATTTCTGAGATATGGTCTCGCTCTTGGTTCCACCCAATACCAGGTCCAACTCCACCTGTAGTGATCGTCACTACCCCAATCCAATTACGTTCGTTTCTAAGAAACATTCCTAGCTCTATACTCTCTTACTTCCTTTCCAAAAATTCAAATCTGTTTTCCAGGTACCAGGTTTGGAGGAGACAAGAGCTGGAACGCTGACTTCACTTTTAAACATTGCTTCTTTGCAACTATGAAAAACAACTTCTGGTTTCCCAGAGGAATCAATTCAAGAGAAATAAATTAATGACTCAGTAAATACAAATGGAACATTGATTCAGTAGAATACATAGAGCTGTTTTACAAGGAGTACAATGATGTAGATAATCACAATGGATTTATAAACCCTATTTTCCCGACTTTCAGAAGCTTAGTCCTGATTAATGGCCAAAATTACTAGGATCTTTGTTATTCAGTTCATTGTTCTCTCTGGCTTTTTTAAGTGATGGACTGAAGACCCCTGAGTTATCAACAAATGATGATGATATAATTCCCTTTTGTAATCAAATACAACATATAGTTACTGTCATATAAAAATTTAACACTAGAATATAGGAGTTTAGAAGAAATGTTAAGAAGTCCCAGAAAGGGATGCTGATTTTAACCAGAGAATCAAATTTTCATTTTTCTGCTGCTACTCACAAATATCTAAAATTTCCATATGGTTCATTGATTTTATTTTCTTATATCTTGTTAATCAATGATTAACAGCATTCTAAAGATGGAAAGACTTTAATGACATCCCTGATTAACTGTCAGTGAATCCTGGACTCTATCACACATCATAACTGGTCATCTACCCTTTCTTTGAATGTCCCCATAATCAGAGACCTCACTTTCTTACAAAGGAACCAGAGTCATTCATTTTATTGTTAGATAGTTCTAATGGTATAAAAGGACTTCCACAAATGGACTCAAAACCTGTGATTCTAGGACTTTCTACACTGTTGACTCCAGTTCTGTTTCTTGTCTAAAGTTATTTTGTATGATTAAGAATGATCAAACCTTTCCTTGAATTCCCTTTCTTATTGTCATCATACACTGAAAAGGGGCCTGGATCTTTCTCCCACTCAGCTGAGATTCTTGGCACTTGTAGACTATTCCTCTTGTGTCTGGCTGGGCTCCCCATCTGTGCCTGCACTGCCAGCCAGCCAGCCTGCTGTAGGGCCCTTGTCTTCCCTCACAGCCCCACGGCCCTGAGGTTGCAAACTGCTGAGAGATGAGGATGTGGGGAGGAGATAAGTGGGAAGCAGGCAGAGAACAAACAAAGACACACAAAGACCCCAGGCATCTGGGACTGCCAGGGATGAAGGATCAGGGAAAGATTTCGGGGACCTCTTATGAAGTAGGAAAGGGTCTCTCTGGAGGTAGGCTTGGGAATACAAAGATTTTAAGTTTCTTAAGTGAGTCAAGGAGGAGGACCACTGCTGTAAGCCACTGGTACTTTTGAACAGAGGACTGTTCAAAAGTGGGTCCAACCTTTTCCAGAAGCAGCCAGCATTCTCTTAGGGCAGAAATGCAGCTTTTCACCCCACAGAAAGACACAGGACGACAAATTCAACAAATTAACTCTTGGCATGGATGATTTTCTCCTGAAGTTTAGAAAGACTAATTGCCTCTGGCTTGGTAGAGGAGATAATTAAAAACTGTCAGGCCCTGGGGCGCCTGGGTGGCTCAGTGGTTAAAGCCTTTGCCTTCAGCTCAGGTCATGGTCTCAGGGTCCTGGGATCAAGTCCCGCATCGGGCTCTCTGCTCAGCGGGGAGCCTGCCTCCTCCTCTTCTCTCTCTCTGCCTGACTCTCTGCCTACTTGTGATCTGTCTGTCAAATAAATTAAAAAAAAAAAATCTTAAAAAAAAAAAAAAAAACTGTCAGGCCCTGAATGTCTACTGATATAGAGAAAGAAGTCTCCAGATTAGAGCACAACTGGAACAACGAGATAATTGGAGGTGGGGGAGATCAACTTGGAGCAAGCTCAACAGCAAAGTGGTTTGATGAAGACTTTGGGATGACACAGGGCTCGACCTGAGGTTTAATAATATGATATATTTATTTATTATATTATTTAACATATTATTTAACAATAATCTGAGTTTTAAATAATATGATAATAATATGACCTACTTGGGGGTGCCTGAGTGGCCCAGCCAATTAAACGTCTGACTCTTGATTCAGGCTCAGGTCATGATCTCAGGGTTGCGAGATCAAGCCCTGTGTCTGGCTCCGAGTTGGGTATGGAACCTGATTAAAGCTCTCTCTCTTTCTCTCTCCCTCTGCTCTTGCCCCCTCCTCCAAAAATAAAAATAAAAAAATAATGACCTACTTTGTTCGGTTATTAAAAGAATGAGTTATTCTGTGTGCTCAGAACAATGTCTGGCTTAGCATATATAGTGGAGAATCAAGAAATGTCATGAAGCCAAATTTAAGAAACATCATTTGGGGGCGCCTGAGTGGCTCAGTGGGTTAAGCCTCTGCCTTCGGCTCAGGTCATGATCTCAGCGTCCTGGGATCAAGCCCCGCATCCGGCTCTCTGTTCAGCAGAGAGCCTGCTTCCCTCTCTCTCTCAGCCTACCTCTCTGCCTACTTGTGATCTCTGTCAAATAAATAAATAAAATCTTAAAAAAAAAAAACCATCATTTGTTATTATGATTATTGGCTTTCATTCCTTCAACATGACCTGATTTGTCTTTACTTGAGCCTCAACCACACTGCGCTGTTCACAAAAGAATTTCTGGTTCCGGACAAAGGCGGAGCACCATGACCCTACATTTCCTTTCTAGTTGACTTCTTGAGCTTTCCAGCTGAGTCAACAGTTACCATAAATAAAGTTTTAATATTTCTTCAACGATTCTTTCTCACTTTTGAAGACACTCTTTTGTATGGTTACAATTTTTAAAAGCTCGAGAAGAATGGGAGTCAATAAAATATAAAATCAATGTAGACTCCCATTGTCTGGACAGAAGAGTCTCATGCTGACAGGAAACACGTTAGAATACGAACAAGAGAATTAAATGGGCGATAGACAGAGTAAAAAGCCTAGAAAACAATCCTTCGGGTAGCATCATAATGTTCTTTTGGTTACTTGGTAGAGAATTGAAAAAGAGCCATTACTTCTACATAATCTAACCCGCAGGACTGAGATTCTTTGGGGAAAGATTAAGGTCTCTAAATGTAGTTTTCTTCCAGAACCCAGGTTCTATTTTGAAAGACATCAGAACCTTTCTTCAAGACTGATAATCCATGGTACGTCTTTGTTATGGAACGGACTTTCAGGGAAATTTTTCAGTTGTCCATCTTTAGTCACTACAGCTCTCAAAATGTTTGACTTTAGTAGGAAGTGATAGAATCTCATAAATATTCCTGTGGAAGGAAAGACTTGTGGTCTGGACTCTGTAAGGTCTTTTATTCATGATAAACTACAAAGTAAAGAAATCGTCATGACAAGAATCTACAACATTGTCCCGGGTGCTCATAAACAATCCACTGTATTGTCTGAAATGACTTATCTCAGTCCTGACTGTGGGCTCAGATTTACTGTACAGTTCATCAACTTCTCAGCATGATGGATAATGAATGTTTCATTTACATCGCTAATTGCCAAGCCATGGTTCCCGCAACCTTTAACCCGTATGCTTTATCCCATTATCACCATATGTCAATATAATTGCATTTAACATTCCAAATGATAAACTTTCTTCTCTACAGAGAAATATTTTTCACAAAGAAATCACATGAGGGCCGCTGAGAAAACGTAGGTCTATTACAGGAAATAACAAAAACTAACCCGTAAGAGTAGGTAGATTCTGATAACTACTTCATCTTTGGACAAGGAGCCTTGATTTCACTGTTAGGAAAAACGATGGTAATTTCTCAAGGAGCTACCGTTGTTAATGGAGTTACCGTTGTTAGCCTCTAATTCAACAAATGTGTAAAAAGACATTCCCAAAGTGGTGCGATTAAACTTTCAGGCCTCTGTAATATCCCCCCTTCCCCCAAAAAAAGAAAAAAGAAAGAAAACTAAAAAACAAACAAACAAACAAACAAACAACAAACCAGTTAGTGATAACTACATGATCCATTTACATTTTCTATTTTATCTGATTATGACCCAATAAATCAATCATTAAATAGTCCCCACCGCCATGAATTCGGAATCACACACGTTTGTAGAAAGGAGTGAAATCTATCAAAAGACAAAACTCCTAAACTGGAAGAAAATTTGCAAGACTGTTTCGTTGGGCCACCTGTATCTAAGATTTATTTAAAACCAAGGCAAAAGGTGAAGCTAAAAAAAGATGGGTTTTTGTAGGTCTGCACAGTTGTTGGCATGGAGATAACCACGAGAGCTACAGCAGAGTCAGCTTAGAGGGGTCCCAGGTCATCTGTGTGTGGGTTTGTCAGCCAGGCAGACCGCACTGCAAGGCTGGGGTGTGCTTGCCACCCCGACCTCCAGGCTGTCCATCTCAGCAAAGGATCTCGTACAACCCCCAAATCTTTATACTACACTCTGGAGATTTACCCATGATACTGTTTTCTCCCTAATCACCATAGCCAGTCCATCAACAAACCTTACTCCACCTAACTCAAAAGTATGTCTTCCCTTTGTTCTACTATGGCTCCACTGCCCCCCCTCCGATTTCAAGTCATTGTCTCTTCTCCCACTGGTCTCTGAGTTCTTACTTTCTTTCCATTGATTCTTCACAATGTGCCCACCTTTAGGTCCTCCGATGGCTTCAACTGTAATTACAATAAAATCCAAACTGTTGACTCTCACCTGGGAGGCCTTGTGGGATCTGACCCGACCACCTCTCCAGACATCACATGCCATTCCCCTCCCCACACTCACTGTGATCCATTCAGTTCCTAATGGAAGTTCTGTCACTTTCCTGAATGTGCTGATCTATTTTCTCCTGCAGAGCTTTGCACTGCTAGTCCTTTGCCCACACACATACCCCTAGTCTTCTCCTACTATAACGTACCCTTGATTTATAAACTTAAAAATTACATTTTCAAGGAAGCTTTACACAACTTCCCCATCTAATGTAAATTAGGTTATGTTATTATGTACACACATATACATATTCTTAAAGGTTTTATTTCATTTATTTTTCAGAGAGAGAGAGTGAGCACAGGTAGGCAGAGGGAGAAGCAGTCTCTCTGGAGCAGCAGGCAGAGGGAGAAGCAGTCTCCTTGCTGAGCGAGAAGCCTGATGTGGAACTCGATCTCAGGACCCTGGGATCATGACCTGAGCTTAGGGTAGACACTTATCCAACTGAGCTACCGAGGCAGCCCATATTATTATATTTTATTATAATTTTATTTACTATACTTTTATATATAATATTATTATATCATATATTTATAATATATTTTAAATATTAAGTAATTAATATTTATATAATCATTATAGTATATAATTATATATTGATAAAATTAATAAATAAGTATTATGAATAAGTGACAATTATATATAATTATAAATACATGAATATATAAAAATATATAAGTGTATATTTTATGTAATTTATATATGATTTTATATAATTTATATATAATTATAAGTAAATTAAAAATCATTAATAATATTATTTACATAATATAAGTTATATATAATATGATAATATATAACAAATATTATGAATAAGTAAATATTAATAATAAATTAATACAGAATAAAATTAATTTTTAATTGGGGCACCTGGGTGGCTCAGAGGGTTAAAGCCTCTGCCTTCGGCTCAGGTCATGATCCCAGGGTCCTGGGATTGAGCCCCACAATGGGCTCTCTGCTCAGTGGGGAGCCTGCTTCCTCCTCTCTCTCTGCCTACCTCTCTGCCTACTTGTGATCTCTGTCAAATAAATAAATAAAACCTTTTAAAAAATTAATTATTAATTAACATATAATTTTATATGATTATTATAATTGCATTCTATTATATAGAATATATAATTACATTCTACTTTTTCCAAGCAGCACCCTGTATTTATCTCCACAGGACTTACATTAGCTTGAAATATAGGTTTATTTGCATGATTATTTAATGTCTGGCTCTCCCACTAGACTGAATGCTCCACAAGGATAAGAACTGTGTGTATTTCCTCTCCTTCTACCCCTACCACTTAGCATATAGCATATAGTCTAGACGAAGATGTCAGTGAAAATGTCTTGGTGTTCTACCTTTTACTCTACTGGACTCTAATTCCCCATAACCAAGGAAGACAGCAAAGAAAATGGAGATGTTGGGCTCAGGGTGGAGGTGTTGGGGTCAGGATACAGGTAGGCAAGATAATCAGAATGGACTTCTGGTTCCTTAGAGAAGTGAAATAGAAGAGCTCCTGAAAGGGAGAGAATGAGTGAACCAACGCCCTTCATTGGAGAAGCATTTGATGTTTTTGATAATTTTCGAGAGGCAATAAAGAGAGGTGGTTGAGAGCATGAATTCTGGGCCAGATTCTGCTTCTTCATGTTTATGTTTTGGGGAAAGTTCTTATTCTCTCTGGGCTTCATCTTCTTTATTTGAAAACTGGAGATAACCATAGTACTTCTTCCCAGAGTTGTTACCAGGATTGAATGAGTTCATTGTTAGAAGACCCACCCGAGAGTACTTGCCAAGTGCTAAGGTCTACAGACGTATGTTAGGTAAAACTAAAACTTAGAATTTATGAGCAGTATAACTTGGTTTGGTGATATGTCCTCGGGTTCTTTGTTTTTCATCCTAATTAACTACAACAAATATTCAGTGTCTCAATAAGCACCAAGACCAATAATCAAAGAGCTAGTCCACTCTGAGTCCTCGCAGTGATGTGGTTTTAGGTTAACAGCCATTACTATCGACTCGTACTATCAGCTACACACTGCTTACACTAGTTCTGTGGGTAGTCAATGCACCAAGGACTAATGGACATCTTGATGGCTGAAATGGGTTACATGGTAGAATGAGGATCAGACAAGAAACTACAAGTCCTGGGGTTTTTTTTTTTTGTTTTGTTTTGTTTTTTTTTGACTATTTTAATTTTTTATTTTTTCAGCATAACAGTATTCATTATTTTTGCACCACACCCAGTGCTCCATGCAATCCGTGCCCTCTACAATACCCACCACCTGGTGCCCCCAACCTCCCACCCCCCACCCCTTCAAAATTCTCAGATCGTTTTTCAGAGTCCATAGTCTCTCATGGTTCACCTCCCCTTCCAATTTCCCTCAACTCCCTTCTCCTCTCCATCTCCCCTTGTCCTCCATGCTATTTGTTATGCTCCACAAGTAAGTGAAACCATATGATAATTGAAAGTCCTGGTTTTTAACTGTAGCCTTGCCATTACGGTGCTTGTGACCTCGGCTAAGACTCCTCTTAGTCCCCCAAATTATCTGTTTTCCATTTCTTTTCTTTTTTTAAAAATTAATTTATTTGACAGACAAGAGATCACAAGTAGGCAGAGAAGCAGGCAGAGAAGGAGGAGGAAGCAGGCTCCCAGCTGAGCAAAGAGCCTGATGTGGGGCTCGATCCCAGGACCCTGGGATCATGATCTAAGCCGAAGGCAGAGGCTTTAACCCACTGAGCCACCCAGGTGCCCCAACTGTCTTTTATTTCTTTGCTTTCTTCTAAAATGCCCAAACCAGTACACATAGTAGGTATTGCACCAATTCAACAGAAAAGCCCAAAACCAGGAATAAAGTGGACACTTGATGAACATCAGTTGTATCTGGTTCTGCATTCCTTAACCTGCATGCCTGTGACCTATTTAGGGGTCTATTCAGGGAGCTCACGAGAACGATGTGCGGAGGGCCCAGTATGTGCCAGGCACTGCAAGAATAGCTTTACAAACTTTACCTCATTTGTTCCTGCCAACAGCCCACTGACATAAGTGCTAACATTCTACGTGCTCAGGGAAGAAACAGAGCAAGGGCTTGTGAGACCCAGAAGCCTACATCATGGGTAGTTCCTGACTCAGGGTATGGCTGACATCTGTCATTTGTCACCTCAATGTACTGGCATACATTTCCAGGAGGGAAATAATAGGGGCTGGTGACTATCCCAACTGAGGCCACACATCTGGTGCATTTGAGATGACTGATGTCCCTGGAAACAGCAAGATGAAAATATAACATCTGAATGATATACTTTTTGTATACTTTTTAGTCCCTTTAACTGCCCCTCACATGAATACAAAAGGAAGCACAGAAATCATTACTTTATAAAGTGACACTGAGCACCTCTTTCCTCCTCAGAAATTCTTAATGCCCTTGACCTCCTTTGCTCATGTCCATGCTTCCTGGGAGGCTCATGTCCATGGCCTCCCAGAATTCACTGCCCATTCTCTGAGATCTCCTGGTCTGTCTGGCCACCTTGGATTTATCCTCACAGAGTCTGAAATCCTTACCTTGGCTCAGTCCCTGTCCTATATTTGTCTTTCACTCTCACATCTTAGGAAGAGGTATGGTGCCGCCATCTTGGGACATCAACAAGTCTTGCCCTGTGCCTACTTTCCCTTCGACTTGGGGAAGGACAGTAGAACATAAACTGTTGTGTTCCTTGAAGGGTAAACAGGAAAATCAATCCTATTGTGGATGTTTATTTAACAATGACTCAGGGTTTGAAATGCAGTCACTAAGCAAGCATTACCGAGGAGAAAGAGAAAGAGGCAAGAAAATCTTGATGGTTTCACAAGACGTACAACAAATCTAACTGAACACTTATTGGACCAGGAGGTGGGTAAGCAGAGGCCGCAAGAACCATGGTTACAGGTTACCTGGCCCTGCCACCTGAACTGTGTGTCCATGACCAAGCCTTTCATATGTCCTAACCTCCACTTTCTAACCTGCAAAACAAAGACATCATAACATTTGGTCTCTCTGGCTCTCTGGTGCCAACATTCTCCATTTATGTAGCCACATTCATTTTGATGTTTAGCTTCTAGCTCTTCACTGTGGCCCCTCTACATAGGTAGAATAACATTTTCCATTTAATTCAAAGACCAAACACTGAGGCACCTGGGTGGCTCAGTCAGTTAAGCATCTGCCTTCAGCTCAGGTCAAGATCTCAGGGTCCTAAGATTGAGCCCCGCTCAGTGGGCTCCCTGCTCAGCAGAGAATCTGCATCTCCCTCTGTCTCTCTCTGCTCATGCATGTGCATGCACTCCCTCTCTCATTCTCTCTCTCAAATAAATATACAGAATCTTTAAGAAAAACAATCAAGGGCCGCCTGGGTGGCTCAGTGGGTTAAAGCCTCTGCCTTCGGCTCAGGTCATGATCTCAGGGTCCTGGGGTCGAGCCCCACATCATGCTCTCTGCTCGGCAAGGAGCCTGCTTCCTCCTCTCTCTCTGCCTGCCTCTGCCTACTTGTGCTCTCTTTCTCTCTATCTCAAATAAATAAATAAAAAATCTTAAAAAAAAAAAGGAAAAACAATCAAATGTGTTCATCCTGTTGCCCAATATTTGTCTTTCTCCTGAAATGCTGGCCAAAGGCATCGATGAACCCAGTAATGAGTCTTAGGACCTTCCTATGGCTATTCGATAGCACATGGTGTAATGATTATGGAGTGAATGATCCAACTGCTATCATCCCAAGTGCCTTGGTACACATTAAAATTCATTTTTCACTTGTATGCCCATGTTCAAGACTTGAAAATATCATTCCACTTACTATCCATCCAATCAACATTTTTTTTTCCCCAGCCTGGAAGAACTCAACATTACATGCAGTTGTGGCAATTTAATTACACATTCTATCTTTCACATCCTTATGCAAATGGTTTTAGTCTTAAATAATCACTGTTGGAACCAGAAAACTCCTGAGGGACACAACTGGCATTTTACAATCTGAAGATGATTGAGTCCTTTATCCCTCCCCTTTGTTTCCTTCCAGCGGAAAGTTCAAATTGCACTAAGGCTCTCCAGGACCTCGCCCCACTGCAGCCTTCAGCCTTATTGTCATCACCATCAACAAGCCCTCAATGGGCACTAGCAAAATCTCTCTAGCTCCTAATTCCCCAGACATGTCAGTCACACATTATTCCCTCTGACTGAGAGGCTCTTCTCCATCTCCTAAATCTTGACTGATGTAAAGTTTTTAATAAATAGAATATCTGACCTCATGCCAAATTGGGACATTTACGGAATTCACTGTCACACAAAACAGAACACACTAAAAGTACAACCTGATTACAAAAGGCTTAGAAAAATTTATGGGTTGCAAGAGCCATATGGGAAATGTGTTCAGGGCTTGGGTCATGGGGCAAAGACACAGAGAACCTTCTAATATCCTACATGACACACTTCATTTCTCCTTCCATCCATACTCCTCCAAGGGTAAACCAGAGAAGGAGGAAGGAAGATAAAGGAAAAACACAGAGAAACAGAGAATAGACTACCGGCTGTAGAGAACACTTTGACAATTCAGAATGGCAACTACAGAATGGCAATCACTGGTCACTTATCTCAACAACTCTGAAATGCCTTTTCCCCCTGCGTTAATTGGGAGAAATAGGGCACTCTTGCGAGCCACTGTTGAGGTTCGCTCCGGCAATAAAGCATTTCCAGAGAGCTCCTCAGGACTAGCTGTTAAGAACCGTGCTTGTGGCTGTGTGCATGCCAGAGTGTGCCTCTCTCTCTTTGACCCATTATTGCAGATTTAAAAACAAGCATGTTTTCAAATGACGCTACGAGCTGCCAATGATGTATCACCATCATATCTCATTATTCTCCGCTAAATGTGATAATAATGTGATCTGTTCACATAAAAAAAGTTTGACTTCACAAAAGCAGCTGGAAATGGACAACCACAATATGCATAAATCTAACTCCTACCATCGGCTACACACTGCTTGACACATATTGTTAGAAGCACCTCGCATTTGCGAGTTCTCTTAAGCAAAATACTTGCATTAGGTCTCAGCTGGGGTTGTGCACCAGGCAGTTGGGGAAATATTCTGTTCTCAGTGGAAGCCAGAATTTGAATTCTCTCATCTTTTAGGAATCATTTACCAGGTCTGGAGAGTATCCAGGCAGCTCAGGTGCTCCCACAGATTTCTCTGAAGTTCCGTCCCTCTTTGTTCATTGATGGTCTGAAGAATGAGGTTATCTTTAAATGGATGCTTACAAGGAAGAAAAAAAGAACCCTAAATGATACTAATGAAAGATTAGATTTAAACTCACATTGGTCAAAAGATACAAGGATACAAAGAACTTGGAGAAATCGTTGTCCCTGCCTCCATGAGCCACAGTCAACAGCGGGGCTCAAGTCACGAATCTCCATCCGTCAGAGTTACACTAATGAGCCCAGTGTCAGGAGTTTAATTTTCCTAATCCTGGCACTAGCTTCTGGCCATCTTTGCCTCCTTTCTTGACACAAATTAGCTTTTGCTTTTGCTTCCCTGTCTTTGTCTTTACCCCCAACACAGTACTTGCAACCCTCTCTTCTCTCTGCTGCTTTGACCTTCTCCACAAGAGTAACACTGACCCTCAGGTCTGTTTCCATCCCCACTACTAATCTGAGTGCCTATACCTGTGTTTATTATCTCCAACAGATACTGCCTATTAGCTCCATCGCCTTAGATTAATCTTAGGTATTTAAAAATCAAAATATTTAAAATCAAACTCATTATCTTCTCTTTCTTTTCCCTCCTAGACTTGCTCCTCTGCCTTTATTATTGATTGCACTGAACAGCATGATCCTCAATGGAGTCATGCAAATGAGAAACCCAGGGGCTCTTTGTAGTACAGGCTTGCAAGGGCTGAGGGGAGATAGTCAAGGAAGCCAGAAGGATGACGGATTACCCTTTGGATGGAAGGGGTTGCTCCGGGACCTTCAAAGTCCTCCAGGAAAGACCTGAGATGCTCAACATCCCCTGGGCATCTCTGTACCTCCCTTTTCTACCAAGGAGTCACAGAATGTGCTTCATCTGAGAATTCCAGTTAGGAATTCACACTTTTTATTTGTCCTATTAATTTTTTAAACTCGCTGAAAATTTCTTCTTCCAAAATTCTCCTTCCAAATTACTCTTTCTTACATAATTCTTTTTTTTTTTAAGGATTTTATTTATTTTATTTGACAGAGATCACAAGTAGACAGAGAGGCAGGCAGAGAGAGAGAGAGAGAGAGGAGGAAGCAGGCTCCCTGCTGAGTAGAAGCCCCATGCAGGGCTGGATCCCAGGACCCTGGGGTCATGACCTGAGCCAAAGGCACAGGCTTTAAACCACTGAGCCACCCAGGCACCCCTCTTAAATAATTCTGGCATACTATGTTTTATAGTCTGTTTTGACATACTATATCACTTTGATTCTTTGTTACAGCTACTCTTCATCTCACATCACCAAAATGCTTTTTATTCTTTTTATTTTATTATTAGAGTGCATTGCTTTATTACTTATCTACTGTTATCTTATCCTCTTAAGTATCAGTATATTCAATGTGGTTTATACAATTATCCTTATTGGTGACTTCATAAAATTTGATCACTTGCCATGTTTATTACTATCTTTTTGGTATATATTTCAGGTTTTCCTCTTGCTAATTTCTGTTCATTATTTTTTTAAGATTTATTTATTTATTTGAGAGAGAGAGAGAGCATGAGTGAGAAGGGCAGAGGGAGAGAGTGTCTCAAGCAGACTAAGCACAGAGCTGGAGGTAGGGCTTGATCCACCGACCCTGAGAGCACAACCTGAGCCAAAACCCAACAGTCGGAAGCCTAACCAATGGCTCCACCCAGAGGCCCCTGTTCGTTTCTTTTTTGGGGTAGAAAAGCCCGCACAGTTCACACTCTCATGCCTTTCTCCCCACAGCCACAGGCACTGATTTGGTTCAGACCTTCAGCAGCTTCCACTTGGCCCGCTGACGACGCCATCCTGAGCACCATTCTGCTCCCCCCGCACCACCTCCACAGACTCCTCTCAGCAGTCCAGGCTTCCAGGGCTCAGGAGAAAATCAGGTCTTGTCAGGTGGTGCCTGAGGCCATTCACAGCCATTCTCCTCATCTGTTCAGCTCAGACGACAACCTTCCACTCTTCCATCCTCAGCCACACTGGCTCCTCGTCATCTCCAGTCACCACACTTTCTTTTCACAGGGGGCCTCACAACACTAGGACATCATCTAGGATGTCTTCTGTCCCTTCTCGCACTCGGCTCTTCTTCATCCTTCAAGACTCTTCTCAAGAGTCACTGGCTTCCGAAGCCATCACCAGCAGCTGAAGTTCCCTATGCCCTCACCCGATTTTATAATGTTTGTGCAATCGCCTGGGATAGCCTCAGAACTCACAGCACCCCTTTCTTTGAAAGACTTCTGTCTCCTAAAGACATGGCATTTCCTAAGTCCTCATTTCCTTACTTTTACTGAAGAAGTGTGAGTCAAACGGCATGCAGCAACCGATGTTAACTAGCTAACCAGATCCATTCCCGTAAAGAGACATGGCTCTTAGCTCTGTTAGCCCAGGTAGAGTCAGCACAGGTAAAGACATTTTTTTATTTTTTATTTTTTGGTAAAGACATTATTTTTAAAATATTACAAACACCTTGTGAACCTGGTTGATAATTATTATGCTGGACCTTAAACTCACAAACCACTCATTTCCCTTTTGCAAAGCTTCCTGAGGCCAAGTGCTGACACCATGGATTATAGGGTCAGACTTCCTGGGTTGCAAAATTCCTCTACATACTAGTCGTAGTCTTTAGGTAAAACCCAGTCTTCCTCATCTGTAATATGGGGATGTTGATGACAGTTGTAGTGTCTTAAGCAAATACACAGCAAGTACTTAGAGCAATTCTGGACACAATTTAAGCCCTCATGATGGGTTAGTCATTTTGACTATTCCGACTTGATGATGATAACAGCCTGAGTGGGCCTATACCTGGCAACTGGAGATTACAGGGATTACACATCCGATAGTAAGAGGAGAACAAGGTCAGATTAGCGGGGACAGAGGAACTCGTAAGTTCCTGGCACATAGTCCACACTTGAATAGGTTTCGTTCATCTTATTCACTGAACCAGGACCCAAATCAAAGTCTCTGTTTTGCTGTTCTAACTCTCAAAAAAAGATGTGTACATAAGCTTCATGATGGAGTTAAGACAGTTGTCCTGACTGGGCCTCGCTGGGAAGAGAAGTACAAACTTCTGAGAGTCGATCGCTCCCAGGGGAAGACCCAAGGAAGGGTCAAGTGGAAGCTTGAGGCTTCTTCATAATTGCCTTCAGGCTACATCTCCACATTTTCAGATGGACAGTCAGTATGTTTATACTTCTGTGGAAAACGTTTTGAATGCGCACTTCAAGACAAGTCCCTTACAAGTCCATTGCCACCTTGAGCATATATAAACATCTAGAAACTTCACTTTCAAATAATCCCTTCCACTTTAGTGGTGGCTACAGACTGAATGTCTGTGTGTCCACCCCCGCCCTACCCCAGTTCATGTGCTACAAACTAACCCCCAGTGTAATGGTATGAGGAGGTGGGGCCTTTTGGAGGTAATTAGGTCATGAGCGGGGAGCCCTATGAACCGCCTTAGTGTCTTTATGAAAGAAACCCAGAGAGCTCCCTTGCCCCTTCTGCCATGTGGGGACATAACAAGAACTAAAAAGCAGACCCTTGGGGTGCCTGGTTGGCTCAGTCAGTAAAGCATGTAATTCTTAATCCTGGGGCATGAGTTTGAGCCCCACAACTGAGTGTAGAGTTTACCTTAAAATTTTAAAAAGTGGGGGGAGAAAAAAAAAAAAAGCAGGCTTTCATCAGAAACCAAATCTGCCAGAGCCTTGAACTTGGACTTCCTACCCATTAAAACTGTGAGAAATAAATTTCTATTGTTTGTTTATAAGCCAGCCAGTCTACGGAATTCTGTTATAGCAGCCTGGACTAAGACAGTGGTGTTTTGTTCCATCCATTGTCCCATCAGACCTCACAACTCTTTGATGGAGCCAAAGCAATCACTATCATTCCCATATTACAGGAGAACAAAAGTGACTCAAAGAAGTCTGGGTTCAGAAGGCTGAAGTTCACAGCAGTAGTAAGTGCTGGGACCAAGACTCAATCCTCAGACGTCAAGCTTCTCATCCAGTGGGCTTCCCACAGTATCAGGGAATCATGTTCTCTTCGAGTTAAAGTTTTTACTCTAGGAGGCTCCCATGTGGAAGCATCCATTTTCAAATGGACCTTAGTGAATCAGCAGCAACATTCACAACAAAAAAGACTACTTGAATAAGCAGCCTCCCTTAGAAGGCTCACCACCTGAAGTCTACTTGGGAGCCTACCTTCAGCTGGATACCAGCAAGCGTCTCCACAAGGTTTTCCCACATGCTCATGGCCGTGAGACCTTAGTCCTGGCCAGTGAGGAGGCTTTCCTGCTTTATCATTGAATGACATTCTGTTGTCTGGGCCTCTGCTCTTTCCTGTCCGCTCACATCTCTGTGGCATCTACTGCTGCACGAGGTTGGTCAGGGGTCCTGCTGGGAGGAACTCAACTCTCTGGTTCCAAGGATGAAGTAATGAAGCCCACGGATGAACGTGCAACCCCGTGTTCACAGGACATAATGTGTATGTGGCAACCATGAACAAGGGTCAAAAAGCAAAGTCAAAGCAGATGGGATTACTTCTTGGCTAAAAAGAAATTATGAATTAACTGAAAGATTAACTAGTGATAATTCAACTGTAGAACATTGCAGAGCTTATAGCTGCAATGACCCCTAGATGGCAATGGGGAATTTTCAACCCACGAAACATCAGAACATCTCATTAGTCACCTCTGATGTCCGGATTCTCACATCTAAGGAGTAGGCCATGATAAAACTCTGGGATTCTCTCCATCTCTTTAGATGTGACTGGATGTTGTTGATATTCCTTCTGTACCCATCAGCAGCAACCCGCTTCCCGCCCCTATTGCCAGGAAATCTGCATTTAATTAAATTTAAATCAGTGCAGGCAAAGCAAAGAAAAAAGTCCACAGTCAATCTTATAAAAATAAAGGAGAGAGAGGCTATGTTTTCCCATATTCACTGAATGTGGATGTGTGTTTGCCATAAATTAGCCCGCTGCGTGAATGATGCTGAGCTTCCCATATGGCAAATATCAGATTGAAATGAATTTTTATTCTTGAATTAATTCTGTTCGGTTTATTTGGACTGTCATCATATCCAGTGAGCTTTCAGGAAACAACAGTTAGAAATCCAATGAGGCTTCCAAGTACAATGGAAGATGGTTAATGACCAAACGTTTTGTAGTCAAGAACCGCACGTTTCATTGTCATTTGGAGCTCAAGTTCAAAGTGATTCTTTTTCACTTTTTTATTTTTATTATTACAAAGTATAATATAGGGCAAAGGTGTGAAGGAGATTGTAAAAAATCCATTAGAATAAATATTTAAAGAAACGTAAACTCAACTGTCTTAGATCTAGAGATTCTTATTTCTGATGCAAAATGCCCTTTATTCATTCATTCATTCATTCATTTTTCTAGTTTTCATTTTTGCTCTAGCTGTCTTCCTAAATGAACAACTCAGGAGAGAAAGCAACACTGCTGCTGCCCTTTCATATCCACAGGGAGACTGCTCCCTGCTTACATGGAAAGGTTGTGTCCATGAAGTTTGGTGAGCGAAACCACAAAATTACAATGCTGGACGTGTCTCCTTTCTGTTTCGGTTTTTCTGCTTTAAAGTTCTGTTTAGACTGTGGCTCAGACATTTAATCTCAGTGTAAGAAGTCAGGAAACCTTCACAAGCTTCTATTCCTTTAGCTGCAAAATGGGAAGGAGAAAAACGGATCTCCAGCCTAGCGTCCTTGAGAGGATCCCATGTGAAATCCCCATCATAGCCCCAGCCAGAAGCAGGTGCTGAGTTAAATAAATCTCTTCCCTCTTCTCCGCTATCCCTTTACTCATGCTCTTCTTCAGTTATTAGATATTTATAACTGATCTTTGGAGTCAAGATTGTCCTCGACAGTCATTGTTTCATCCCTTCCTTCTGTGGATTCTAAAATGTATTAGCCCAGGTTGACCAGTCCGCCTAACTTGACCACAGGAAACCCATCTCTCCTTGCTGCTCTCTGAATACATTTTAGTCTATGGCATTATAGCTAGAGCCAAAGGAAGGCAAGAACTTCCCCACATGATCTTTATCCTCTAGTACATACAGAAGAAGTATGAGATAGAGTATATAATAGAAATTTATTATTTTTTAAGAAGATTTTATTTATTTATTAAAAAGATTTTATTTATTTATTTGACAGACAGAGATCACAAGTAGGCAGAGAGGCAGGCAGAAAAGAGAGGAGGAAGCAGGCTCCCCGCTGAGCAGGGAGCCCGATGTGGGGCTCGATCCCAGGACCCTGGGATCATGACCCGAGCCGAAGGCAGAGGCTTTAATCCACTGAGCCACCCAGGTGCCCCTTATTTATTTATTGAGAGAAAGAGAGTGAACAAGGGGAGAGGCCGAGGGAGAGGGAAAGAGAGACTCTCAGTCAGACCCCCCCACTGAGCACAGAGCCTGACACAGGGTTCCATGTCACAATCCTGAGATCATGACCTGAGCTGAAATCAAGAACCGGTCACTTAACCTACTAAACCACCCAGGGACCCTTAAAATTGAATTTGAATACAGGAAACAGTATGTTTTTCATTCCTAGTATTTCATTTAACTCTTTGGTTTCTGTCTCATGGAAGTAGATCATGGGGCATTCACTAGTCATTGTTAACAGGATGCAAGTGAACCACAGGAAAAGGACTCAAGGAGTAGGTGACAGGTTTGGAGGATGAGACCAAGAATCAGACCACCCTCTTTCCACACTAGACTCAGAAGCTCTAAACCGAGGGAGGGGGGGGGAGGATGAAGAATCAGAAGGAGAAGGAAGAAAGCTTTGATACTGGGGCATCTGAAGAAAGACATGGACAGGACCCCAAGAAAGGGCTGGGGAGAAAGAGGAAGGGAAGGGAGCATGACAAAACACCTCTAAGAGATTTGAGCACCCAGAGTAGAAAACTACTCTCCCAAAGAAGCTCCAACAAAGTAGCCAACATCAACGTTTCCATTCTCTGCATGAAGCCAGGGCAGAAGCAGTGGATTCACAGAAGACTGGGGCAGATCCAGACTAGTGTCACAGGACAGCAGGACAGGGGGAGAGAGGGAATGCAGATTTCTCCATGTGTCCCACAGTGGCATCGTCTGGGCAGAGAGAAAGAGGCCCGATGTTTGGGAATCTAACACCCTTGTCATCATAATTTTAAAAAATATATGAAAAATATCTTCAGAAAAAGTATATACTAGGGTTTAAATGCCTATTTTATCCATTACTTGTAAAGCTAAATATTTTTTCATAGATGTATTAGCTATTTGTTTAGGACCTTTGTCCATTTTTTTTTAAACTTAAGGACTTAGCTATTTTCTCATTAATTTGTGAAGATTTTTTCAGACATTAATGATATTATTATTTGACAATGAGTGGCAAATATTTTCTCAACCTTTGTTTATTTTGGTCTTCTAATGTAAGGCTTTCTTTTCCTCTTTCCAGAGCTGGGCATTATCGTGTCAGCTACTTTGCGAATGCCCACACTCAGTATGGGCTGGCTCGGTGCTTCATTTTATTGACATTTTCTCTAAAGCCCATGATGTCTCTGAAAGGTGGGTCTTCTCCATTTTACAGAGAACAACACTGATGCTTCCGGTTAAGTAATTTATCCAAACTTAAAGCACGAGGATAAGGAACTGCTCAAATCCAAGTCTATAACACCATGCATGGTTTGGTACATCTACATTTATAACATCTAATAAGGGAGAATGCAGAAGGAGCTTTCAGACCATTGCTTCTTAGGCTGGAAGGGGCTGCCAATTCGCAGGATAAAAGGACGCTCTTTGAGACACAAGGCAATAGATATACAAAGAATAAAGAAAATAATGTAGTTAATATGGCATACAGTAAGCAATAAGCATGGTGGATATTAATCAAGAAGAAAAGATAAGCTAGGGGCACCTGCGTGGCTCAGTGGGTTAAGCATCTGATTCTTGATTTCAGGTCAGGTCCTGATCTCAGGGCTGTGAGATCGAGCCCTGTGTTGGGCTCTGTGATCAGTAGGGAGTATCCTTGAGATTCTCTTTCTCCCTCTCCCTCTCTACCTCCCCTCCACCGCAAAAAAAAAAAAAAAAAAAAAAAAAAAAAAAAAAGACAAGCTAAGGTTAGAGTCAGGGGGCTAAGGACTGATGGATGTTTTCCTGACAGGTCATCCATGACTGAAAAGAAGAATGAAATTACTGAAGCTAACACGCGGTCCATTGGGCTCACCTAGGGACCATGTCATTAGACTGTTGATGGCTAGGCACATTGTCCTGGAACTTCCTGGAAGTGACTCAGAATGGTGACCCCCTGATCTCTGACCAGGTTCCAGTCAGGCAGGAGAAAAACCGAGAGGGGACCAGAAATTCCGAGCATCACTTATCAACTACAATAATACCAGCTGAATTGGTTTAGATTTGGAATTACAGAATTTCTTACTCAAAAGTTCTACAGAGCACATCCAATCTACTAGCCCCTATTTCCAAAGCCAGCCCCTTATTGTTCTTTTATTTTTCCCAAGTTGTTATTTAAATTCCAGCTAGTTAACATACAGGGCAATGTTAGTTTCAGGGCTAGGATTTAATGACCCACCACTTACATACAATACCAGTGCTTATGACGACAAGTGCAACCCTTAGTCCCCATCACCTAGTTTAGGCATCTGCCCAGCCACCTCCCCTCTGGTTGTTGGGTCCCCCAAAAGATGGGTACCCCAATAATGGGTCTGTGATTAAGGGAGTGAGACTGATACAAAGCGAAAGTCAAGCAAAGCTTTATTTCGCGCCAAGCATCAAGAATCAAACCGACCGTCAAACAGACCGGAGATTGTAACACACACAGGAAACTCCACAGTTATGCTAGGTGACCAACTGAATTCCAATTTACCCTAGTAGACATTTGAACGAGCCTATCACCTAGTTCAGAATTGGCGCCCAAAAGGTGCCCAAAGGGCGGGGTCCATACTCCTTGGTAGCTAGGAGACACTATACGCCCCCACTGATTGAATACTTCCACGTGGCCTGACCCACCCTTGTATTTGGAATTAGTTACCTGGGACTGGTTTCCCGGACTTGCTTTTAAAGAAGTTCCCCTTGCGGGGTCGGGGGAGGGGGGACAAGGTCAATTTAAATTTTACAACAAATGGCAGTTCAACTGGGGTGGGGCTGCTCTGGCTGAATAGGCCCTTACATGGTAACCATCAGTTTGATCTCTATAGTTAAGAATTTGTTTTAGAGTTTGCCTCTTTCTTCTTTTTTCCCCCCATGTTCCTTCTTTTTTTAAATTCCACATATAAGTGAAATTCCACATATAAGTGAAAGGATATGGTATTTGCCTTTCTCTGACTGACTTATTTCACTTAGCATAATACTCTAGCTCCATCCACATCATTGCAAATGGCAAGATTTCATTCTTTTTATGGCTGAGTAATAATACTCCATTGTACGTACATGGAGTAAATACATCTCTTTATTAATTTATCAGTTGAGGGACACTTGGGCTGTTTACATAATTCAGCTATTGTAGATAATGCTGCTATAAACATTGGGGTGTGTGTATCTCTTCGAATTAGTATTTTTGTATTCTTTGGGTAAATATCTAATAATGTGATTGATGAGGGAACAGAAGGCTGGCTAAGGACAAAGCAAAAGCTGACACCTTGCAACCTTCCCCCAACTCCACTCCTGGGTGGGACATATGTGACATTCTTTAGGAATCTCTTATTAATATCTTGCTAGAGGGAAAAACCTTGATAATGACAAGGCCTCAAGACATCCAGTATCTTATAGGTCCTCTTTAGCATTCGAAAGTTCTATTGAAACCTCCCTTTTTCCTTACCTCCCCCACTCCCATCCTACATAACCTGCCACCTCTTACAACCCCCCGGGGCAGCAGCTCTCTCTGCCCGTGGGTCCTGTCCCCGTGCTTTAATAAACCACTATTTTGCACCAAAGATATCTCAAGAATTCTTTCTGGGTCATTGGCTCTAGACTCCACCCCACTGAACCTCACCTATATTCTAGAATTTCATCATGGTCACTGGAACATAGGGTAGTTCTTTTTTTAACTTTTTGAGGAAACTTCATACTGTTTTCCAGAGTGGCTGCACCAGTTTGCCTTCCCACCAATAGTGTAGGAGGATTTCCCTTTTTCTGCATCCTCACCAACAAAGAAAAAACAAGGCACAGAGGGGTTTACATGATTAGCTTAAATTCACCTAGCTAGTTCATCGCAAATCTCACTCTAGAATTCCAATCTTTTAATGCCTAATTTGTGATTCTTGGTTCCATACAACATTCATAGAATCTCAGCAAATATTCCTTCCAGTCTCATTTTCAAAAAGGCATGGGCCTGTAAAGATATTATAAAGCAACCCAGTGAGGGCTGTAGACAATCACAGATAGCCTTTGGCTTCTGGACAATGCTCTGCTTGGTCTAGAGCCAATCAAGTTGAGTCTTTAAAATTATTTAATAAGACTAGCTACTATTTATTGAGCAACTAAAATGTATCAGGAACTACGAAGCACTTTACATATAACTCCTCAAAGCAATCTTTTGAAGTAGGATTTTAAGTCTCTTTTCCACAGGTGAGATACTGTGGTTCTGAGGAAATAAATGAATGTATTTAAAAAGTAAAAGGCAGAGGCAGAAATTCAGACTCAAGCCACCTGTCTTGTCATCGGAATGCACCCAGAAGCAACGTGGTAGTAAAGCACACAGCCTCAGGACATGAGATGGCTGGGTAAAAATCTCAGTTCCGGGGCACCTGGGTGGCTCAGTGGGTTAAAGCCTCTGCCTTCGGCTCAGGTCGTGATCCCAGGGTCCTGGGATCGGCATTGGGGTCTCTGCTCAGCGGGGAGCCTGCTTCCTCCTCTCTCTCTCTGCCTGCTTCTCAGCCTACTTGTGATCTCTGTCTGCCAAATAAATACATAAAATCTTTAGAAAAAAAAAAAATCTCAGTTCCTCTGCCAGTTCCTAGTTGAGTCGCCTGAGTAAGTTACATAGGCACCTGCTGTATACACTGAGAATACTAATCCTAAGGACCTCATAGAGCGGCCATAAGAAGGAAATGGGACCGGGGCACCTGGATGGCTCAGTGGGTTAAGCCTCTGCCTTCAACTAAGGTCATGATTCCAGGTCCTGGGATCGAGCCCCCGCATTGGTCTCTCAGCAGGGAGCCTGCTTCCTCCTCTCTCTCTGCCTGCCTCTCTGCCTACTTGTGATCTCTGTCTGTTAAATAAATAAACAAAATCTATTAAAAAAAAAAAAAGGAAATGGGACCATTCACCTGACGTTTTAAACAGTGTCCAGAGCACACTGAGCATTTGAAACCTATTACCAATTATTATTATGATTCCCTTGAATTATCAGTCTCTTAATCTAGACCTACTAGAAGGGAAAGATCCTCTAATGTTCTTCTGTCTGCCATGAAGAAAGTCTCTAATATATGGCTGGGGCTGAGACAGTAGACAGGCTTTACTTGGGAATGGGAGTTTAATGGAAGAAATTAAGTGCCCAGGTGGCTGGGCTGTCAGCAGTCCAGCTGTCAGAGGCCGAGAAGCAGCTCTGGCCAACTTCCAGAATGAATTAGCATAAACTATTAATCCATCCAGGACTCAACTACGGACATCTTGGGCATACAAGTCTACCTTCTTCTGGATAATGCCACCATCTACGGCACTGGGCTTCAAAGACATCTGCGCGCTGTCAAAGCACCATAACTTCATGGTCACCAAGTTGGCAAGAGCCAGATTGATATTGAGAAGAATCATACATGAACCTCCTGCCTTTGGGAATGATTCTGCCTCATTTCTGCTCCCTCCAGGGTCATTCTATAAACTGCATCTTAACAAGACCACTGGGTCTTGAAACAACTGAAGACATGCCTCTGTTCCTAGAGAGTTTGTGACTCAGCTTGTCTTACTTGTGACCCAATCTGATTTTGAGTTGCCAATAGCCCCTGTGAGAGTCAGTGTAAGTTCTCTGGAAGTGATGCAACCATATTGTCTCGACCTTATGGTTTCTTGGAAACAAGTCTGAGAAAGAGGCAGAGGAAAGAACAGGAAAGGAGCGATGAAGGAAGGAGAGAGAAATGCAAATATTTTGTTCATTTAACCAATATAGACTTTTGGGGTACTGGCTGGCACAGTTGGAAGAGCACGTGTTTCTTGATCTCAGGATCATGAGTTTGAGCTCCACTTTGGGTGTAGATATTACTAAAAAAATAAATACACTTAAAAAAAAACACAGACTTTTATTAACAGCATCCAAATATGGTTCATTTAAAGAACCACTTGTTCCATGTTGTACAACTGATGGTGAATACATCCCATTAATTCAAAATCTCAAGTGTACACAAAAATCATATGTGACTTTGTAATCAATTGGTAATCAGAAATCAGTGTTGAATTACTCACTTCTGAGTTTTCATATTGAGAGAATGAGACCCAGACAGATATCAAGACCAGGAGATTACTGTAAATGATTGAAGGATTTTATAAATCCAAGTGAACTTACGGGCTGCTGCAATCCCTGACTTCACAGACACCTCATTTTGCTTCATTGAGACTCTAATACTTAAGTCTGCGTGTAATTTGGGTAAACAAACTCCTTTTCTCTATAAAAGATGCATGGTCATTAATAAAATGTCATGTAAAGTGATGAAGAAAGCATCATGCTCTTCTAACAGCCACACAAGCCACAAATCCTGCCATTTCCAAAGGAATTTTTTAAATAGCAAGAGAAGGGACAGCAGAAGTTGTCATGGAACTGACTGAATCAATGACTGAAAATAAGAAACAAGGCCAGAGCTGTCAAAGACCTCACTACAGTAATTCCCCCTATATCCGTATGATAAATCCCCCTGGGTAAAAACGGGGAAAAGCAGGAAAAGGATGGTGAAGGTGATAAGGAGGGAACAGGATAATAAAAGGATCTGAATGAGGAAAAGAATGAAAATTAGAAGACACCAGTTTGGAGCTACTATAGGAGTCAAGAGCAGGTACTCTCCTAGCCTATAGTTCAAAGGGAGCCTCTGAGGTGCAGACCCTCTGCCAAGCTCCGGGAATTCACCGGAAGAGACAGGAAACCAAAATTTCTATCCTCAAAGAAAGGCTCAGTATGGAAGAGAGAGCAGGTGCTCAAGCCAGAAGCTTCATTCCAGAGCGATAAACACTGATGGAAGAATGTAAATGGAACTAGGACAGCGAAGAGGCGGGGCTCCCGGATCTTCCCCAGGCAGAGGTCGGAGGGGGTGGTGCAGCCTTGGGCTGAGGAGTGAGAGACTGGCAGGAGGAGGAAAAGCCTTGGAGGTGAGCCCTGGGTTGCCTGCTAGAGCAGGGGAGGCGGAGGGGAGAGAGAACCCCGCGCCTCCAGCCTCACCTGCAGGGCACGTGGCCCGGTAGGCGGTGCCCGCGGCTCCCCGCGGGGGTGGGGGTGGGTGCAGCGGGACTTTATTCCACAGGCGACCGACAGACGCGGTAGGGTTTCCAGCAGAGCCGGCAATGTGCCCCAGCTTGTACTTGCATCAGTGAACCCGACGGACTGGACAGGGGCTCGTGCAAAGAGGAGGAGGCCAGAAGGGCAGCTTTGCAACATGCTCCAAGGCCTCAAGAAGGACCTGAGCTGCGGGGGAAGCCTTGTGGATGGGACCAGGCGAGGGCTTCGAGAGTCCTTAGGCAGAGGGGATGACAGGACTTGATGGATGCTCCGGAGGAGGTGAGGAGAGGTCCGAGATTGGGGGCAGTGGAGGGCACGGCTGGAAACACACAGTGGCAGAGTCCCCAGTGGCAAGAGGTGGCTTCCGGTCGGGGACGCCTACGAAGGACAGGCCCGGCAACAGCGTGGTGAGAAATCAAGAATCTGACCAGGCTCCGAGAAAGAACCTGATTCGCCACCTACCTCCCCTGACTCAGCTGACAGTGTCTGCTACACACTCCGTGCTACCCGCGCAATCTGTCTTATTATGCTGGTTGGGTAGAAAGAACGCTTCCCGGTGCCTTTCTCTAGTTATTAAGCTTGCTTCCAAAACGCAACCACACACACAAGCATTTCACGGTGTTACTCTTGAGAGATCGGGTAGAGGGAAAGGTTTACTTTTCATTTTGACACTTGGATTTTCTTAAAATGACCTTTTATGTGTCTTATTTTAATAATAATTTAAAAAAAACCAATAGCAGTAGGAGTTACCTGACCAGAAAGAGGAGTACATTCCTTTATTTTCTTTTTTTCATCATTATATATATATATATATTTCTACAGATACAGTATATGAAAATCCACAGAAAAAGAACTGAAAAGAAACCACTTACCAAACTGACAATTACTTCTAGTTTGGGACAGAGGTGACAGGTGGGATTTCCAGCTATGTTCCTTTTTTTTTTTTTTTTTTGCCCCCCCTTGGTAATGTCTGCATGTTTTACAACAAAAATACAGTTATGTGCTTATTTATTGCTATTCAAGAGAAATACAGCTAGGTAATTAGTATTTTTAAATTATTTTCCCAAAGTCTGGAGGCTTAGAAGTTATGTGCACCAGTCTGCATCCTTATTTAGTAACTCTGCTTTGTTATTTATAGAGGTGAAATGTGGTTCTCTAGGCCAATGTCGTGGTTTCATTTACATATGTCTCTTTCACAGAAGCCCTGAAACCTCTCGAGGTACATAGGATCATAAGGGGCCTAGTCACTGCCAGCTAAAAACACAGCAGTCCTTCTTGAGTACATAAAACTCCCTGAGCTTTCCTGGGGATGAGATGATTTCCCAGACCCTGCAAGAGTTCTGGTACCGTATCTAGAACAGCATAGAGAAGAAGGTGGTGTATCATCTGATGTTTTAAATAGAAATCCTAAGATATTCACACATATACAAGCAGGGAATGAAGGAAAATACAGATGGGGACTGTCTGGCAAATATCCTTCTTTCTGATCACAGACACCCTTGGCTATGTTTTTGGTCACCTCTCACTTTTGTTTTGTTTTGAGTCTTGCTTTCTTGCTTGTTTTTAAGGATTTCACCCATATGATAAATATGTAGGCTGACAGGCACCCTCAGAATGAGATTTCTCTCCTTCTGTCCCACATATGGAGCAAATGGAGTCAAATCTCTTGAGCATCAACATATCAATTGCATTAAGATTTTTTAAATTGGAGTAAAAAAACCCATCACATAAAATTAGCACCTCAACCATTTTTATGTGTACAGTTCAGTAGTGTTGAAAATATTCACATTGTTGTGCAGCCACATAAGTTCTCTAGAACTTTCTTGTCTTGCAAAATGAAGCTTTGTAGTCACTAAGCAATGACTCTTCTTTTCCTCCTTCCTCCAGCCCTCGACAGCCACCCTTCTACTTTCTGTTTCTGTAATCGGACCACTCTCAGTACCTCATGTGAGTGGAATCATTACAGTGTTTGTCTTTTTGTGCCTGACTTATTTCATTTAGCATGACATCCTCCAGGTTCATCCATTTGTACCATGTCTTTTTAACGCTGAAAAATAATCCTTTGGATGTGTATGTCAGGTTTGCTTCTCCACTCATCCCTTGCTGGACACAGGTTGTTTCCACCTCTTGGCTACTGTGAACAGTGATGCTATAAGCATGGGGTAATAATTGCATATTTTAAAATAAGAAATGCTTAGCAGGAAGAAGACAGCGAAAGATTAAGCATTAGAATATTCTCAGGGACCTTCAGCAGCCATAGAAAGCTCCAGGCCCCTTGGTACTTTCTATTATCATTAGAGAGTTCTTAAACTCACAACCAGACCCATGGAGGAGGAGGAGGTTTCCATAGCAAATGATCTGGGTTGCTACAAAGTCTCTCTTTGCTTGGAGTCAACTTCCCCTGACTCTTTTTCATACTGGAAATGGTAAGATCCCCAAGGCCAAGATCAGGAGAGGCTCTGAGGAAAAAGTCAGAGCTAACTCTTGGCTACCTCGGCTAACTCTGGCAAGAGAACTATAGAGTCCCGTGAGATCCAGTCTAGGTCACGAGGGTAGGAGACTTTCTATATAGGGCGATGATATTAAATGTCAGATCCGTGATTTTCAACTGTGCAAGGATCAAGCCTCAAGTGTGCTGCCAGATTTCGATCAGGTGAATGTATTTTTGTCACAGATGAACACTCAGATTGTTACTAGAGAGCCTGGATGGAATACTGAACAGAGAAAGATGTGCGATTCAGAGTCGGGCAGGGAGGGGGCTAATCATTTGTGAGACATAGGAGGGGCCATGTTACACCATGTTGGACTCCAAGGGAGAGCGTGTGTGTATCAGAAGGTTAAAGAATGCTGACCCATGAGCACAGTAAGCCAGGGTGGTCCGGGTGGGAAGGGCAAACGAGAGAATGGTGTGATTGCTGTGGCTGTCCTTAAGGATACCACAAACTCTGTTTTGTTTAGTAGAGATTGTGTTGAAGTCAATACTGACTTGTTTAGTATAGTTTATAATTTATTTATACCCAAATATGATATGCATAAAACAGATTCCTGCCCAAGCACCTATTAAAAAACAAAACAAAACAAAAATGTGGCAAATAACCTAGAATGTGCTACAGCAGCAGCAGCCAAGAGACCAAAGACTTGGAGATGAGAAGCCCAGCCTCTCTCTGTCTTTCTATCAGAGACATGATTGGTGATTTATTAGGAAATAGCAAAGCAGTGTGCAAATGCAGTGACTCTTTATGACCATTTATGGGTGTTATTAGTTTAAATTAAAAATACCTGAATTAATTTTCCAATTCTTGTTCTTCTTAAAACTTCCATCGTCACCCCCAAAGAGCTGTTTTGGCGATGGATTGCTAACCTCTGTGAGGTCAGATAACTTCTATCACAGTCCATGTTTTGGAAAAGGAGGACACTGCACCTAAGTCTTCCAGACATAGAATTCACCTCTGCAGTGAGCCTCCACTCCTCTGTTCGTCCACCTGGATTAATAGCAGATCAAAGGCGATTTTCATCTATTTAAGATCACTGATAAATGTCAGACTGTGCGCCTACATCATCAACGAGTGGAAACAAACAGTGAATCACATATGAATACATTACAAAATAGGCTTCACGCTTAACGTTTTTTCAAAAAACACCTCCTGCTGTTGCAAAGCCTTCGCCCCATAAACATCTTCAGTAAAGCAGTGATAAAAGCAAGAATAACAACCCTCAAATGATAAATCGTTCAAATTTAGAGAAGTCAAAATAAGTAGTATTTTCCTTACTAGTCAAATGCAAAGGTTCCACACGTATGCTTGCCCACTGCCTTATTCCTTGTATCACATTATACAAAACAGTGATTTCATTTGTGTTCAGCAATAAGTATGAGTGAAAGCTATCAACCAAGATCTAATAGTTATCTAAGAAATATTTTAATTGATATTTCTAAAGATGACAGGGCAGCATGAAGACTGCTTGAAAAGGAAATATTGGGTGCACGTAATTGAGAAACGTTTTGCTCCTTTTGAGAATGGTAGCCTCCAATAAAATTGATCAGCAGAAAAGAATATTAGAATATATTTATGCCCCAGTCTATATGTGGAAGATAAAACAGAAAATTAAGCATGGATGCAACAATTCAACATCACGTGGTGGGTGGGTCCTTACTGAAAAGTAATAAAAATTAACTGTCATCACTCTGTAATTTCTTAAAATGGATCATTTGTTTAGTAAGAGTTATTTCCACAGGACAAACATTAAAGCTTTTCTTATGAGATGAGTAACTATTTTTGAAAATGGTATCAAAACCATTTGGAATCATTCCAGAATCTCATCTGAAGAGAACCGGGTCTATCTTTAAAATCTTACCAGCTGAGAACTCATTAAGTTCCACTGGTCATTGTAGAAAGGAGAATTTCCACTACTGGTAAAAAGGAGAGAGAAAATCCAAAGGTGAACTCTTATGGCAATGACCTTACCATATATACAATGAAATCGTTTGCTGTGATACAGAAAATTTCCTGCCACTTTCTATCTGTAACTGTGAACATGGCGAAAGTAAGTCAAGAAGAGAGCAAAGCGGCAAACCCCTTGCTTAGCTAAAGCCATCTATACTACATGGTGATGAGGATCAGAATCTGACCTAGGGCATCAATATAACAACCAAGACACGGACTCTTTCAATGGTGCGTAAGCGCTATGTCATTAATCGAGCTTGGATTCTAACAGTCTATTCTTACAAGGTGACAAATTAACCATATGGCTACCTCATAGATGACAGAACCAAAATATATTAAACTCTGTGGGGTAAATATACCCACAGGCAATTCTCATATACTGACATTTTTAATACTAATTGAAGCTGATTGATTTACGTATTCTACGTTTTCAAGTCTCCAAAATGATGTATTTAATGTTTTATTTTTAAACACAATTAAAAAATAATATATAAATATATACATACTGCAAATGTAATACAGATAACAAATTCATTTAAGCCCATTTATGCACATTAGTAACACACCATGTGGCAGAAAGACTAGGACTACAAGAAGACCCCTTGGCGATTTATTTTATATTAAATCCCTAATGGCCTCTCCTTATCTTTGCAAAAATATGCACGAAAGTCCGGACTACGCGGCCATTGAAATGAATGGTTATTTATTTGCTAAACGAGAACCCTATGTTTAATGTTCCTTAGACATAAGGTAGTCTGGAAAAGTCGCATTCCTACGGCTCCATACATCATTTATTTTACATACCCTAACTTCGCACAACAGGCAGTGGAAAAATATCTCTGAACAGCACTGGAAGTTGCTGAGATTTTTGTTTCCGATTCCATTACTGGAAGATTAAACGTTAACATGTTTACTTGCTCTTTTAGTGACAAAAACAAATTCGTGTACCGTGTTGGTGCCCAGCACGGGACATGAATATAAAATGGAAGAAAGTTTGCACATACCCAAAACTAAAATCAAACAACGGATGGATAGCCAAAGTTGAAACTTGTAAATAAATCTTCATTAAACACAAAAACAAGAAAGCTTCGTGTACTTTAAATTTGTCTGGAAAAAAAAAATACTAATCACTGGAAAGTTCTATCAGGCTGTTCCAAGAAGAAAGCTCCCCCCCTCCCCCCTTTATATGACATGCTTAAAATATGCCACAAATCTTGGTCCTGGACATATCAGCTTTTAATATTCATGCTGATACCAACACACTTTCCTGTCAAGTACGGTTTAGTTTTAAAAATCACTTCACTTCGGGCTCATACAGCCAAATGTTGTAAGCCCAGGGACATCCTTAGGAGACAGGCCTTTAAGCAAAAACACATTGTTTGCTCCCTCCTTCACTGCTTTCTCCATTTGGCTTCCAACAGATTCTCATACAGGAAAAACATCAAGACAGTTTTTAAGAAAGAATTCACAAAGGAACAAATAGCTGTTGGAAGGAATGTAAGGAATGGGGAAAGGAACACCACCACCTTCCTTAACTCAGAGAAACCAGTAACTCATGTTTGCCTACAGGTGTACATAAAGACATACAACAAGCAGGACTCACAACCTGCGAGCGTAGGGTCACGCTGTGGGGCTAATTCTTGTCCCGAGCCTGTGAAAAACATCAGTCAAACCCCACAATTCTTCTGAATGTGATTTTTTTACTCTCAGGTAGCAAAGCTTCTCCAGGATTTCAATCCACAAGATGGAATCTCGATTTAGTAGTCAAACTTGGGGTCTTTTACAGAATTAAGCTTCTACCCTCCCCTAGGGAGGCCCACCCACTGCTGGTGGGAGGCTGTATGTTCCCTCTTCCGTTCCTTCCCCACTCACCCCCTCTACTCCTCATTCATCCTGCTCTTATTTTGGACCCTTTGGGCGTTGGAAACAAGGAAGTCAGATGAGGTAGGAGGAGTAGAAAAATGATCACTTCGTTGTGACTTTATGGTCTACCTGCATACTAGAGCTTTCTGCTCTTCACAGGTGGGTCAGTTTCCTCGGCTCCCCAGGGACCCTCGGAGCTCGTATGGCATCTCCCCTGTACTCCTGGACAGTTGGAATCCATTCCCCTTCCTTGCTTCCCCAGCCCTGGGCAAGATGGCTCTGTTAGCTTTTTTCAGCTGAGATCTGCTCTGTTTTCACTTCAAGTCAGCCCTCTTGGGCAGTATCTATTACAAAATGCACCTGGCTGTCTCTGGCATGTGGCTCAGATCTGACCCATGTAAATATTTCTGCATTCGCTTTACCCCAACAGTTTTCTTGGGTGAAGGCTACTCCACAAAGCCACCTGTTCTAGATCTTTCTGTCAACACAGCCTGTCCACAAGTTTCTCACCGTTCAGATTCTGTAAGCAGGAATGAGACATATGCCCAAACACAGGGTCCCCCCAACTGAAAGGGGCACATATGAGTCTCTCCGAGGGGGTTTTCCAGAACCTATTGTCCTTGGCTTAAGGTGAGGGACTGGTGCCCCCTCAGCCTCAGCCATATGGGATACACATCTCTTTTCTCTTTTCAGTCCTTTTATTTCTTTGAAGATAGTGAGAAGCTTAAAAATGCTATAATTATGTTTCATCCACTTCTTCGGAGAACTGTGTATCATGGCGTCGCACATTACCTTGGGATGGGCTCTGTACTGCCTTGGAGCGTCTGCTGAGTCTTCTAACTGAATTCAGTTAGAAGGTCTGTCTACAAGCTGTCTTCCTTGTGTCCCTGCAGACATCCTGTCCACCCTCCTCCACCTGCTCTCAGCCACAACAGTGGCTTTATAGACAGCTTCGAGAGTCTCTTCCAAGCCTCTCGTTTCCTGCTGGTTTCAGTCAATGGAAAACCCCAACGGGTGCTGGGATCATCTTGAACTTGGCCACTCCTTGGCCAAAGACTCCTCTTGAGGTGGCCCTTTCTTTTCACTCTTCTCCTTTCAGGCTCTGGAAAAGTTCTCCTCTCCTCTCCTCTTCTCTTCTCTTCTCTTCTCTGCTCTTCTCTTCCCTGTCGGAGTTAGGATGTCAACCCCTGGGTATCACTCTCTTCCTTGCAGTATTCCTCATTCTGCCTTCAAGTTGATAAAACAGCTCACCTCAACAGAATTTCCTCACATTATCTTAATTGAATAGGCTGCCTATTCTGCAGAGACCCATAATGTCTCATTACAAACATATTACCTCGAGATGTGCAAACATTATAATATTTTTGAAACTATACTATCCATACACAAATGCAAAATGTGCCCAGTTTCCTCTTCCATAAGTGTTTTGAATGATCATTTCTAACCTGATCACCCAGATGTCCTTTTACACTATAATTTCCTATTATTATGAATTCTTGAAAAATCAAAGTAAATTTTTTTGAGGTTTTATTTATTTGAGAGAGAGAGAGACAGTGCAGGAAGAGGAGAGGGACATAGTGAGAGGGAGAAGCAGACTCCCCACTGAGCAGGGAGCCCAATGTGGGACTCGATTCCAGGATCATGACCTGAGCTGGAGGCAGTCACTTAACTGACTGAGGCATCCAGATGCCCCTCAAAGTAAATCTTTATAAATATTTTTAAAATATTTCATAAAAACCTTATTACTGAAGACCTTTGAGCCTGCAACACTACAGACACCCTGGAACCCTGGTCCCATCCTCGGAGACATGATGTATCATCAGTTGGATCAGTCAAAAAGCAAGAACTTCATTTCATCACTGCCTTCTTCCAAAGTTCATTAGTCATGTGACTTTTCTAATGGGTTTTTAAGAACACTTGATAGGATGGTCTTTATCTGAGTAAGACTCAAGACAACTGAAACCCTGAAAAAGTTATGAATACTTAAGAAACTCGATAACTATGAGACAGTCCTGTTTGGAGGTTCTGGTGGATTTTCAATGGTCACAAATGATTTCCAGTTCCTCCCGTCTGGAGGTGGAGTCTCTTTCCTCACTCTTTGTCTGGGCTGGCCCCATGACTTGTTCTGTCCAACAGCCTGTGGTTTGACCTTATGGAACTTGAGAGCCCCCAAAGGGCTTGCTTCCTCCATTTTGAAGGTTCCTGTTTTCAGGTGAAGAAGCCTGGGATGAAAGATCACACCTAAAGAGAGACTCAGCCACCCAGCCGTCCTTTCCAACCTTCCCAGCTGAGGCCCAGGCCACCCTACATGACCCAGCCTCGGCAGAGCCATCAGCTGCATGAGTGAGTTCAGGCAAGACCCAAAGAATCATGAGAAATACTGAACTGTTGTCTTTGAAGCCACTAAGTTTTGGGGAAACACAGCCCTTCTTATCTTTCCTATCAGAACTTCTCTCTCATACTTGATGAGAAACAACAATGATGATGATAACAATAAGCTTATTCTTCTGTGACCCAGCATAGAACAATTGAGAAAGAATAAGGACCTTGGAATTAGAAGTCCCTGGGTTGGAATGCCTACTCTGTGGCTGGGGTAGTTCATTTTCTCTCCATGAGTCTCAGTTTATCCACCCATAAAATAAATTTAATAACTACCTATGTCATAAGGAAGGTTTCAAAATTTTTTTAGAAGGTGTCAGAATTTTGAAAGATAACTAACAGAAAGCACCCACCTTAGTGCTGGGAACATAGTAGGGACTCAGTGAATGCCAGTTCCCTTCCTCAGTATCTGTGTATGCACATCCCAAGGCTGGGACCTGAATCAAATGGCTCTAAGCCAATGGAATTCAGAGTGTGGTCTCTGCGCCAGCAGTGTCGGCATCCCAGGGAACTTACTAGAAATAAATTTTTGAGTCCCACCCCACAGCTATTGAGTCTGGTATCTTGCATTGACCCATTAAAGCCAATTAGAATTACCAATCATTCATAAGCTTAAGGAAGATGGAAACCACTAGATTGAAGTATCAAGTCCATATTTCAGCTACGTAGTAGCTGCTCAATAAATGTTTAATGACAAATGACTATGTTAATGGGTGCTTAAGTGGATAATGAAATGAGTGCATGCATTCAAGCCCTCCTCTTCAACGCTGATGTACCAGGGGCACATTATCCAATCTGATGTGCTATGGGAGGAGCTAGTGTTGTTAATGACTGTAGGTTAAGCCGGGAGCCTCTTTGTTTGGGTTCCATGGATATGTAGGTAATGAAATGGGTGTGTAGGTAGAAAGTGACTCTTTCATTTTTAGTTTGAGATAAAAAGAAAGCACTTTTATTGGCTTGATATGCATTTTATTTATTTTTCAATAATCTCTACATTCGATGTGGAGGTTGAACTCACAACCCTGAGATCAAGAATCACATACTCTACTAACTGAGCCAGCCAGGTGCCCCTTAAGAAAGCACTTTTAAAGGCCAGAACAGAGGTACTTGGCATGGGTATTTGAGAAGAAATTGACAATTAGATTTCATAATGGTATCATGAAAAGAACACTACTCTAATATGTTGGAAGGCAAAACATAGCCACAAACAATGTTATGAGCTAGTTTTTCTAGAAGAGTCTGTCACAATCCATTTATAAGATGGAAATAAGAATAGACCCATCTTATAGACCAGTCCTAGAAGGTCAATGAAAATACAATGTATGGTATATAGTAAACACTCAACAAATGTTGGCTACTATTATATTTATTTTTGTAACCTGAATCATTCAAGGTATCGACTAGCCCCGTACTAGGAATAAAATGTGCATTAAATTATTCATTTGAAGGAATAAAAGAAGACAAGAATAAAGTACCAAATCTTAGTTCTAGCGCCTTATCTGTTTGCCTTTTTCCACCACTAGGTGACACCACTGACCTATCGTAACCCACTCTTCTCCTCTAGACTTCAACACAGCCGACCTTACCCATCACTGTTGGTTGGCTAAGGAACAACGAAAAAGAGGTCTGTTCTAGAAAGTAAGTATCCTAAATTATTCCTTTGTTTGAATCTTCTTA
The DNA here is from genome assembly GCF_902655055.1 of Lutra lutra. Lineage (NCBI taxonomy): Eukaryota > Metazoa > Chordata > Mammalia > Carnivora > Mustelidae > Lutra > Lutra lutra. The sequence goes on from NC_062290.1 coordinate 17,834,283, forward strand.
TTTCTCTGAATCGCCAGTGGCTGTTTGGTATAAATTTATGATTTCATTTCAGCGTGTAAGGAAAAAGTCTCTGTTACTCGGGGAACTGATTCAGCATTTACCTACTGGATAGGAAAGGGGCACTCAGACAACCACTCGCCACTGTCTCTCTTTTGTAGAGGTTTCTTCTGTCACAGGAAAAGGGAGCAATTTTCCTTTAGCTATGCAGCCTGCTTTTCTATGACAAGTTGAGGCAATGCAGTAATTAACCATTAAAATATTGCATGTGATTCACAGGAGTGTTACAGACAAACTAATTTAAACCAAGGTCAGGTCTCCAAATCAGCAAAATAACTCTGAAAGAGGGAGAGAGAGAGAAAATAAACAAGGAAAAGGTAAGCAACAGCTGCTATTAAAAGTAACTCCAGGCAGCTAAAACTGGTTTGAATACATTCCTAAAAATGTAATTAGCCAAATCCTTCCAGAAATTAAACCATCAAAATGACATTAGAGTACACTTAAAATATGTATTTACAGAGAGAAAGAGCAGTCATCCTAGCATCTCACCATGTCCTGAGGGTTTCCCTCCTCATGAAAAGAGATGCAGAGGGAATCTGATATTGAACCACGAAGAAAGTTCAAATTGTCAAAAATGTATTATGTGAGATGCTGGTTCTTAATTCCCTCAGCTGGGCGGAAGTGGAAAGGGAGTGAACGTAATAGGGCTGTTTTGTGGTTTCTTTGTCATCTTATGGGAAGACTGAAGTGACTAGAGCCAAAGTCTATCTATTTGCTTTCCAAATACCAACATTTCTTGAAGGGTTAACAAGAAAGGTGCCTAATTCTACCAATGTCCTGGAGCTCACTTCTCAGAAAGATGGGCATTGATACTTGGGTTCATTCACAAGGTAAGGGTCAACTGACCTCATCCTGCTAAAGGATTTCAATAAAATAGAATTGCCTGCTTATGACTTTTGAAATTCTAGAAATGCACAATTAGTATTACATAAGATGTGGTGACATAAGAATTTATTCAGAATGTCTTCTGATAATATGTCCAGTTCCCCAAAGGTGAACGTGAATGTAAATGAGAGGTCCCCAAATAAAGTCACAGAGGTACCAGAAATACCATATGCAATGGACAGCCATAGGCATTTTGATGACATATAAAAGACTTTTTTTTTTAAATTTTTTTTTTAAATTTATTTGACAGACAGAGATCACAAGTAGGCAGAGAGGCAGGCAGAGAGAGAGGGGAGGAAGCAGGCTCCCCGCTGAGCAGAGAGCCCGATGTGGGGCTCGATCCCAGGACTCTGGGATCATGACCCGAGCCGAAGGCAGAGGCTTTAACCCGCTGAGCCACCCAGGCGCCCCTGAAAGACTTTTTTAATTGGCTTTTTAAATAATAAATGTGCATCAGGAAGTGACTGGAAGGAAGTGTGGCAATACTCCAGTGGGGACTGGAACAGGGGTTCTGAAGAACGGGTGGACATATGGAAAAGGGAAGGGTGTGCAAAATCTACTAAGATGAAACAAGGCAGAGAGCCATGAAGTGGTACAGACAATCCGTGGTGTGGTCCAAAGAAAGTTCTAGAATTCACTAAGGCAGCTGGTGGTTGTTGAAGCTCAGGAGGAAAGTGGTAACAATGTGTGGCTGGAGAGAGCGGGCTCTGTGTCTGCAGCTGAAGAGAGGAAAGCAGGGAGGGGGAAGACAGGCTGCCTGGGCAAGAGCCTAAGTCCCCAGCATGTGTGGGGACTGACTGAGGAGTGAAGCCGGGGTTGGCTGTGATGTTTTGTGTCCAAACAGGAAAGGCCTAGAAGACTAATTATGCGATGTTGTTCAAGACTGTACACATGACCTGTTACCTCCCGCTGCCAGGTGGCCGTGCCTACTCTTAATCTAAGCTATTATTAACTGGTGGAAATATGGAATAGTAACTGTTGGCCAAAATGTATGAAAGCAGATAAGTAAGCTCTGAATCATAAATGAAGGTTCTACTTTTCCTTGATTTATAGAAAAAAGTCTAGGACTCAATGAAACAGTCCTGGATACCAAAAGCAATTCCCTCCTTTGGTAAGTGTCTCCAAAGATAGCCCCCTTCAATCTCTTCCCAGTGTCTATGCACATGCTCCTTCTTACATCAAGAACTGGGGTCTAGGGGTGCCTGGGTGGCTTAGTCTGTTAAGTATCTGACCCTTGGTCTCGGCTCAGCTCATGATCTCCGGGTTGTGAGATCGAGCCCCGCATCAGGCTCCGTGCTCAGCTTGTCTCTCTCCCTCTGCCCCTCCCACTGCTCTGTCTTTCTCATAAATAACTTTTTAAAAAAGCAATAAAAAAAAGAATTGGGGTCTAATTCCCACTGGTGTGCTGGAACTGACTTGTACAGGTTTATGAGGGAGAATTATAAAATTGGGGGAAAATCTGCAAACCCATCATTTGCAAGTTAAAAACAGCCATTACAAAAATTAAATTACACATTTTACATTAAATAAGTTGTATCAAAAACAAAAGTCAAATTCTGAAATGCATCCATTCATAACTATTTTATTATCTGTTCCTATTATCTGTGCTAGTTAGTATAGTATCTGCAGAGCAGAAATGCTACATACTGGCAGGCTTATGCACATCTCTTCCCCCTTTGTATTGTTTGACCAATAAAATTATAATAAATGTAAAGTCTATGATTTGATGATTTGATATATGTACGCATTAAGAAAAGATTCCCATAATCAAGTTAATTCATACATCCGGCACCTCTCATAGTTAGATTTTATCTTTTTCTTTTTTTCCCCCTCGGTGAGAACACTTAGGACCAAATTCCAATTATACAATAAAGTATTATCAACTATTCCCAACTCTGTTTTGATGATCTCCTATTGGTGCTTTCAAATCAGCCATAGTAAGAGCATTTATGGAAACTGGCAAACACTACACATCAAGGCTTGTTTTATTGTTTCATTGCTCCTCTAGAGCAGTTGGCAAACTACAGTCTGCAGACCCAGTACAGTCTGCAGACCCAGTGCAGTCTGCAGATCCAGTGCAGCCCACTGACTGGTTCTGTAATGGCCCATGAGCTAAAGGTTTTCAAATTGCTGCTACTTGAATTCCTGTATCATATCTTCAACCGTGCATCTTGGACCACAAAGTCTAACGTATCTACAATCTGGCTCTCTTCAAGAACCATCTGCCAGGTCTGGACTTAAGAAAAAGTTAAAACACAAGTTAAACTTCAAAGCATGTGGTGTCTCCGGCCATCCCATGGTGAAGAGCACATGCCCAAACCCCCCAAAACCCTGAGAACATGATCTTCCAGTATTTGAAGACCATTTATTTGGCAAAGAAGGCCTTCTTGTTGTTGACAATCAGATGAAGTTCAGACAGAAGTCTTTGTTGTTTCACTTTGTTGTTAAGGAAAACAAAAATATCAGCTACATTCCTGGTTGAAACTATACCCATTCATCAACCTCAAGGCAAGAATTACACAAAAATTAATTCATTTGTGAGATTTAATTGATGATGTGGTTATTTACCAAAAAAAAGGAGTTTTCTTTGTAAAATTTGTGCTATATATTTTTTACAACTGTGTGTGTGTGTGTGTATTTTTCCCCCCCAAATACCGACCAGCATACCACTGCTAATTTCCCTTGTCATCAGTCTGGTCTGATCTCTGAGGCTTAAATCAACAGTAGAAAATGGTAGAGGTCATACTTAGACATTTTAAGTTAGGTCACAAGAATTACAGCTCCCACCCGAGTCTCTCAGAAAGTTAAAAATAGAGCTACCCTATGACCCAGCAATCGCACTACTGGGTATTTACCCTAAAGATACAAATGTAGTGATCCGAAGGGGCACGTGCACCCGAATGTTTATAGCAGCCATGTCTACAATAGCCCAACTATGGAAAGAACCTAGATGTCCATCAACAGATGAATGGGTAAAGAAGATGTGGTGTGTATATATACAATGGAATACTATGCAGCCATCAAAAAGAAACGAAGTCTTGCCATTTGCAATGACGCGGATGGAACTAGGGGGTATTATGCTAAGCGAAATAAGTCAATCAGAGAAAGACAATTATCATATGATCTTTCTGATATGAGGAATTTCAGAGGCAGGGCAGGGGGTTGCCAGGGAGAGGAAGAGAAAAAATGAAACAAGATGGGATCGGGAGGGAGACAAAGCACAAGAGACTCTTAATCTCACAAAACAAACTGAGGGTTGCTGGGAGTGGGGGGTAGCATGTCTCTCTAAGTGTCATGCTGGGAGAAACCCAAGCCAGGTGACTGTCACAATCAAGCCCACACTTCGCCACCATCTGACAGTTCACCGCACAGGAAACCCCAAGCAAGCACTGCCCAGCTGAACTCAATAAGCCCATAGACCATGAGAAATACTAACATCTTATTTCAAGCCTTCATGTTCTGGGGACGGCTCGCTAACAGCAGCACATAACTGGAGCACTGTTTCACCGTGAGGGGGAAGCAGGGAGAGGGGAGCCGACTGGACCCAACACATCATGATGTCAGGAATCCTTGCAGCCCTGTTTGGTTCCAAGCTCTTGGCACAAAGGCAGGTACAAGGATGTGTTTGGGGGGGGGGTGGTGAGAACAAAATGTAACTAAAAGTGGGGAATGGTAATGAATAATACACATTTACCTTTGCCTATAAATCTGAATCCCACAAAGCCACTCTCTGCCAGAGACGCAGCAGGTAAAAAGTGATCGGGGTGGGGCACTGACACTTGTTTGTTCATTTACTACCAATCAACCATATTCAGGCTTCCTGGGCCAGCAAGCAGTTCACTTCTGCACGGCTCACTTTCTGCACTGAGCCAAATCAGGCTAGCATCACTTCCATTCCCGCAGCCTCGCCGGATCTCATTATCTTATTCTCACGGCACAGTTGCCCAGGAAGTCAGTGGGGATTTCTGGGACCCGAGGAGAGGTTTACCCCGCACCCAGGGCAGGGGCTCTGTTTTCTCTACCCCTTTTTCCAACCCCTCCATGTAAATGCATTTTTTGGGGTCAGTGTTAACAGCAGAGAAGGACAGAAGTCCAGGGCACGACCCTATGCCCAAAAAAGCACAGGGCTTAATGAGTAACTTTATTATCTTTAAACTCTGGGTCACTGTTTACTCATTCCTGCTGCCAAATGATTGCTAGAAAAAGCTGTAGTGAGGTATTTTGTACCATTTAGGGACATAAATACAGAGAAGTATGACTAGCTAGGTTAAGTGTCATGAATCATTTTTAAGTCCACTTGAAATTGGCCAATAAGTAAAACAGAGAAAACTTGTCACCGAACTTCCACTTGGCTCCAAGTTCAGTCAAGCTGTAGATACGAATCAGGATTCCATTATAAGGCACTTCCAAATAGGCTGCTTTTATAGGCTTTGTTTGGTGTCTTTGAAATATTTTTGGCCATCTGCAGAAGGAGCTACCTACATACAAATTGTAAGGATTCTAAATATGATAAGATTTTGCTGCTTAGTACATTTTGTTTCAAAGACAAAGTGCTGTTCCACTGATATGATAAGCCATTCTTTAAATAAGGATTTCTTTTAAAAAAACGATTTTTATTTATTTATTTGAGAGAGAGAGAGAGCACAAGCAGAGGGAGAGGCAGAGGGGGAGGGAGAAGCATATCCCTCCCTCAGCAGGGAGACTGACCAAGGCTCGATCCCAGGACCCTGGGATCATGAACTGGGCCACAGGCAGATGTTTAACTGACTGAGCTACCTGGGCACCCCTAACTAAGGATTTCTGATTCTCTCATCTCAGTGATGTCTTATTATCAAGAACCGTTGACTGTAGCTCAAAAGGCATGCAAGTCTACTTTTGTGGTCCTATCTTTCATTTTTCTCATCCTGCCACTGTCCTCAAGAAGGTATGAGTTATTAGTTCTAAATCACTTTAAGAATGAATTATTGGCTCTCAAGTCACACTTCAGATGCCTCAGACACACTGATTATTAAATTCATACCATGAAAGTTACCTGTGTTTGGCATTTGCTTTAAATCCCTTTGGACCCTTGAGTCAGGTATGAATTGAAAACTCCTAACACCTCAACTACCCAGATTTTTTGTTATTGGGAGTTAGTGTCTGCTCAAAAGTAATACTGTTTCCTTTCAATAGAAGATCTCTACCACTGAATTTTTTTCACTAACTGATTAGGCTACTCTCCATTTGGAATACCAATTTGGAAACATTATATATCACAGCGATATATTATATAAAAATAATCTTTAAAAAAAAGGAAAGAAAAGAAAGAATACTTTCTATATCCTTGAATTCTGGGTCAGGCTGAGAAGAAACATCACACTTCTTTCTTCCCTGCATGGTATGTCCTACCCAGTCCCTTGTCCCATGATCGTTGTTCCTATTACTTGTATATACTTGATTTGTTTACCAAATCTCTGGGTTAGGGGCCAATAACTACTTTCACTATGAACACTTAGATGTTAGATGTTTACAGATCAAAACTGAAAAGATTTTTTTTTAAGATTTTATTTATTTATTTGATAGACAGAGATCACAAGTAGGCAGAGAGGCAGGCAGAGAGAGGGGGAAGCAGGTTCCCCGCTGAGCAGAGAACCCAATGCAGGGCTCGATCCCAGAACCCTGAGATCATGACCTGAGCCGAAGGCAGAGGCTTAACCCACTGAGCCACCCAGGCACCCCAAAAACTGAAAAGATTTTTAAAAGAAATAAAGACACGAAGGTAAAGAGGAAAGGGGCTTGGTATGAGGAGTAAGGAAAAGGAGAATTTAACCAAGGACTCCCTGGGGAGGTCTAGGCTGTCTGACACCCCGAGTTTGGGGCAATCACTGACTCTAAATGCCTCACTAGTGAAGCTCTGGGTGGGCTCCAAGACTACCACTAGTCTTGCCTTTCGGTACCATATCCCAAGCAGTGAAAACAGTACTGGGGCAGGACAAACCCGGATTTTAGTTCTGTCTCTACATTAGACAAATGTTTTAATCTCTCTACATTCCAATTTCCTCTCCTCCAAGATGGAGACTGTGGCAGAGACTGGCTACTAGTCTTCAAAGTGGTTCTTCTTCTTGGGCACATAGCTAGATCCTGCAGCTAGACGGGACCACGTGACCAAGCCAATGAGAGGTAAGCCAAAGTGATGGCCCTCCAAACTCTTCCCCATCTTGGTGATAGGATGGAAGTGTCCGCAGGCATCTTAGGACAGCCACGTTGAACATGATGTCTGAATCTCCCGTGGCCACGGGACCAGGAACACCAAAGTGGATTTTTACACAAACAAAAATGGAACAACTTTTGTGTTGAGTCTCTGAGGGCTGGGGTTTATCTGTTACAGTGGCTACAGCTGCCTTCACCAGTACAGAGTGACCAGAGCACCCTCGCCTCACAGGCTTTCTGCAAGGATTAAATGAGATGACACTCGCAAGTCCTCGCTCTACCGTCAGGTACACAGTGAATGCTCAACTTCAAACATTAACTCTTTAGCAAGAGGAGGTGGTCGGCCTGGACCCAAGAGAAAATGGAGGCAGTTATGACCTAAAAGCCTGGAGGAGAGGTTGCACATGTTTCCACTGGTTGGCCAGTTGGCTCTGAAAAGGCACCTACCGTATTCTTCACGATAATACCTTAGTCAAAAATCATCTATGCTCCCCGCAGATATTCCTACTACATGTTTTATGACACAACAAGGTAAGTAAATACTCTTGAGGTGCTTCCATCTTGATCGCCAAAAGCTCTGAACTCCAACAATGAGAAATCACATATGGTGCTTAAAATTGGCAAACCAGATTTCAGACTGCTTTGCTCAGTCTTAAAACATGGGTTACAGCGGTTCAAGGACGCTTCACTGCACCCTAAGTAACTAGTAAAAAGTAAAACAAAACTTTTGTTTGGGAAGAGTTTAGCAACGATCTTGGGCATTCGTTCTGCTCTGTGCTCTGAATGCTGAGGGAAAATGTTGGTATTTTTCCCTCTGCAGTGTTCCAAGGTACAGCTTGGCTGGTAATCTCTACAGGGCAGAATGAGTCAGCGGTCTGAATCACTTTACCAGAATGCATCCCATGTGCTCTATTCCAGGTTTCAAATAGCAGAGTGTCTGGTCATGAGGAGGCCCAGAGCTGAGAGCACAGGGGAGCCCTGGAGAGAAAACAAGCCTGAACCCTTCCCTCAGACTCCAGTTCCAAATAAAGGACACAAAATCTCAAGAGTAGATCCCCACTGTTCCTCATTTAAAGGAAACAGATTAGAAATAAAAACATGTGGAAGCATAATGATATACTAGAGGTTGGCTAACTGAATTTAAATAAAATTAAAAAACAAAACAAAACATGTGGAAGCAACAGATGAAATGTGCTTAGCAGGCAATAGAATCATTCAGACAATACCGTATGTTTTATTCTCTTCAGTTGTCTGGAAAATTATTACCTTTACAAATAGTCTATGTTATGGGTTGAATTGTATAACCCCTCCCACCCCCCGCAACACACACCAAATTTATACAGCGAAGCCTAACTTCCACACGTCAGAATGTGACCTTGCTGGGACACAGAGTCGCTGCAGGTATGGTAAAGATGAGGTCACTGGGGAGGGCCCAAATCCAGTATGACTGGGGTCCACACAAAAGGGGCAAATTTGGACACGGAGACAAGGAGAGAGGAAAGACCATGTGAACATGAAAGCGGAGATGGTTGGTGACACTTTGACCAGCCGAGCAATGCCAGAGACTCCAGCGAAGCACCAGGAGCTAGGTGAGAGGCATGGAAGAGTCTCGTGGCCCTCAGAAGGAAGCCGGCCTGCCAACATGTGAACTTCTCACCTCCAGAATTGTGAGACACTGAATGTCTGTTGTTTACATCACTCCATTTATGCTGTTTTGTTTGGACAGTCTGAGCCAACTGATACAGAATATGTGCCGGAATGACTCCTAAAGTCATTGATCGTAACAAAGAGTCATCAAGTCACCGCCTGCTTATGGTCCCCGCTGAGGAAAGATGCTAACAAGTCACAGCTTTTCAGAGATGCTTAACGCAGGGTTAAGCATATTGGACGTTGGCAAGGGAACCGTTAATGGGGTTAACCTCAGTTGCTGTAGTGGTACCTCAGTGGACTGGAAAGATCGGACCCTTTCTCTTTAACTGTGTAGTAGGCCCACGAAGTAGAATCAGCACTTCATTATTGGTGAAGGAACACAGGCAAAGTCTGTTCCAGTGACGCTTATGCTCTGATAGCCATAAATGTTTTTCTTTCTTTTTTTTTTTTTCTGATTGAGGCTATATTATTTTTCATTTTTATACTTTCTAGTTTTTAATATGGATTTAGTTCTTGGCCACCTTTATTTCTCCCTACTGGTTCTGCTCTGAAAATGCAAGATTGGAAGCTGCACTTGTGGAAAGCATAACACAATGTATAGACTTGTCCAATCACTAGGTTGTATAACGGAAAGTAATGCAACCTTATGTGTCAATAACTTCAATAGAAAACAAGATGGAGGACTGGAACATTATCAAAACCACCTGTGTTTCTCTTGCTAATCAAATTGCCAAGCAATGAAAAGGGCGCAAAGGATCAGGTACAACCATAACAGTGAAATGAATTCCAGTATGTGAGGTGTACGTTCCACAAGATGTGCGCTATATTTGGACTCAGAACAATCTGGAAGTCATGTGAAACGGGACAGCCATGTCTTCTCCATGGCCCTAGCTTCCAAGTTCTCTCTGTGAGAAGGGCTAGCCCTCCAGCTGTCCTTTAGAGAAGCCCACTTTTTATGCACTGTTCCTCCAAGTCCCATTCATTCTGACCTCAGATGGAGCAAAGTACTGAAACTCTGCATTATTATAATTATTTGGTTTCTGTGGCAGATCTTTCAATAGCACCTGTAACCTTGATTAGATTGAAACTGTTCTTTATGACATATACTACCATGAACATGACAGAGAAAGGGTTAGTAGCTTTCTTCTTACAACCTCGGAGGTCAGAGTTAACCCATCTGTCAAAGCAGTGGTCTCTACCTCCTAATCCAGTGGCTCCTACTATGTATGTTGCAAGGACACAGATTCTTCTGATTTTCTCAAAATTTTTACCTCCCCTAATTAATTGGGTCATCAGTCAAATAAAGGCCATGACACGTCCAGCTATGCACCTGCAGCATTCCAATGGACCACTGAGAATTTAAAGAATCCTTTTCCCCCTTTCCCTGACATGTCACAGAAGTTCCAGTGGATTCCTTCCAGTAACAACTATTTTGCAAAGCTGCCCAATCCACTTTTGGACAGGTGGAGAAGCAGTGCTATCTACAAATAATACATGGGCCATACCTTATCTATATGATCTCAGCCTTCAGACATAGTTATCTGGGAAAAAAACTGATTAGGAGGGAACAGAGTAGACTGTCTTGGAGGCACAGCTAGGTGCTTTGTTTTGCTAGCTATTTATTTAACTTGGAAAGGAAATAAAAATCAGATATCACAGGGACAAACTGCAAACACCAATACGTACTAAGTATTTCTAGTTCCCGAACATCTATTATATGCCTAGCACTGTGCCAGGATACTAAAGGGAGAGAGAAGTCAAAGATGGGCCCTTGGGTGGCTCAGCTGGTTAAACATCCAACTCTTGATTTTGGCTCAGGTCATGATCTCAGGGTTGTGAGATCAAGCCTCTGTTCAGGCTCCACTCTAGGCATGGAGTTTGCTTAAGATTCTCTTTCTCTATCCTTCTGCCACCCCCACTCCCCAAGAGCACCCTGCTGCTGCCTTTCTTAAAAAAAAACAACAACAACTCAGAGATAGCATCATTGTGCTCAATTAACTTAAAGAATGGTCTGTCATTAAATAAATACATGAAACCAAGCTCAGAATTAATGGAAATTATGGTAACTATTTTAGTCCTGAGTTGGTCCTTCAGGCCAAACTTTGCAAGAGTTCAGAGTATGGTTATAAACAATGGAGAATTTATAAAAGTCATCATGAAGTAGCTATGTCTTGACATGCTTTGAAGGACAAATGAGACTTAGACACTCATAGGAACTAAGAATATTTCTATGAGAATCTATTTAGATTTAAAGGGTGTTTTGACAGCTGTTTTAAAGCAAACAAAATAAGATTATGGGGATTCTATCATTATTTTAAAAAGAGGCTCATGGGCATGGGATGGGAAGTCTGAGATAGAATTGTATGTGAGTAGGGAGGAGGAAACGCCATGTCACAGGACACCTTGTGGAGAAAACCAAAGTCTCCCCTTAACTGAGGGATTTTTCCAATGGACAGACTAAATAAATAATGTGCATTTGCTCTTCCAAAGACATCATATGATGTTACTAAGGAGTTGCCTCCCCATTTCTCAGTCATCTTTACTATCTCCATTATGCACATGTGAAAAGCCCTAATTCGGCTGATTAGCATTTAATCTGTGTACCCTTCTTTTACACATACAAATGTCCTTCTTCCTCCTCCCAGAAGATCATATAGTGTTTCCAGAGATGTACTTAATTGCCTGATTAATTACTGGACCTCTATGTAAATTTCTGTAAATATGATCATTTTATCGTTTATTCAGCTTGACAAACATTTACAGTTTAACAATTCTGACAAAGCCATTCATATACCCCTGTAATATAAAGGTACATTAAAGCTATGGTAAGTCTGTAATAATAAAAGCCTTAAAATAATTTGCTAACTACAGACAGTTCCCTAAGCAATTATAAGATGCTATATGTTAATTTAGAAAGGAATTCCAAACAAGGCATTTAAAACCTAATAAGATGCCATTAAGTGGAGGGAGGCAGGGGAAGGGGGAGAGGAGACAGAAAACCCTAAGGCTTGAACTAGGAGAAATGATTCTCTGAGCTACTGACCCTTGCAAGATCCATGTTTTCATTGGATTTCTATACACAAAGCAGATTTCTAATTGAAGGTGATTATCTAGTTACTACATCCCAAATTGCATGCATTTCTTGTGTTGAGTCACATCAACATCTAATTATGGGAAGCATCTATCAGTTTGAAAGTCCACAGAAACACTTGCGTCAATCTACCAACTACACACAATGAGAGTGTGCTCCATACACTATAAGGCACGATATAACCACCAAACGTCACTCTCTCCAGTGACAACAGTCTGCCTCCTGACACTCATACGGATCTATGACCTGAATCACCATGTCAATAACTGGGAATAAATTTTCCAAAGAAATTACAAAGAAAAGCACCTGCATTGGTCTTGGGTTTCTGAGGTATGGCTGCTCCGTGTATGCCTGCTATTCCCAGGAAATATACACATTGATAGCGTCATCAACACCAGGAGGAACGAGAAAAAGAATGGTGATACACAATTCTAAAAACCAAAAGATGAATTGCTACACAGCAATTTTTATCTCCATAAACTTGAGAGCTCAGTGCCTCGACCCAGGCAATATAACAGGACAGAGACAACGCAGACTTCGGTGGGGTGTGTTTCTGTAAAATATCATCCCCATTAGTTAGGTTAATTAAGATTAACATACAAGTCACTGAAAACCCCCAAAGTAGAAGAAGGATAATTTACCAAGGAAACACACAACGACAAGAGTAATAGTCACCCTGAGTCATTCATTTAATAGATTGGAAGGAGAGTTTTATGAATACTTGAGCTGTCACCATTATTACCAAAAATGACATGCATCCAAATAGCTCACAAGGGCCAAAAGACACATGTTTTCTTGGAAAATTCTGTGGATGATGTGGAGCGGTACACAGAAAAAATGACAGGGAAGACACTCACATGTATAATTGTCACCATTAAGCAGACTCTACACATGCACGCATTCCAAATGTGAGTGTTTGTGTTTCAGGTTTTGTTTCACGGAGATGAACGAAATAGCACTTGCCTTGAGAATCCATGTTTGCCATTTTTCATTGACTTGGCACAGTGGTTTCATCCAAAATAATAACCCACATTCCTAGTCAAATGTATCCTAAAGAAGCATTCAGAGCAGAAGACTAACACCGACTTCTGCTGCGGAGGTTTGCACACCAATTGCTCAGATGGCAATTCTGGAAAATCTGTCATTGCCCCCAAAAAACTCAACCGACCAACCATACAAACAGACAAAAAAATCATTCCTACCCTTACCTCGAGGGTCATGTTCACGGTACTAATGGCCACTTTTATTTCTCCATCGGACAGTTCCTTTAGATCTTTCAGCATTGTCTGTTCAATACTTAAACCTGTATATGAGATGGGAAAACATTATGTTACACTTGGGGACCTGCTCTTGGTAATATCAAGGGATTATGTAAAGAATTCACATATTCATTTCACTATCCCTTCCCAAGATCTCTTTTGCCCATAACAAGGCAAAAAATCACATTGGTGGCAATATTTGCACCAGTTAGGATCCCAGCAGGAAATAGAATTCACCCCTCATGATGAAAAAGAAAAAGAAAAAGATTTTTTAATAGCATAGATGTGGGTGGGGCTGAGAAAATGAGTAAAAGATGGTGAGGCATCCAGACACTGGAAAAGGACAAAGGAAAGAAACAGAGACCTGAAAGTAGAGGAGAGAGGCTGCCAGAAATTTACCATCAAATCAGTGAGGAAGCAAGGAAGAAATGCTCCAGCCTCTCTCTTCTCCTTCCCTTGAACCCCACCCTCCACTCAGAGATAAAAGCCTCCAGAGACCCAGAACAGACAAGAGCAGAGACTGGAACGGGAAGAGGTGGGCAAAGGAGGAAAACCGAGTGTTATCAGGCAAACTAGCTAAGTCATACCTCACAAGGCCAAAATTTGCTTTCAGGATGGATTTAGGTGAGGCCCCATATATGTTAGTGAAATTTTATTCAAAATGCACTTTTTAAAGGTAACCCACAAAACTACTGTGATTAAACTGGTCACCCTTGTAATGGACTTTGGCAATCGGAGCCGCTGGATTCCGTAAATGATGGAGAGAATAATCTGGAATGGCTGAGTTACCCAGAACTGCATAGTTGAGTCAGGTGACCAATGTGCTTCCATAGAATCTATCCCTGAACAACAGAAAAAGCTCTGGTTTGACATGTTACTCTCATCCTAGATTACTATATCTGACTACGCCTACCTTCTTGGGAAGAAGACACGTAATAAAGCTGCGTAGAGCACATACATCCTTCCCAGATGCGTGTTAAGACACCAGAGTTGGCTACCTGCCCTTCCAACTTAGAACACTCTGCCAGTCACAGCAGTGTGGGGGACAGACCGAGTACAAAATACTTTTCTTTGACTTCAAGACTCAAAGGCCACCATCAATTATACTGAACATAAAATGATTTACAGAATACACTGTGACTTTAAAAGCTTGGTCTAGTTTTGGGACATCTGGGTGGTGCATTCGGTTAAGCACCCAACTCTTGCTTTCAGCTCAGGTCATGATCTCAGGGTCGTGAGATCGAGGCTCACATCAGGCTCCAAGCTCAGTGAGAAGTCTGCTGAAGAGTCTCTGCTCCAGGGCGCCTGGGTGGCTCAGTGGGTTAAGTCTCTGCCTTCGGCTCAGGTCATGATCTCAGGGTGCTGAGATCGAGCCCAGCATCGGGCTCTCTGCTCCACAAGCAGGGAGACTGCTTCCCCCTCTCTCTGCCTACTGATCTCTATCAAATAAATAGATAAAATCTTCAAGAAAAAAAAGTCTCTGCTCCTTCCTCCTGCATTCTCTCTCTCTCTTTTTCTCTCAAATAAATCTTAAAAAAACAAAAAAAACAAAAAAAAACTTGGTTTAGTTTTAAAAGTGAATGACAAGGGATGCCTGGGTGGCTCAGTCAGTTAAGCGACTGCCTTCAGCTCAGGTCATGATCCCAAGGTCCTGGGATTGAGCCCCACAGTGGGCTCCCTGCTCAGCGGGAAGCCTGCTTCTCCCTCTCCCTCTCCCCTGATAGTGTTTTCTCTCTGTCAAATACATAAATAAAATCTTTTAAAAATTAAGTGAATGACAAGATACACATACATCCACACACGCACGTTTGTACTGGACGCGTCCGTGCCCCCCTCGCTCCTCTCCAGCTCTTCCTATCACAGTGTGCTCCAGCGTGACGCCCAAGCACCAGCCCCTGCATCTCTTCCTGAGGCCTCTTTCTGGCCCCAGAGCCTCCTCTGGGAGAATTCATAGCTCCTGGGACCAAGGAGCCCTGGATACTCAGTACTCCAGTGATATGTGGGTAAATGCTGAACAATCAGCAACAGACTTGATTTGCAGTGTTTGCTCCTTTCTGGGGGGTCAGTACTTCCATCATGGCAGATTTCACGTTGCCAACTCAACACTGCCCAACTCATGAAACTCCTGAAAATTTACCAACCAGCCCCTGGAGTTCGACTGGACAAGCTCCTGCACAGCACTGCGCCCTTCAGGTGGGATAACACCGAGGCGCCATTTCACACTCTCTCCTCAGGTTCCCTAGCGGAGTGAAGGCATGACTTCCCACCAAGCTAACCCGCTTGACCAACCACGCCAGCTCCTGTCAGTGTGCCCGGGGGGATCACCTGCCAAATAAACCGCTTTCCCTCAGGCTCTGCCCCCAGGGGATTCCAAACTCAAGGAGAAAGCCGGGTCTACGTCTGGGTTTCAATCCTGGCCTGGCCATTTGCCAACCGTGTAGGTGATGAAAAGAAAGCAAAGCTGTCTCTCTCTGTGCCTCAGTGTTCGCATCTTGAAACTGGGGATACAAATAGCACCTGACTCTCAGGGTTGTCACGAAGACTCGGTAAGATAATCCATGCAAAGTTACACCAGCAAAACTTTGTGTGCCTCAGGCACTCCGTGAATTACATCTATTTAGGATTATTATAGAATAATTGAGTCAAGTCTGTCCTGATAAAGCTGAGATTGAGAGAACAATTTTATCTGCTTAGCTGTCTTCTCTTTTTTTTTTCCCCTAAAATTAATTGATTTATGAAATCCCATTGTGCTTGACATTGCTCCTGCCACATTCTCAGAATAGAACCTGCTCAGCACAGGGATTTCATGTAATGAGGCATCTGGGGTGCACGTTAGATGCGTGAATAAACCACACATCCAGACACAAAGGCCTCAAAGGAGAGCTTGCCGTACATCAGCTCGCCTCCTTCCAGGTGAGCTGACATTACGTGCCTGGAAATCTTCCCCAAGCACAAACAATATGGAAGAAAATGAAGGCCCACTCAAATTCACTTTCTGGGCCCTGGCCGCATGCCTTCTCATAAACCATCCCCGCTCAGGAGCTGTGAGAGAGCTGGGGGACACTCACCCTGAGCACTGAATTGGGTCTCCTGCAGGACGTTGATAATGTCCTCTCTTGGAGGCAAGCTAGGAAATTTCTCTTCCAGGATAGAGAGAATTTCTTCTTGCTTCTCTGAGATCTCGGATTCCATGGTCATCCACTTGAAAAGGATGCTACCTGAAAGGCATGAATGAAAATGGCCTTAAACTTCCCAGCCATGTCAGGAAAATCAATGTTTTTCTGGCCTCTCGATCTATACTTCCCCTTCCAGTTTCTTGCCCGGACCGCGGCCTCCACGGAGTAGCATTCAAGAGACCGTTTTTAGAAAACTCTTCAGATACTGTCTGTCCTCCCTCTTTGTTCACCAGGTACTAACCTCCACAACTTGACGATAGGGTACTCTGTGGTAGAGTTTATGGAGAAAGGAACAAAATGCATAGCTTTTCCCACACAAACATACAAAAATGATATTCATTGTTTTATGATTTCAGAATGGAATTCAATGGAAAACTGTTTTAAAATATCTAAATTATTTAATAGTTCCCTTTATTACTCCCTTTAAGGGACCACAGTGAAGACTGTTTCCACTCATTGCATTATTGATTTCACGTGTGAACTTCTTCCCTTTAACAACCAAATGATTGCCAAGTCCCACTGTCCGCAGCAAAGCAATCTGTCCAGGTCACCACCTGGAGGCCACTCTCCATCTTCCAGGCATCACACACAGCTTTGAAGTCGCCGCTATCTATTTATAAGAATTCACAAGCTAGGTCTCAATTACAAACTTCGATTACAAAGGAATTTACCAATATGAACAACTAACCTTTGACAAACTCCTGGAATTTCTATGCACAATCTCATCTTGAAAAGGAGGAGTTACCACCTGTCATGGCCCCTTCCCCTGCTTTCTGATCCCAGGCCAACATGGAGCCATCGGGGAAAGAAAAGTTCTGGTAATGATGAATGATTAAATTCTCTAAGAGTCCTCAAACTTATGGATTAATCAAGGTGTCACCCTTTCTCTGGCTTTTTTTTTGTGGCCTTAATGATAATCATGGGGGAGAGAAAAGGAAAGAATGAAGGAAGAAAGGAAGGAAAGAAGGAAGGGAGAGAAAGAGGTGAGAACGAAAAAGGAGAAATGGTGTAGTGAGTGAGGGAAAACAATGGCTCGCGATCTCAACATCTATCCTAAAACCTACAGAATCTAGAGATTAGACCTTCACTCACCATTAAACATCTTGAAAGACCCCACACAAGTCATATGGCCTGTCTGTTATCACTTCCCCATTTTAAAATGGAAATAATACTGCTTTCCCAGTTTATAAAGTTATACTGGGAATCAATGAATGTAAACATCAAGATAAAAAGCAAGTAATGCCTAATATATTTAAAGCATTCATACATTCATTCATCCAACAAAGAGCAAGTAAGCACCTACTATGGGCCATGAGCTGTGCTAGATGCTAATGAGTCAATACTGAAATACAGTAAGTTATGTCCCAGGAAGCTCAGAGTAGTTTAGGGGCTACAAATAAAACAGACCATTTCATAATGAGGGACGAGGGAGAAATAGCACTGGGGAAATACATAGCACTCTAGACCTAGGCCAGAATTTAGGAGTCAAGAAAAGTTTTGTAAAGAGAGTTCACCTTAGCTGAGACTTGAAAGGTATCTTAAGGTGAAGGAAAAGTATGAAGATCCCGCGTCAGGTACACCATGTGCAAAGGCACTGAGGTGGGAGAGGCTCTGACCGCCTCAAGGAATGGAAAGCAATTGATTAGAACCAGACAGTATGGTTTTAGAAAAAAAAGTTGGAAAATTTGGTTGGAGAGTAGACAGGGGCAAGTTCATGAAGGGCCTTTACAAGCCATCTTAGTTTGTCTTTTACATTTAAAGGAAATGGAGAGGCATTAATGAGTTTGAATCCTTGAGCAGCACCTGGCTGGCTCAGTCAGTGGAGCATGTGACTCTTGATCTTGGAGTCATGAGTCTGAGCCCCGTGTTGGGCCTAGAATTTACTTAAAAAAAAAAAAAAAAAAAAGAGCTTTAAGTAGTGAGAGAGAACATGCAGACATTTATGTTTTATAAGTATCCCTCCACCTACCATGCAGAGAATGAATTAGAGCATATCAGGAGAATTAGAAAGCCGTTTTATTTTTTAAAAGGCCTAATTTATTTGATGGGGGGGCGGGCGAGAGAACAAGTGGGGGAGGGGGAGAGGCAGAGGGAGAAGCAGACTCCCTGCTGAACAGGGATCCCAAACTGGGACTCATTCCTAGGACCCTCGGATCATGACTTGAGCCAAAGGCAGATGCTTAACTGACTGAGCCAGCCAGGCACCCTAGAAAGTGGTTTTATTTATTTATTTATTTATTTATTTATTTATTTTAAAGATTTTATTTATTTATTTGAGAGAGAGACAGTGAGAGAGAGCATGAGCGAGGAGAAGGTCAGAGAGAGAAGCGGACTCCCCGCGGAGCCGGGAGCCCGATGCGGGACTCGATCCCGGGACTCCAGGATCATGACCTGAGCCGAAGGCAGTCGTCCAACCAACTGAGCCACCCAGGCGTCCCTAGAAAGTGGTTTTAGATGAGAATTAAGGAAAGAGCAGTCAGCATGAGGAGAAGTAAACAGATTAGAGATAAATTATCATTTAAAGGCAGAGAGTAGCCAACTGGATTCTGATTACACCCTTTAGTCTGACAATTACTGACATAGAATCCAAAACATAAAGATGTTTTTTTCAGTCTTTATTAAGGCAATGGTGAATCTGAATTTCAAAAAAGACCCTCATCTGCTTCTGGCTCTGAAAAACTACCTGTATCAAGAACAAGGAGAAAAGCTAGATTAAAAAAAAAAAAAAAAAAAAAAAAAAAGCAAGGGGCACCTGGGTGGCTCAGTGGGTTAAAGCCTCTGCCTTCAGCTCAGGTCATGATCCCAGGGTCTGTGATCGAGCCCCATATTGGGTTCCCTGCTTAAGTGGGGAGCCTGCTTCCCCGTCTCTCTCTGCCTGCTTCTCTGCCTACTTGTGATCTCTGTCTGTCAAATAAGTAAATAAAATCTTTAAAAAATAATAATAAAATTAAAATTAAAAAAAACAACAACAACAATCTGGGGTGCCTGGGTGGTTCAGTGAGTCAAGCCTCTGCCTTCAGCTCAGGTCATGATCTCAGGGTCCTGGGATTGAGCCCTGTATCAGGCTCCCTGATCAGCGGGGAGCCTACTTTTCCCCCTGCCCCCCACCACCCACCTCTCTGCCTACTTGTGATCTCTCTGTCTCTGTCCAATAAATAAATAAAATCTAAAAAAAAAATCTGTGATGGTGTCAGACAGTTATCCAGGTGACTATCTTAAAAGTTAAGCTCCTAGAGAGAAGGTAAGTGCAAAAAGGTGAAGCCCACATTCAGTGTGGTTTTTCCTCTCTAGGTATTTGCTAATTCCTGAGTTGTAGCCAATGAGATAAGAAGGTTCACAGATCTAATAATCATTTCACAGAATAGTGAGACAAAAATTGAAGTTTAGGGATCTCTACAGAAAAGGAGTCTTAGTTAAACAAACCAGGTTTTGAGAAGAGGCCCCTGGAGAGTTATATCTCGGGACAAAGGTTGGAGAACAATGGTCTGCAGGTAAATCTGGCCTACTGCCAGATGTTGTAAATAAAGATTTTTTTTTAAGATTTTATTTATTTATTCACAGACAGAGATCACAAGTCAGACAGAGATCACAAGTAGGCAGAGAGGCAGGCAGAGAGGGAGAAGCAGACTGCCCGCTGAGCAGAGAGCCCGATGTGGGGCTCAATCCCATGACCCTGGGATCATGAGCTGAGCCAAAGGCAGAGGCTTTAACCCACTGAGCCACCCAGGCGCCCCAATAAAGTTTTATTGGAATACAACCACACTTATTAATACTGTTTATGGAGATTTTTGTGTTATCATGATAGGGTGAGTAGTTGCAACAGAGACCTATAGGCCTGCAAAGGAAATAGTAAAATAGTAAATCAAAGTAAATAGGACTGCAATAGTAAAATATTTACTATCTGGTAGTATACAGATAAAGTTTGCTGACCTCTGCCAAAGCAGTAGGATGAAGCAAACATAGATTAGTTTTCAGAGACTGAAATCCTGATTCAAATCAGCTCAAACACAAAATAGATTAAGTTTATCTGATCCTCTTCTAACTGCCTTGAGGTGCAAAAGTAAAACCTCTCTAGAGCAAAAGAATCTCATCAACCACAGACTCATCATCTCTACACTTTTCATGTATGTTATTCATCAATCGATAAAAAGTTACCAGACATTAAAAAAATATGATCAACTGACTGAAAACTCCAGGGGGTGGGGGAACTCATGAGAAAAAGAATGGATATGGAAGTAGAGGGGACAAAAAAAAGTAGCTGGAGAATCATGGTAGAGAGTTAGGATCTATAAATAAAATATTCAAAAGAAATTTTTAAACTGTAAACTTAATAATTGAATTTAAGGCTCATTTACACACTTAAAACGTGCTTAATGGTGCACCTGGGTGGCTCAGTCATTAAATGTCTGCCTTTGGCTCAGGTCATGATTCCAGGGTCCTGGGATCAAGCCCCACATCAGGCTTCCCACTCAGCCAGAAGCCTGCTTCTACCTCTCCCACTCCCCCTGCTTGCATTCCTTCTCTGTCAAATAAATAAATAAAATCTTTAAAAATAAATAAATAAAAATAAAACACGTTTAACAACAGATCAGATGAGGAGAGGATCAGTAAATTGGAAACTATGTCAGTAGAAAATATCCAGACTGAACTATCCATACTGAAGTATGAAGAGAAAAAGGGGAGGAAAAATATAGAGATGAGTATAAGGGACCCTAGAAACATGGAGAAAAGGTCTAACATACATACAATGGGAGTTTCCCTTGGAAACGAAAGAAAATGGGACTGAAATTATATTTGAAAAGGCAATGGCCAATCACCTTTCAAAATTAATGAAAGTTATCACTCTACCATTCAGGTTAAACTAGGAACCCAAATCAGGATAAATGCAAAAAAAAAAGACCTCTAGGCACATGACACTAAAACTGCTAAAAATTACAGAAAATGAAAATTTTAAATCGGTCAGAGAAAAAGGAACATAACTGTCAAAGGAACAACAATGAAACCAAGAGCCAACCTCATCAAAAATGATGACAGTCAGAAGACAATGGAATTATCTTCAAAGTGTGGATATAAAGGGTGTGCTGATCTAAGATTCTATTCTGAGTGAACACATAAAAAATGAAGGCAAAATGAAGACATTTCCACAGAAATAAACTAAAACTGTTTGTCAAGAGAAAACCCACACTAAAAGCAATAGTAAAAGCAGAAGAAAACTACTATAGATGGAAGGAAAGAAATGCAGAAAGGAAAGAAAAATGCTGGAGAATGTGAATATGTGGATAAGAATAAATCAGTATTCCCTGTACAAAACAATCACAATACCTTTTTTAAAAAGATTTATTTATTTATTTTAAGGGGGAGGGGCAGAGGCAGAGGGAGAGAGAATCTCAAGCAGACTCTGCACTGAGCACAAAGCCTGATGTGGGCCTTGATCTCACGACCCTAATATCATGACCTGGTTGGAGTCTTAACCAACTGAGCCACGCAAGTGCCCCAACAATGGCAATATCTTACGTTTCTTATGGAGTGTGATTAAAATACATTCCAATGGTAACAAATTGCTGAAGGGACCAGGTAGAGCCAAAGTGTTCCAAGTTTCTTGGATTGTCATGGAAGTGATTAAAATATCAACTTACATGAGATTTTGATTGCATGTTAAATCTGTATTGTACCTATAAAACAATTTTTAAAAATAATTCAGAGCTCACAAGCTAATGAGGGGAAATGTAGTAGCAAAAATACTTTTGCATAATACTAATAAAGAAATGAGGAAATGGGGAAAATGTGAGACAAATTGAAAACCAGCAAAACGACAAATTGAAACCCAAATATAAGAGCAATTACATCCAATGTGGAGACAATCAGTGCTCGGGGGTATAGTCTCAGTGTTGCACAATGAAGAACTTCTAGAGATTGAACACACAACTATACGAAGATACCTAACATCTAACATGAAACTGTACACTTAAAAATGGTTAAGATGGTAAATTTAATGTTAGATCTTTTTGCCAATGTAAAAAAAACAAAGTACTTATATTAAAAGAGAAAAATTATCAAAGTGAATTTTAAAAGCATAATAGCTTTTAAATATATAGAATATAATAGCAATATACTGTTTGTAAGGACACACCTTAGAAACGAGGGTGAAATGTTGAAAGTGAAAGGTAGAAATAGGCATAACATTAGTCTAAGATGCTAATATCAGATGAAGTAGACTATAAGGCAAAAAGAATTACTTGACATTAAGACAATTTTTTTTTTTAACTATTAAAGGGTCAACCCTCAGGAAGATAGTCAATCCCAAATTTACATGTGCTGAATACTACCACTTCATCTGCAAAGCAAAAACTGAGAAAACTGGATAAAGAAAGAGATAAAGGCACAGTCACTGTGGAAGATTTAGGACATCCTTCTCAGCAATTCTAAGAACCAGTAGGAGGAAAATCTGTAAAGAGGTAGAATATTTTGGGGGTGCTTGCTGGCGCAGTCAGTTAAGCATCCACCTAGGTTTTGGCGGGGCGCCTGGGTGGCTCAGTGGGTTAAGCCTCTGCCTTCGGCCCAGGGCATGATCTCAGGGTCATGAAATCGAGCCCCGCCTCGGGCTCTCTGCTCAGCGGGGAGCCTGCTTCCCCCTCTCTGGCTGCCTCTCTGCCTACTGTGATCTCTGTCTCTGTCAACTAGGTTTTGGCTTAGGTCCGATCAATCCCGCCACGGCTCCATGCTCAATGCAGAGCTGGCTTGAGTTTCTCTCTCTCTGCCCTGCACCCCCCCAACTCTCTCTCCAAAATAAATAAATGTTTAAAAAAAGGTATAGAATATTTGAGCAACGTGAGTCAGAAACTTGACCTAACTGGCGTGTAGTGAACACTGTCATCAACAATGGCAGACCTACACTTTCTTGTCTAGCACAAATAAGACGTTAAACCCAACTGACTAACTGTGGAAGCATAAATCAAGTCTTTTTTTTTTTTTAACACATCTCTGTATTTATATATTAAATACAGGTGGGGGGAGGGGCATCAGGCTCTCCTTGTGCCCTCAGCTCCACTTCCGTTCACGGACACACAGAGGCAGCAGGGGTGTTAGAGGTGGCAGCTTTGGGGGAGAGTCAAGTTTTAACAAATTTCAAAAGATTGCAGTCACAGAGTTATATTCTATGGCCACCATGATCATAGTCTGGCACTCAGTAATAGAACAAAACCAGAAAATTCCCAAATATTTGAAAATTACACAGAGTACTTCTAACTCATGGTAAAAGAAGAAATCACAACATAATCAGAATATGTTTTAATTGAATGATAATGAAAATATCACATTTACGCTTGTAGAGCACAACTGGAGCTAAGATCTGGGGAAGGAAATCTTTAAAAGCATCATGTGTTAAAAAAAACCCAGCAAATTCAATTAAAAAATGTAGAAGGAAGGAAGGATATACTATAAAAATATAAATATATAACATAAATTTATATATAATATATACTATATATTATATAATTATGAGATATATAATTATAGAATATAAATAATATAATATATATTATACATGTTATAATTTATATAAAAATGTAAATAGTTCTTTTGAAAACTACTTAAGAAAAAAAGAGAAGAGTGATAGAAGGCATAATTTACCAAAATGAGGAATGAAATGGTGACATACTACAGATTCTAGTGATACTAAGAGATAAGAACAAACTGTAATAGAATATGAAATTCTTCTGAAAATACTTCTGAATAATACTTCTAAGAAAAACTCAACTTGCCAAAACTGGCAGGAAAGAAATTTAAAATCTGGATGGTTTTGTATCTGCCTAAAAATGAGTCCATTAGGGGCACCAGGCTGGCTCAGTCAGGAGAGCGTGTGACTCTTGATCTTAGGGTTGTGAGTTCGAGGCCCATGTTGGGGTTGAATTTACTTCACAAAAAAAGGAATTTAAAAAATGAATCCATTAAGTTTAATATCCATAGTTTCAAGCTTTTAAGAGATATACTAATTTTCACACAAATTCTTCCCAAGAATAGAGAGAACACATCCCAACTTATTTTCTGAACCTAGCATAATCTTGATACCAATACCCAATAGGGACATTGCAAGAAAAAAGAATTAAAGTCAAGTCTCTTTCATAAACATAGCAAAAATCCCTTTTAAAACTAGTCTTGAAACAAGTCAGCAATATATGATATGTTATTATATAGTCACCAAGTAGGGATTTCCTAGGAATTAAAATACAGATTAACATTCAAAAGTCAATCAATATAATTCACCATATTAATAGAGGAAACAAATCATATGATCACCTCTGGAGATGTCAAGTAATGAAACTACTTGATAAAATCCAAGATTGAAATCTCAGCCAAGTGGAAATAGAACACAACTTCCTTAATTTGATGAAGGGCATTTATGACAACCAAATAAAAAAAGCAAACCAGGTTTTGAACTGTGAAATATTGAAAGCCTTCCATCTGCAATCAGGACTGACACAGAGATGCCTGGTATTACTATTTCTATTCCACACTGCACTGTCCCGGCCAGAGCAACAAGGCAAACAGAAGAAGTAAAAGATATAAGGAAAGGAAAAGAAGATATAAAAACCGTCTTTTCTTGTAGACAATATGTTTGTATATATAAAAACTCAAAAGAACCTATAAATGAGAGGTGCCCGGGTAGCTCAGTCCATTAAGCCTCTGCCTTCAGCTCGGGTCATGATCTCAGGGTCCTGGGATCAAGCCCTGCGCCGGTCTCTCTACTTGGTGGGGATCCTGCTTCTCCCTCTCCCTCTGTGCTTTCTCTTTCTCTCTCTTGCTCTCAGATAAATAAAATCTTCTTTTAAAAAAAGAACCTAGGGGCGCCTGGATGGCTCAATGGGTTAAGCCTCTGCCTTCGGCTCAGGTCATGATCTCAGGGTCCTGGGATCGAACCCCGCATCGGGCTCTCTGCTCGTCAGGGAGCCTGCTTCCCTCTCTCTCTCTGCCTGCCTCTCTGCCTACTTGTGATCTCTGTCTGTCAAATAAATAAATAAAATCTTAAAAAAAAATAATAAAATAATAAAATAAATAAATAAAAAAGAACCTATAAATGAGCTTAACATAGTAAGTAAATTTAGCAAGGGCACTTGATAGAAGTTTAATAATACAAAATCTGAATTTCCATAAACAATTACAATTAGAGAATTGAATTTAATAAATTTTTAAAAACCTGTAATAGCATCAAAATATAAGATCTTTAGGAATACATTTCACTAAAATGTGCCTGGCTTACAGCCAAACCAAGAATCCAGTTTCTTGGATTGGGGGATCTTAATTTTAAAATATATAAAATGGAAAAGCATTATTCAGGAATTAATCTAACATACACTGCACTAAACAGAGTCTTACAGAATAATTCCGTGAAAGAGACTTCCGACACTGATTTATGATTGTGACTTGACAATTCGAAAGAAGCTGATGTACTGATATAAGTGGGAAAAAATAACTCAGAAAGAGGCTCACCACACTCCCAGTTGTTTTTACTGCAAAAGAATGGCTTATGGCCCAACTTTATTCAATGGATTCATCTGAAGCAAATTTTTCTACTTCACATTAAAGATCCATTTAGCTATATATCAGGATATACAGCAGCCAAAAGCACCTCTTGGCAAAATCAAACCCATTTTCGGAGTCAGAGTTGATTTCACTTCCAGCAAATTCTGCAGAACTACAAAAATATTTAAACCCATACACATGTACCCAACAGTGTCCTAGCTATTCATGGGCCAGGGGGGATTAACAAGAAGCAACAAAGAGGGGCGCCTGGGTGGCTCAGTGGGTTGAGCCGCTGCCTTCGGCTCAGGTCATGATCTCGGGGTCCTGGGATCGAGTCCTGCATTGGGCTCTCTGCTCGGCGGGGAGCCTGCTTCCCTCTCTCTCTCTCTCTCTCTCTCTGCCTGCCTCTCCATCTACTTGTGATTTCTCTCTGTCAAGTAAATAAATAAAATCTTAAAAAAAAAAAAAAGAAGCAACAAAGAAAGCAATTATAATACTACTGTAACAAACATTTCATTCCATTAGAAAAAAATCAACCACAATGTTCTTTGTTCAAAAGAATGGCAAAGTGAAGGACCTCTTGCCAAAAGCAATTGCAGTACATTAATATTAAACATGATCTAATGAAGTCAGAAGTTGTTTGGGGAAAACATTCACCACAGTAAAGGCATACTCTGCATGATAAATTCTTAGCAGAAAAGAAGGGATTTAAACCTCTTTCCTTGTTTCACTTGGGATTGATTTTTTTTTCCATAGTGAAACAAAAATAAATAAATTAAAGAAAGAATAATGGGCGGAGAAGGAAGGAGAAAAAAAGATCGAAGTTACAACAGCTCACATTTTTGCCTGAAAAGGGATAAAAAGGAAGCATATTACTCAAGTACTTAATACTCTTGTAAATTTAAAATGTCTGAATTTAAGAATAAGGCTTATCTTGGCATGGTATAAGAGCTCTGAGGTTGAGAAATTGTTCTGGTTTTATAGCTACCCTAAAATTAAATAAGTAAATAATAAGTAATCTCTTTCCTCTACCCCCAGCACAGATCTTCCCTCTTCCTCAGCAAAACAGGATGGATGAAATTCCCTTTGGGCTTTGTAACCATTTCAGGAGACAGATGATTCACTGGGAGAGGATGATTCCCTCTTTGGGCAGGAGAAGGGAAAAAAAAAAAAATCTGGCACGGCTCCTTTCCCATTTGACCTCCTTAAAAGGATCTTTTCTGAAGCTGTTAATCTGGGCTACTAAAATAGCAAGCAAGTATTCTTTATTAAAGTTCAAATGGAACTGCCAATAGAAAGGAGAGAATGTGTTTCTTAAAAACCTAGGGCAGAGGTTTTCCACATGATAGACAATTGATGTTACTTGTTTCATTCTTCATTTTGTGGCTCTGTAAAGGCTTTATACAAATAAACGCGACAGGTCTTTCGGGGTGTGGGGGGAGTGTGGTCTTAATGGGAACCCGACTGGTAATCAGTGGTTGCAATCTCATCGTTGCCAGCTGGTTCACACACACACACACACACACACACACACACAGAGGCATGTGCACACAAACACAAATCCCTAATGTGATGATTCAGCAATTTCATGGACCTTAAATTTGGCAATAGTCCTCTAGTGCACGCCTCGGGGGAAATTAAAGAACACAGGTTGAGGATTCTGGCGGGTTCATAATCGTGTGTTTTTGGCAAAAACTCAGGGCAAAGCCAGACACCAACTTTAGGCGACTCTAACGGTCTACAGCGACTTTTCAATACATGCAGTTTGCAGCTTGTCTGAAAATGCTAACAAAGGATCACAGAGCAGAGAGTAGGAAGGGGGAAAAAAAAAAGAAGAAGAGCAGGAAGGGACAAAAAGGAAAGGCAGAAGAGAAGAAAGAAAATAAAGAAAAGAGAATCGTGACAGCAGAAAATAGACATGGGGGAGGGGAGAGAAATAAAAAGACATTTCCAAAAATCAGGATTGTTTATCCTCCCATCTGAATGAATACATTCTCTTCTTAGACGAATAATTAGAAAGTCATCGATGGAATTAAGTCTGTGTCTTTCCAGATGAACGTGATGCTAATGATCTGGATCTTGAAATTTCCAAGTTTGAAGTATGTCTTATTGAAAGACCACAGCGAGACCTCGCTTTTGTAAGATGTATTAATTGAAGGAAATGCAAATTATGTGGACGTCATTAAATCCCCTGCACAGTCTGAACACGCACTGGCCATGAGCGAGTCACCTGTTAACATTTACCCGTAGTTGTTATGCCATGGCCCGGAGGATACAGGGACAAGGGAAATTATTAGAGGAACACATCAGGTTATTTCTGCCCTGGCGACAGAATGCCTACTTCTAATCGGTATATAAATGATCTTTTAACAACATCTGTAACACCCAGGTTCCACCTCAGTATTTGAATGCCATCTTCTCCCACAAGGCAACCACTGGGATAGGTATTCACAGTTTTCAGGATAAGACTACAAAAGATTCTCCTAGGATTGAATGTGAGGATTTATTTCCTGTATTGAGAGAAAAATAGGAGCGCATAGAGAAATGAGATTTAGAGCAGAAAAGCAGATTACTAGACTAACCGTGACATTGATTAAAACAACACGCCCGCACTGACTGGCTGGGGAGTGGGAAGTTCTGACATACAGCTCAGTCCTGTATCAACTCCTAGTGCGTAGGCTGGAGGTTGTCTATGACATGGTCAGGGGTATTTTCCAGAAGACGGATGCAAGGGAAAAATACTTTAGACTTAGATTTTTTTTTTTTTCAATAAGGAACTGATCTATGTATTTGTTTTAGTAACGGTATAAATATCAATTAATTTGCTTTCTATTTTTTTCAGTGGTGTTAGGAGGCACATATACCACGTTTTGGATTGAATACTATTTTTACTGCATTGATATTTTTATTCTATCTTGATCTTATTCCTTTCTTGACACATTTTTGTTTTTCCTGACTGACTTTTTTATTCCTGTTTTACTATATCTGCATATATTTTTTGTAAACCACTTCAAATACTCTATGTGAGAAGGAAGGACACGAATAAGAAGCAGATACATGATAGATGATGGACTTATGCAAATAGATACCACATTTATTTATTTATTTAAAGATTTTATTTATTTATTTAGCATGTGTGCATGGAGGGGAGGGGCAGAGAAAGAGAGAAAGAAAGAATCTCAAGCAGACCCCACACTAAGCACAGAGCCCATCACGGGGTTCGAGCTTACGATCTCAAGATCATAACCCCAGAAATGAAGAGTGAGACACTCAACCAACTGAGCCACCCAAGTCCCCCAATACTATATTTAATGTAAGTGCAGACTTCTAATAACAAGGAGAGTATAACTAAATGATTCCACTTATATAATATGCAAAACACGCAAAACCAATCCGTGGAGTTATAGAGTACATTTGGGGGTAGTAAAACTATAAAGGAAAGAAGGAAGTGTGTGCCATAAAAATCAGACTGGTTACCTTCAGTTAAGGAGAAACTGGGTAGTGATGAGACGGGGCACAAAGAGGTCTTCTTGTTCTATTTCTTTACCTGGGTAATTGTTAAAAAGATATTCCTTCTGTGAAAATTCACTGAACTTTATATTTCTGTTTTGTCTTCTTTTCTATATGTGTATTATATACTTCCTGAAAGGGTTAAAATTATATATACTGGGGCACCTGGGTGACTCAGTCATTTAAGCATCTGCCTTCAACTCAGGTCATGATATCAGGGTTCTGGGATTGAGCCCTGCCTTGATCTCCCTGCTCAGTGGGGAGTTTGCTTCTCTCTCTCCTACTCCTCTTCCCCCTGCTCATGTTGTCTCTCGTTCAAGCTCTTTCTCTCTCTCAAATAAATAAAATCTTTTTTAAAATTATATATACAATTGTATACATCTATATATACAGAGAGAGAGAGAGAGACAACCAAAAGCTGAAAATAAAAACAAAGGCTTGTATAACAGAACAAGTTCTACTAGGATTTCTTTTTTTTATTTTTATATTTATTTATTTATTTATTTGACAGAGAGAGAGAGAGAGAGAGAGAGATCACAAGGAGGCAGAGAGAGGGAAGCAGGCTCCCTGCTGAACAGAGAGCCCGATGCAGGGCTTGATCCCAGGGACCTCGAGATCATGACCTGAGCCAAAGGCAGAGGCTTAACCCACTGAGCCACCCAGGCACCCCCTTTTTTAAAAAAAAATTTATTTATTTATTTGACAGACAGATCACAAGTAGGCAGAGAGCCAGGCAGAGAGAGAGGAGGAAGCAGGCTCTCTACTGAGCAGAGAGCCTGATGTGGGACTCAATCCCAGGACCCTGAGACCATGACCTGAGCTGAAGGCAGAGGCTTTAGCCTACTGAGTCACCCAGGCGCCCCTCCACTAGGATTTCTAAAAGCAAAAAAAAAAATAAAAATAAAATAAAATAAAAATAAGAAGAGGGTTTATTATTGCAAAGGACAATGTCTAAATTCTGGACATTAAGAAGGTTGGAGGGATAGGCAGGAATGAAATGGATATTATCATTTCACAGAGCTAATTAAATCAATAGTCATCAAAATAGTATATACACAGTCGTGCATAATCTCTCTTACGACTGTTTTTACTGAGGGTCTATGTGGCAAGCAGTGTTCCGGGAGCCAGAGACACATCAGGGGAGCAGTGAACAAAACACAGAAGTCTGCTTTCTCATGAAGCTTGCATTCTGGAGTGAAGAGTAAAAGGGAGGAAGAAAGTCGTGATAGAAAGAGAAGTAGATAGAGCATTCTAGAAGGAAGGGACAGCTCATGTAGGTCCTCAGCAGTGGAAAGAGTTTGGTATATTTGAAAGACGGAAGGGAACCCTGTCCCGGGAATTCTCAAAAGGAAAGGACAGGACGGGGGCGGGGCGGGGCGGGGGCAGGGGCGGATCCATGGCCTCAGGGCAGGCAGGGAGAGGCCATATTGTAGACTGGGGGCTTGGGGATGGTACTAGGATTTTGGTGTGATGGATTTTAAGCAGGAGATGAACACAACTGGTTTACACTTTCAAAAGGCCATTTCTGACGACTTCATGAACAACAGCTTTTACGGAGGGAAGAGGCAACACTCCGGCAGACTTTGCCTTTGTGGGAGAGAGAGAGTGGCAGCTTCAGCGGATCGCTGCTGGTGATCACGGGAGAGCGGACGGATTCAGGTTAGGCTGTAGATGGAGAGTCAGCAGGACGGGCTCATGGATCAATGTGGTAGGGAAGGAAATAGAATCACCTGCTCAGGTGGTGGCTGGTGTCAAGGGTGGCGGTTGGCAGTGCTGACCTGGGGAAGCTGACATAAAGCAGAGCTGGAGGTAGAGGGAACCACAGGGGTCCATTCCAGCCCCAGGGAGGTGGGTGTCAGTTGGACACGCATGTGAAGAGGTCGCATGGGCATTGCCGATGGACCTGGACTATGCTATGGAGAGGTCTAAAATCTCAGAATGAGATGTGGTCACTTAAGTGCAGGGTACAGACAAGGGACAGACAACTACAGAGAACAAACTGATGGTTACTAGAAGGGAGGGGCTGGGGACTCAGCAGGGAGGAGCCATCCGGTGATGAATGGAAGTGTGCAGTCACTCTACTCTACCCCAAAACTAATATCACACTCTATGGGAACTAACCGGAATTTAAATAAAAAGCTTTAAAAAAAAAGAATATTGTATAGAAAAAAGATGTCCCAGGATGAAGTTCGACAATGCTGCAATGCTTAGATGTTAAACAGAGGAGAAGAAGCTAATCAAGCAAGACTGAGGAAAAGCAGGTCCAAACTCTCGCGCATTAAGGAACACTGAAAATTAACCCTTTGTTCCCCCAGCCTAATGGGCTAAGAGGCATCTCCTGAGGGTCCTCTCCAGTGACTGAGGGGATCGATGGCCCACTGGAAATCCGTCTACAGCAGCCCACTGTGCCTCAGCATGCTGTGTTCTAGGATATGACCATGGGAATGAAAGGCCAAGAGTAATCAAATTGAGTACTTTGTTCACAGTAAATTCAGGTTTTTTTTGAACATAAACTTCATAATAATATATCCCCCAAAGATGTCTAATTAGGATATTTTCAAAGACCCTTCTTCCAAGCCTCAGCCATCAATATTTAGTCTCACAACATCTGCAAACAGACATTTTTTCAAAATTCTTTGTGGCAAAGGTGTGCATAGAAATTTTACTTTCCTTCAAGACCTAGAAAAATGCATACATACACTCTAGAAATGTGTGTCGAATTAATGATTATGTTGAGCACTCCAAATATAAAATAATTAGCTGTTTCTAGAGAAAACTCTTTGGACAGAGAACTATCCATGTTACAAAAATAAAGAATGTTAAAATTATTTACAGGCACATCAAAAACTCCCATCTGGTTTGGTGATAACACATGATTGGGAAAACTATGAAATCTAATGTTGAGTTTAGTGAATATTGCAAAATTCAACTTGATTCTTTTCTGATACTTACTAAAGATTTAGGAACTTTCTTCCTTTCTTATAATTATTTTTTCAGATTTTACTTATTTATCTGAGAGAGAGAGAGAGAGAGACCGTGCGAGCGTGCACACGACGGGGAAGGGGCAGAGGCAGAGGGAAAGGGAGAAGCAGGCTCCTTGCTGGGCAGGGAACCCAAAGCGGGGCTCGATCCCAGGACTCTGAGATCGTGACCTGAGCCGAAGGCAGACGCTTAACCAACTGAGCCACCCAGGAGTCCTTATTTAGGAACTTTCACTTCTTACTCGGAACAACTGAGTTTCCTCTTTAACATCAAACCTCTCGGGACACCTGTAGTAAGCCACCTTCCAGGCTTAGCGACCCAACTCTCTCATGACAGTCTCTCTGTCTGCAGTCTTTACACAGAGAGGCACTTTATCCTCTTATATCCCAATGTCTAGGCAGCAACGGAGTGACCTCCCTACTCTGCCAGCTTCCCATAGGATGCCATTTCAAGCCCAACCTTAAGAAAAACCTCCAATGATAAGAAAAACCAGGCCCTTTACCCTCCCTCTGACTCCTGGTAGCTTTGCTAACTAAAACCAACATCACTCATAAAAGGGCCTGCATCCCTACGAATCCCCCAAATCTGAAGGTCATCATTATTGTCATCATTGACAGCAAAATCATACCTTTGTACCAGTGTATCACAGTTTGATCTCATTTAACTATTTACAGAAAAGCACCATGACAAGCGATTTGTGGACTTTCTTTCCTGTTAAATAATACATGTATTTTTTAAACAATAAATCAAGCTTCTTAGTGTGCAAAAAATTGAAACAAAATACTCTTCAGCATTTGCCTGCACTGCACATTTGCATTGTCAAACAACTTCCCTCTTGGCTGGGATCCC
This sequence comes from Lutra lutra, assembly GCF_902655055.1. Lineage (NCBI taxonomy): Eukaryota > Metazoa > Chordata > Mammalia > Carnivora > Mustelidae > Lutra > Lutra lutra. Next base: position 17,867,450 of record NC_062290.1, read on the forward strand.
TAATTACCTTTATTTTCCTTCTGCTCTGTCACAGAGATAAATGACCGTATTTATTTGATTTAGTTGAGGGCACAGTGTCCCACAGAGCATTTTTACAGATGTCCGTTGCCAGAAAAAAATTAAAACAGGTTTTCTGGGGCCACTGGTTCTAAAATATTCACAGGAACTACGTAACTTTTGGATATTTTCCTCTCCACATTGTGGAAGAGACAGGAAGTGAAGGAAAGTGTCCTCAAAGGAGTGGTGTCAACATACTCTTGGTCATCTCTTTTCTTTTCTAAAATTCTTTCAGCCTGTTAATCCCTGTTTTTCACTTTCTTGTGTGAGATACTTCTGAGAAAAACCCAAGTCTACCATGTTCAAGATGGATTATTGAAAGAAAGAAAGAGCGAGCTTTATACAACAACCAAACCTGTTCTATGTGAGACAACACTGAATTTTTGTGGTAATTTTGTGCCACCAAAGACAACTAGCAATTTCCAGGTTAGAAAGCCCTTTTGGAAGTGGTTTGGGCTTCATGGACGGAGATGAAAAATAGTCAAACAGGAATCGATGATAACGTGCTGGGAACACATGGCTGAGTTCGGATGGGAAATGTTACAAGATGGCAGCCAACGAGGTGACAAGGTGACTATAAAAGACCCAACATAAAATCACCAACATGAAAAGTGTTTATTTTGCCATCCTAGCAGTATTCCACAAACCAAGCATATATTTCAACGTGAGGACATGGATTCTGGCCCTGAGTCACCAGGCTGTGGGGCAAGAATCACCTCTGGAAGATGCTGGCAAGCTGGAAGAGCTCTTCTAGCTCCTCAACAGAGGTGCCGCAGTTCCACTTAAAACTCTCGTCTAGAGAAACAGCAAAGATCTCTCATGCCTATTTTTAAATGCACATTTTTAATATGCAGTATAATGCTACTCTTTAACAAACTCTTTACTCCCTGCTTCTCTGATGAAGCTTCCCGTGGTCTTGAAAGGGGTTGTTAACCCAAGAATGGATCACACTCATTCTGCATGAGTAAGTTGAGAAACACTCCATTAGGCCTTCCAGTATTTAACAGAAAGAGCTGTCTCTCACCTCTGAGGAGATGAGCCAGCTGCTCGGTGATGAGCTCAGGAGCCTCCTGGAGGATCTCTTTCACCACGAGGGAAGAGGAAGACTCTTGGAACTCAAGGCCGCCATCGCTCTGCTCCACCTGATTAATGACTTTGACAACCGCTGATTCTAAGGTTTTGTCCTCGCTGTAAAGCAAATGGAGGAGAGAAACACAAAGAGATATGGCACATTTTCTGGAAGTATGTAATCTCTACTCCCACACAAATGACTTCCTCTCAACAGCCTAAAATCTGAGTAAGCTCACATGACTCGGAAGACAGGACCCTTATTCTATGTGCCTTCACATTCCACTTCAGTGAATTCACTCCCCAAGAGTCTCAGTAGGTAGCCCCCCCACACCTCAGCACTTCTATCTTGTTTTGCTATTGGTAAATAATAATAATAATAGCAATAATTAATAATAGCTAACATTTACTAGGCTTCCATTATGGGCCAGACACTATTATCAGGCCAGATGGAATATTACTACATCTTATACTATAAAATGACCCTATGAAATGGGTTCTAGTAAAACTCCCACTTTAAAAATAGGGAAATGGAGGCACAAAGAGGCTAAGAAATTTGTCCAAGGTTACAAAGCTTGTAAGCGGACTAGCTTGTGTTTAAACTCTGATAATCTGGTTCCAGAACTTGCACATGCAGTCCCAGTGGTGGAGAAAAGCTATACGGGCTGACTTATTTCCACGGTCATCTTTTACATGAGATAAGGTGGCTTTATCAAAGACCTCAAGAAAGATGTGAATAAGACTGACATTGGTCTTCCCACCTCCCAGAAACCAGAAACAAATGAGTGCCAACAAAAGACACAAAGATGTCTATTTATTTTTGGAAAGCATTCTGTTTCATAAACAGTCCTAAAGCTGGAGTTCCCAGCATCAGTCCCAACACCAGCTTAAGTTTTTCAGTTTAGCTGGGAACAAAACTCTTCCAAGGATTCTGACTGACACACATGTTGCATAGTTCACTCCTTTGGCTTCTTGCATTACTTGCATTAGTTGGTTTGAAAAAATTAACACGTACATTTAGTCAAGTAGGCAATCACCCTGAGCACCAATAATTGAAGTCAGTCAAATAAACTCCCAGTAACTCTCAGCCAGTTGTCAACAATTGATTAATAAATATTCAAAAGAATTTATATTTCAAACAGCATGGGGATAAAGACAGCCCCATGTAGGCAGACTGTTTTCCAAAACTCTTTATAACAAATGATTGGCATTACCATGTATGTGTACCTGAATACACTTCCTACAATACCTGAATACACTTCCTACCAAGAGCCAAATAAAAAATTAGATAATTGTACAAGTTCTTCTTTCATGTGTTTTCACATCAATTCCCCCTGTGAATGTCCTAAACTATTAGCAAATTGGCAAAGTATGCAAGAAAGCTATCGTCTCAAACTCGAGGTGTTTCACTGGTAACTCTTCATTTGGTAGCACCACCGAGCTTCTCAAAAGAGCATCTTTGTGTTGGGTTGGGAAGTCCTTGCAGACAGACAATTGGGCTCATTCCTCTTTATGTACATGTACATTCTTGCACTAACTGGCACTTACTCAAGGAGGCAGAAGACCCAAATTTAACCCACGCTATTCCGGTAACTGCATATGGTACCTCGGACAAGTCATTTGCAATAGTGGGGTTTCGATTTCTTGTCCATAAAATAACGAATTCAAGCTAGAAGAACTTTAGAAATCCATCCTGCTCTTCTAGTATTAAATGCTATGAATGAATGAGCCGATGATCAGATGACTTTCATAGATGATGCATGTGATTCTTCATTTCACCCCTGAGATATCTTTCTTAAGAACCTTGCAGTTTTGCTTCGTGTTTAATTTCAGTTTTCATTACATTTTATAGCATCCGTATTCAGGACTGTTTTGTTGCTATAATACACCATCTGAAATAGTTCAAAATGATCATCTTGGTCACTGCTACAAAAACTTCCCACTCAAAGATGTCATATTTGAGGGGCGCCTGGGTGGCTCAGTGGGTTAAAGCCTCTGCCTTCGGCTCAGGTCATGATCCCAGGGTCCTGGGATCGAGCCCCGCATCGGGCTCTCTGCGCGGCGGGGAGCCTGCTTCCTCCCCCTCTCTCTCTCTGCCTGCCTCTCTGCCTACCTGTGATCTCTATCTGTCAAATAAATAAATAAAATCTTTAAAAAAAAAAAGATGTCATATTTGAAATGCAAAAGTCAAAAGGGAGGACTGGGATAGCTCACGCTTTGCCATAAGAGAAGAAAAAAGATTCTTTTCCCTCTGATGCCCTGTGCCTTTAACGCAACCTCCGTTAGGTCACAAAAATCCTTTCTCCATCAAGGCCTTGGTTCAAGGATCAAACCTCCCTCCAGACCCTTACCTGGCCAGCACGTTGCTGCCAACAAGTGTTAGAGATAACTTCCCTTCATCATTGAGCTGATGCAGGTTAATGTCGTCTCGGAATATGTGGAATGATTCAGAGATATTCAGCTCTTCTAACATAAACCTTGTCTCAGTGAAGTAATTAAATTCGGTTCTTGGTATGTTCAGCACCGGCAAACAGAGAACCCCAGGTGGACTGACCTGCGGAGAAGAGAGCTGACAGATTCACTGCCAGCGGCAGGAGGAAAGAGCACAACTCCATTTGCTGCAAGCCTGAGGGCGACGGTAAAGGGAACAAGCGTCTTTGGGCTTCACTCACCCATATGACTTGCAGAATCAGCTTCTCCCGCACCCAGTTAGCAGAGCATTAGCTACAGGTAAATGGCCCCTAATATTTTTTAACCTCTTGTTATTCTTTTAAGTCTTATTTCAACCCCTTCACAATTAACACACACACACACACACACACACACACACACACACACACACACACCCCTCCTTTTCAGGGGAAACAAATTCGCATGTTTTTATGAAACGGGCAGAAAACTGGAATGATCTCAGCAGGGCAGATGAAGACTGTGGTGACACAGAAGGGCAGATATGTCCCATCTACATGGGATGCCTGCCATTCAGCTCCAGCTGACAGTTTACACACAAAAATTGCAAGTCCAGGATAGGTGAACTTTTCAATTACTCAAGAAAAGCTGGAAATCTAGATTTGGGGCTGTTATCGTGATGTGTGTTACCATTTATTTTTCTAAATTGGAAATACTGGGTAGGTTAACAAAAACTCTTCTATGAGCCAGATGTGGCCCACAAACTACCAGATTGTGATCCCAGCCCATTTCTTATTTTAAAAATCATATTAATAACAAAGCTCTTATTAAAAAATTATGGCAAGAAGAGAAAATAGGTGAGGGGTGGGAGTCAGAGAATTTCAGGTTCACAATAACACATTTACTTTTCTATAGGAATTTTCAAAAATAATAAAGTTGCTTTTAAAAATTACTATGAGTGCACAGTGATAGATCCAAGATGTCTCTGAGAGAAGGTGGGGTTTGGTAACACTGAATTTTTCATAAAGTAAATGGACTTTCTTCTCACATCATCACTAGCTCTATCAAAGCATAGTGCTTATTTTATAATTTTAATACATTTTTTGTCCATCTCCCTCCTAGCATTAAGAAAGCAAGGATTTGGGGCACCTGGGGGTTCAGTCGGTTATGTGTCTGCCTTTAGCTCAGGTCATGATCTGGAGTCCTGGGATGTCACCCTGCTTGGGGCTCCCTGCTCAGCAGGGAGTCTGGTTCTCCCTCTCTCTCTGCCCCTCACCCCTGCTCATGCTCTCTCCCTCTCTCTCTCAAATAAATAAATAAAGTCTTAAAAAAATAAAAAGGAGGCAGGGATTTTTGTCTTTTTGGTTTAGTTCAATTTCCTAGTGCATAAAACAGTCTGGCACATAATAAGCATTTAATACATATTTGTTGAGTGAAATAAAGAAATCACCCACTTCTATAGCATACAAAGCACAAGGCCATTCCAGAAAAGTGACTTTTCTCTTAACCCGTCAGGCTAATCCTGAATCACAACTGTGCAATAATCATTAGGAATTGAAGTATGGGGGCGCCTGGGTGGCTCAGTGGGTTAAAGCCTCTGCCTTCGGCTCAGGTCATGATCTCAGGGTCCTAGGATCGAGCCCCACATCGGGCTCCCTGCTCAGCGGAGAGCCTGCTTCTCTCTCTCTCTCTCTCTCTCTCTCTGCCTACTTGTGATCTCTGCCTGTCAAATAAATAAATAAAATCTTTAAGAAAAAAAAAAAAAAGGAATTGAAGTATGGTAAGTTATTTTCCTTAATTAATTGAGTTGTATCAAACTCTTGCTTTTGAAACTTGAGTCAAGTGCATATGGCCTGAGGCCATGGTGGGGTAGCACCTATTTTGAGGTTAGGATCAGAACTAGGTTCTAGCCTCAGCCTTTGCTGTGTGACTTGGAGAAAGCCATTTTCCTTTTGGAAACTCAGTTTAACCCATCTGTAGAATGGGGCTTCCCTACCAGAGTGAAAAGTTTTTAAATGGAGCCAACATGGGAAGTTGCACAGCTCTACATTGATTCTATGTGTTAATACTCTCAGAGGAAGTCACCACGTTCTTGGAAAAAAATTCAAATGGAGATGCAGACCTCTGGTCAGGGGCAGGACCCAGTGAACTAAGAGGAATGCCCGGAAATAGGGCAAATGACAGTATGTGACCTTTCAATAAATTCCATATTTGTCCCCAGGCTGAGTGGAGAACCTTAGAAGAAGAGAAGAGATCACACATCTCTTTATCCATTTTATCTATCACAACTACTTTCCCATTCCTCTGGGCTCATGTTATATTCAAGACATTGCAGTAGGTGGTGGTGGTGTTATTTATAATTTCCTTAAGAGTCTATGCCACCATCAGTCTAAAAACCAGTCTGGTTCAGTTAACTCTATGTTCTTGGGACAGGCAACATTTTTTTTCCCTGGGAGTCCAAGAGTCCAGCTAATAGGATTAAGCATTTTTTTAAAAAAGATTTTATTTATTTATTTGACAGAGACAGATCACAAGCAGGCAGAGAGGCAGGCAGAGAGACAGAGGAGGAAGCAGGCTCTCTGTGGAGCAGAGAGCCCGATGCGGGGCTCGATCCCAGGACCCTGAGATCATGACCTGAGTGAAAGGCAGAGGCTTAACCCACTGAGCCACCCAGGCGCCCCAGGATTAAGGATTTAAATGCATGTCTTGACATAGGCACATTTATCTCCTTATGCCAATTAGTCTCCCTCATAAATTTCAACAGGTTTTAAGACAAATTCGACAATAAAGTCTGTATGTAGAGATCAGAATATTTTACCTGGCATTTTGGTCAGCTGCTGCCCTAAGCCATTCTTGCTACCCACAGCTCATTCTGGAAGACTGGGTTGCATATGAATTTAAATCACTCTAGATCAGCTATGCACACTCTCAGAGCCAAGGAGCCAAACAAAATTGGAATAAAACAAATCAGACTGTGGAAAATTAAAAATTCTGTGAAATTGGAAATAGCACCAAGACACTCATGATGTGTGTTTTTAAGACTTTGAGGTGATTCATTATCATGGGCTGATGAATTTTATGGAATTGAAATTTGAAAACAATCTATTAAAAGGTCTTTTCCACCTCTGTAGGGACATTATAGACTTCACAGAGCACAAAGATTCTCACTCAAGGGAGATTATCACAAACTGAGAATGACCTTGCTGCACAAGTCAGGGCTAAAAGGCAAGAACAGAATATAGAAGTGACATGTGATACCTCTGTCACTGAAAAGTCCAGCCAACATGCTCTGTATCTCGTGTAATGTTCACGCACATATTTTTTTATTCCCAACAGTAAGGCTAACCAATAAGGATGATAAAGGAAAACAAGAAATTCTGACCCTTACTTTTGTTAGTTCTCTGAATTCTCATAAAAGTAAACAACTATCATACATTTTTAAAAACATTTTTATTTGAAACCATTGATCTTACTGAAATAATGTTTCATGAAGAAAGTAAATAAAAAATAACTATACAATGCCTGATGTATAGTAGATGACCAATACATATGTGTTGTTTAATGGATTATAACACAATATTCTCTGCAACACTAAACCAGAACATGAAAATTTAAGTAAACAGTCTCCTCGCTTTTCCAGAAAATGTTTTTTCTTATGAGTCCCATCATAATTCAAATACAAGAGGCATAATCTTCTTTCCGCTCACCTTGTCTAGAAAGTAAGCATATGTGAAGGCAGAAATGAGAGAATCCAAGTCACACGATTTATGTCCAATAACCACATGGACCTTCTCCAACCGTTTGCTCCGATTCTGAAACAAATTTGAACAAAACGTCAGAATTTAATGTGCAACAGATCAATATAAAAAAGACATTTTTCAGTATTTTTTTCAAACGTATTCCTCAGCGATAGTCACACACAATTGCAGAAATTCATCAATTCATCATGAAGTTTTAGATGAGGACACAAACTTGCAGAACATGTTCAACATTCAGAAAGGCCCAAATTCTAGTGCATCGTCAGGAACAGAAAATGGTGGGTTCACAACCTCGGGAGGTTCCCCAGGTGACATCTGCAAGTGACCTCCACATGCAGAGGACAGGGTAAGACCAAAGAAAGAGGCAGACCCCTCCAGATGGGTAGGTGGTAGTTTAATAAACAAGCCTACTTGCAAGGCTTGTCTTGGACGCCTGCAAGATAGGTAGATCTTCACACCCACCTGCCAGAATCTTAAACATTTAAACAGGGGACTTCACTGGGCTCAGTCACATGTGGTCTCAACATCACATTACTCTGTCAAGGCTGCATCCTTGGAACAGCTCCCACTGTGGGAATGGTGGACAAAGTGCATATTCCAAGGACGAGTCTTGGAATGAGTCTTGGACGAGTCTTGCCTGAGTCTAGCTCATAGGCCAGCCATTAGTCATGTCCTCTAGATGACCTTTTCCAACAAAAATGTGGTCTTGTTAAGATTATTACAGTCTAACTTGATATGAATTGTGTCTCTGAGTCATAATTTTTTAGTAAAAGATTATTTTGGTCCAAAGGGAAGATCCACAGTATAGTGGTCCCCCTTTATCTGCAGGAGACACATTCCAAGACCCCCAGGGGATGCTCAAAACTGCTGATAATACTGAATCCTACACTCTGTCTTTTCTTATACATACATACCTATGTAAAGCTTCTAAGCGAGGCAGGGTAAGAGATTAACAATAACTAATAATAAAATAGAACAATTAGAGCAATATACTGTAATAAAAGTTACATGAATGTGGTCTCTCTCTCTCCCAAAATATCTTATTATACTGTACTCAACCTTCTTGTGATGACATGAGAAAATGAAATGCCTAGGTGATGAGATGAAGAGAGGTGAATGACACAGGCGCTGTGACGTAGTGTTAGGTTATTAATGACCTTCTGACAATGTGTCAGGGGAGTATCAACTCCTTTCAGGCCACAGGTGACTGTGGGTAATGGAAACTATGGAAAATGAAACCATGGATAAGGCAGAACTACTGTATTCTATGTCATGTCCTCATATAAGATATTCTTTTTAAGATTTTATTTTGAGAGTGAGAGAGAAAGAGAGCATGTACAAGTGTGGGGAGGAGCAGAGGGAGAGGGAGAGAGAGACTCTCAAGCAGACTCTGTGTTGAGCAGGGAGCCCAACGCAGGGCTCGAGCCCATGACCCTGAGATTCATGACATGAGCTAAAATCAAGAGTCAGACCAACCAACTGAGCCACTAAAGTGCACCTAAGATGTTCGTAATTTGAGAGATGGAGTGACTTTTTTCAATGGTCCTTGGCATGCAACACACATTTTGGAAATGATTTATTTTTCATGCCACATTTTGGTAACAGGTTATGTTCTCTCTCTGCATTATATTCTGTAGTTTAGCAAATGACAGCAGTAACATTTTTTCCTCCCCCCAGGAAAGGGATATGATTAGTATTATTGCTCTAAAAATACAATCAGTTGTGATTAAAAGTGTAAACAGTCACCTCTATGGAAGAGAAGACATACTGTGTTCTTTTTTTTTCTTTTTCTTTTTTTAATTAACATATAATGTATTATTAGCCCCAGGGGTACAGGTCTGTGAATCACCAGGTTTACACACTTCAGAGCACTCACCAAGACATACTGTTCTCTTTCCAGGTTAACTTCAATAGTTACTTAAAATTCCTTTCTAGAAGGCTGAATTCTTTGTGAAATACTGTGTTGGAAATGCCAAAGAAGTGCTTGCTTCTAGAAAGTTCCACAACAATGCTGTCCGATAGTGATAACTGTAATCTAAATTAACTTCTTTATAGTAGTCAGAGATGGCACATACGTGTCCTTTCTCTACTTTTCACCCTTTGTTTCAACTTCTCTTTTTAGAACTGACTAGAAAGCCTACTCAATTGCAGTATTACTCAAAGAGGCTATAAAAAAAAATTACACTGTTCATACCATTCCAAAAAAGCAAATTATTCTTTTCCTACAGAAAAAAGACAAAGCATTATTTAGCAATCTCCTAGTTATTTTACAAATAAATCTATGAAGTTGTTATTGTTAGTATGGGACTGCTGATGTCAGAGTCGGAAACAAGTTTTTAAACAACCAGGCTATGGCCCAAGAAACACAATAAAGTAAATCTTGAAGGAGATGAAAGAGTCTATCAATACAGAGAGTGAGAGCAGGATCGATACTGCAGATGAGTCATCTAATATGTGCTATTGCTAAATTAAAATAAACATGTGTTTTTTTCAAATATATTGAGATACTGATCTTTAGTAAAACAACATGACTTGAACGTATGATATAAACTCTCTGAATGTAATTACAACTCCCTCCCCTTCATCACCACCAACTTTAACCCCACTTCCTTCCTCTCCCAGCTTCCTCCACTTAACTTCATAAATGTAATGCTGGCTCACTTATAGCCTTGGGGGTTCTAGCCTAGGCCCAGTTCTCATCTGAAAGTCAGACTGCCTCCCCTGTGCAAGACTATCAGACATTCTAGAGGCACCTAAAGAAATTTAAGTAAATGGAATTATACTCCATTACAACACAAACAAATGCATTAGGAAACCTTATTACTGTAGAAAGCTGTTCTTCCGAGAAGTTTGAAGGTCTAAGTAGACATTACCTCATTTCTCCTCTCAGAACTTGTAAGGCAGACAGTAAGAAGATTAACAATATTTTTTACAGGTCAGTGGAGTCTGTGATGGGTCAGGATTATCCCCAGACCTCATGATCCAGTACAGGGAGCCCTCCCCCTTGCCCTGCACCAACTACTCCACAATGCCATAATGACGTCAGCATCTACAAAATGAGTGAGCATGGGGTTGAGGAAGAAAAGAGAACGTTAAATATGCATTCTAAATATAGTGAGGCTTCAGACATTTATAACATCAAGATTACCCCAAAGGTGACTTATCTGTTTTCTTATCTAAGTTTGACACTTCCTGGGCACAGCTGTTCATTCGATACTCAATTTTCATGAAAGACATGGGGAAAATAAGAAGAAGACTTGTGTGTCAATTCACTTCCAAGTCTAAGCCAATTATTACTTAAAAAAAAAAAAAAGGAGAAGCTAACTAAGATTTTGAACTCAAAGCATGGTAGACCAATTCTCACAACTCAGGAATTTTCCAAAACTGTGATTTATTCATTCTTGTCCATTTAAAGAGAAAATAGTATGTAGCATCTTACTGGTCAGACTATAGAATGTCCTGGTACAAAATCTTGAGGGTTCTCTTCTCTTGGTGCTACATGCCTCTCTTCTCAGACTCTCCTGCCTCTCCTCTGATCTCCCTTCTTCCCACACATCAACCTCCCTCATACTCGTGGCCTCTTTGAGTGCCATTTGCTCCCATCTGCTATCTGCACTCCATGACCCAGGACCCAGGCTCCAACTCTATCTTTACCCCACCACCCACCTCCACCAAAATGTGCCATGCTGGTGCCCACACTATCAGGGACTGATCGGCTTCTCTGTAAGTAATTCCACACTTTCATTTTAAAAAGACCTTCCAGGGATTATGGCACAGTCCTAAAAGATGACCAGAAATTTCAAGTTGGCTGAAAATGTTGGACCAGACAAGAGACATCACAACCAGAGGTAACTTTGATGCCTGCCACTGAGCCTTAAGAATGAGAGGCTCAGGGGCACCTGGGTGGCTCAGTTGTTTGGGCTCCTGACTCTTGATTTTGGCTCAGTTCATGATTTCAGGGTCCTGGGATCAGCCCCACATTGGGGACTTTGCTCAGTACGGAGTCTGCTTGGGATTCTCCCCATTCCCTCTGCCCTCCCCCTGCTCGTGCTATCACTCTCTAAATAAAATCTTTAGAAAAGGTGATAGCCTCGGGGCACCTGGGTGGCTCAGTGGGTTAAAGCCTCTGCCTTCAGCTCAGGTCGTGATCCCAGGATCCTGGGACTGAGCCCCACATCGGGCTCTCTGCTCAGCAGGGAGCCTGCTTCCCCCCCTCTCTCTGCCTGCCTCTCTGCCTACTTGTGATCTCTGTCAAATAAATAAATAAAATCTAAAAAAAAGAAAAAAAGAAAAACGGTGACAGCCTCAGCCTCAAAAAATCTCAGATGTTCCTAAGTGCCTGAACCCTACCAAAAACCACAAAGATATAATTAAAGTGTAATAAAAGTTAGATATTATCACGACCATGTTCCAAAAGACTTCTTCCTGCTTCGAGGAATAAAACATGAAATTAGTTATGTAAACTCAAACAGTAGGTGAGCTCAAGGAATAGGTAGGATTTGCCTTTTCAGATTGGGGGTCAACAACCACAGAATGCAGGCTCCACTTTCAAGCTTCCCACCACAGATGACCTTGGCCATGTGAACCTAACGAGAACAGAGGTCAAGTCCCGGCAATAAAGTCTAGGGATGGATTTCAGGTGTGTCCAAAGATGGTAATGTGGATCCCTACAATGTCTGGTCTACTCTGTGGCAGTGGTCCCATCTACAGGGGCAAGAGTGAACCAGGTTCCTGGAACTGAGAAGGGACTCTTGACCACAGTGACACTCCCTGGATCTGTGCCTCTCCTAGCAGGTCTATGGACCCTTTCCTACTTCACATCTCCACATATTCATAGACTCGAAGATGTCCAATCTTCATATCTATGTCCTTTGATACAGTTCGAAGTGTGGTATGAATTATTCATAAGCAGACAAATTATGTCCAAATAAAAGTGACAGTTTTATCAACTCAATTATTGTCACTCAACTAATAAGAATCTATTTGTGCTATACAACAGTAAACTAAACAGACAAAAATCCCAGCCCTCATGGCTCTTGCATTTGAGTTCAAGGAGATATGAAAGCCCAATAATTAGTAAGTTGAGGGGTAGGGTTCACTGGGATGAGAATTATTTGAGAAGGCGATGTTTGAGAAAGATCTGAAGTGAAGAAGTAGGACCTAAGGATATCTCAGACCAGTGGAATAGCCAGGGCAAAGGCCCTGAGGTGAGATTACATCCATCTTGTTCAACAAATATTTACTGCCTAGTGTATACATTTTCTAAATGTGACCTTATAAACTTTTACCAGGAGTGAACGGATCTGGCAAGTACCCATTCCCTGTTATTGACACAAGCACACCAAGCATTAAGCAATGTCAGGAGACAGAAGATTCATCACTAATGCCTAAGCCCAATGCCGCACAAGTCCAATACAGAATGGAATCCTGATAACAGGTAGAAATAGATACTATACTGCTTTGTCATCTACACTTCCAAATAGATGGGCAGAATCTTTCCTTAATCAATGTATAAAAGAAGATATATTGAACATGCCAGTATCCCAGATCACAATTTTGATATGCTTTCAACGGGTAATTCTATACGACACGAAAATGAGACTTCTCAATGAAGTTTACTTATCTCTTCTAAAAAGCCAGCAAAATGCCTACGCATTCAGATACAACTGCCCATTAAAAGAAATTGCACTTGTCAGGCAAAAGCACTTTCAAATACACCCATGGAAAGCAGAATCGATCGGAAAGAGGGTTTCCAGGGTCTTGCCAGAGACCTAGGCCCCTCCATCAGTTTCCTCATAGTTATATCCTCTGAGAAACAAAACTGCTCCAACCTATAACTTGACACATCTAAAGTCCCATAATTAACATTTAGTCAACAGCTCTTGTGATACAGTTATAATTTCTCATACGCATCCTCCCCAAAGCATTTTTCTTAAAAATACTATGAAAATGTTTTCAAAAACAATGAACTGAAATGAATTTTGTTCTGAAAACATTGCAGACAAAACCTTCAGTTATTGGGATCCTGTCTTTTCCTAACACCCTAAAGCAAGGCACATTTCTTAGGCCTTCATCCTTAACCAACAGATGAAAAAGCAGAAGAAAAAGAAGGCTCTTGATGTATTGGGTTATATCTCCAAAGAAACCCAGGCAAAGAGGAGAGTTGGAAGTTGAGCTAGTGCTTCCTTGACTACTTCTAATTCAACTCAATGAAGGGTTTTCCTTCCTGGAAGCTGGCTGTGGGTGGTCCAGAAAAGGGCCCTGGTTTTTCCCCAGGAGACCCCATGCTCCTGCGGCTACCATGATTCTAAGTGAGAAAACAGAGGGTGGGTGGAAGGTGTCACACCTAACATGCAGCTCATGACCCCAAAGGTCCCCAACTCCACCCAAGTCACAGTCACCAGGAAAGCCAGATAGGAGGAGATACAAAAAGGACCACAGGCAAGTGAGCAACAAGGACAAAAGCAATGCCCAGAGCACTTGGTCCTCCGAAGGAACCAGGTCAGCTCTGCCAGAAATACATAAGTCACATCCCTTGTTCATTCGGTAAACAAACGACGTGGTCTTGACATGGCCCTGGGTTTAAGATAATATCCTCACCTCCTGAATGTCTCATAATCTCATTATTACCTGGAGAAAATGTGGGGCACAGAGGGAGAGAATACCAGAGGGAATAAAGGACATGGTATCAACCGGAAGTCATTTAAAAAAAAAAAACCAACAAAGAGGGAAATGCTTATCACTGTGCAGGTCCCCAGAACACAGGGATTTTCCTGCTAATTGAAACGCTTAGATTTTATTCTTTACTTTTGCTTATTTTTCCAGTAAGGAAAAAATACCACATGAAATTATAAAAAGTTAGACACAACAAAAATTAATAAAACAAAGATAATTATTGTTAACAGCTCAATAATTATGCATTATTTCACATCATTAATTTATGCATATACATTAACACGTGTACTTACAAAAATGGGGGGCTTCTATTCCCACTCCTTAGATACTTCCTTTTTTTCCACTTAAAAGTCTGCTATGGACCATGCTCCATGATCAAAACTATGAACCGTCTTCATTCTTTTTATTTTTTTTATTTTTATTTACTTATTTTATTTAAAAAAAAATTTTTTTCCCGTACCCTCCCTCTTCATTCTTTTTAATTCAAGGGTGGCAACTGTATGAACACATACGTGTGTAAAAAATTTCTGGAATCACCATTAAGTGCCTTAAAAAAAAATCTCCATGATATCACCAAATAGGATACTCTATTTCACTGGCCACCCAGTCTAGTTTCATTCTAATGTTCATAATTAGTTTCTTCGGAGAGCTGTACCTCAGGTCATGTCTAAAAGCAAAAACATTTACCAGAATCTGCAAATTCGGGACACAGACATTTTATATTAAATTTTCTTATAAATGTCCTAATTTACTTGGTGACGTACTAGATGAATATGAACCAAGGAATTAGGAAAAGGCAAAAAGCTTTCAATGATAAGACTCTAATGATTTTGAGGTAATTTGTCTCACTTACTGATAAAACTGAAACTGAATCAATTCAGATAAGTACGTATTGCCTATAACCTCTCCCCTCACTGCCCTCCCAGCTGACCCCAATCATTTTTCCCCTCAGGCTTCTCTTTACTAAGCTGGAGAATGCGCTCTCTTCCTAGCTCTCATTCGGGGACAAATAGGCGCTGGGAGTCAGTCTGAGCACACTCAGCCATCAGCAGCTCAGCTCCAATGCATCTGCACCTCCCTCTGTATTGTCAAAGGCAGAGGCCACTGTGGGTAGGCAGTGGGGGCACCCAAAAGCCAAAACCAGGTCTTGACTGACACCCTTCTTTCTTGGGTGGGCCATCTGGTTCCCCGGTTCCTTTGGGATCAGACACCTTTTAGCTGGTGCTCTGGACACCTTCTCAGCTGAATCCATTCTTCCTCAACCTGTTTGTTGCCCATCTTGAAAACAGAATGTTCTCAAAAGGAGTGACCTCATATATGCTTTATGTACTTCTTCCAGGTCAAAATAATGATGGGGGCTGGATTCGTTATTGATTTATGGAATTTCATTTTTTATATTTTCCTTCAGGATTCTGACAATGTCCTCAAAGGACAGTTTTGGGGCAGCAGCACCATTATTTTTCCTCCACAGCTTCAACCATGAAAGGTCAAGGATGATCCCCTCTAAGTCCTTACCTTTCCCAAAGAGCCCCTACAGAAATGACCCTACACAGCTTGCCTACATATTATCATTTTACAGACATTCCACTTTGGAGGGAAATGTGTCCATACATTTATTACCAACGGAATGGGACAGCTCCTCAATTTCCCACTTAGGACCACTTCCTTCTAACTTTAGTAGATGTCCTGTCCCAGAAGTTTGTACTCTGTGCTTTTACAGGTCTCCAAATCTCTCAATTTTCCTCTTTTCAGACTCAAGAACTGTACTCTTTTTCATCTACCCATAGGAGCATGCATCCATGAGCCTTTCCTTTAGCTCCTCCGATCTTCTGCTGTCTGTGCCCCACTACTAGATTTAGACCTTGTTATGGATGGAATTGTGTGCCCCCACAATTCATGTTTCAAAGCCTTAACCCCCAATGTGATGGTATTTGGAGATGGGGATTTGGGGAAAAATAAGTTTAGATGAAGTCATGTGAATGGGGCCCTCAAGATGAAAGTTCTTGCTCTCCCCCTATCTCTCTCCTTCTCTCTTTCTTAGTCACAGTGTGAATAGGGCTACAAGCCAGGAAGAGGGCCCTCGCCAGAACTCAACAAAGCTGGCACCCTCATCTTGGACTTCCAGCCTCCAGAACTGTGAGCAAAAATTTCTCTTGTTTAAGCCATTCAGTCTGTAGTACTATTTGGTTATTTTGTTATGGCAGCCCGAGCAGACTAAAACAGACCTCCAGGTTGGAGTCATTCCAGAATTCAAAACCACGTAGCAGATAACTGAACTTTAGGGAAAGCTTTGAAGAATTTCTTTTACTAAATGATTGCTGTCAAAGCAATACAAGAGTTTTAAAGACCAAATGAAAAAGAACAGCCCTGATACACATGTATGGAAACCTACCCATGTCGCTGAAGGTTAATTTGTCCTGTCAAATTTACAGTTAATTCATACTATCAGAGTAGTGTTAATTACCATAGAAAATATATTCAGTATAAAATATTTGGAAAATATAGAAACACAAATAAATTCTCAAGACCCAAAGGAATCACTATGAACAATTAGTGTACTCCTTCCAACCTTTTTCTGTACTTTAACAAGTGTTCTCTTTTTTAATACTGTGATCATATTACACATAATATTTTGTAACCGCTCTTTTTCAACAACATTTGAATATTCTTCTAAAATTCTAAAATGTAAATGTTGGGATGGTCAGGGGTAACGTGTTTGCTTTTCTAACCCCAGCTGCCAGCCTATTGCTTTGTACACACTAGGTGCTCACAACTATTGAAAACCTGAACAATGAAGGAATTATGGCATTTAGCAGACACAGTATTCTTTCATAAGGATCACTGTAATATAGTTAGTCAATCCTCTACTGTTGTAGATTCAAGTTATTTTAATTTTATATAATATAAATAAGAATGCAGGGAATATTTGGAAGATAATATTCTTGTGCTCATGCCTTGTTATTTCTTCAGGATAAACTCCTGAATTTTACATTTCTGTGTCAAAGAATGTAAGTGTTTCAATGCTTACCAGGAAGGTTGTAGAAATTTACATTTTCACCTATAGATTTTTCACCTGATTTTCAAGCCTTCAATTCTGCATTTAAGCATTAGCATGTTCACGAGTAAAACAGCATCTTAAAGTGAATTTGTATTTATTGTGAGTATGAGTGTTCTACATCATTTTTTTTTTCATATGGACATTAAACATTATTGTCTTCCTATGAGCTTTTTATCCTATTTTCATTGACAGGCTATTAAAATATTATAAACATATTTGACTCTGGCAACATCAATAAGATATTACTTTGTCCTTTGGTTTGGGCATCTACGGAGCAGTACGTTGCATTAAGGATGCAATAAGCATGCATTATTTCATATGGCATCATCATTTTGAGCACTAAAGGATGACGCTATACTCTGTGCCATCTTTTCCTCAAGAAAGGAAAATGTGCTTTCTGAGAATGTTGCAATAATACAGGTCAGACTCCATCCTGGTCTCTTAGCTCTTGCCTGGAGAGTATTTGCTTCTCTGTTTTGTCATTAGCCTCAGGTAAAAAGGCTAAGGCAACTTAAATTTAAATCCAAAGTGTTGAATGTATCATTTGTTAGTATCTTTAGATGCAGTGAAATTTTGGTAGTGAAATAGTGCCCCAAAAATGGTAAGACTAAGAGAGGAGATCCTGAAATTCTCATCACAAGAAAAAAATTATAACTGCATGGTGATGGATGTTAACTAGACTTATGGTGGTGAGCATTTCACAACATATTTAAATATTGAATCATTATGTGGTACACCTGAAACTAACACAATATTTACATCAATATATCTCAATAATATATATATACAACATATAATTCAGTTAGTTCAATTTTGTACTAGAAAAGAATAATAGGGTGCCTGGGTGGCTCAGTGGTTTAAAGCTTCTGCCCTAGGCCCAGGTCATGATCCCAGAGTCCTGGGATTGAGCCCGGCATCGGCCTCTCTGCTCGGCAGGGAGCCTGCTTCCTCCTCTCTCTCTGCCTGCCTCTCTGCCTGTGATCTCTGTCAAATAAATAAATAAAATCTTTAAAAAAAAAGATGTACACACTCTAATGGGACCTGATACATTACATGAGCCTCACTGGGTATTTACCCTAAAGATACAAACGTAGTGATCTGAAGGGGCACGTGCACCCGAATGTTTATAGCAGCAATGTCCACAATAGCCAAACTATGGAAAGAACCTAGATGTCCATCTACAGACGAATGGATAAAGAAGATGTGGTATATATACACAATGGAATACTATGCAGCCATCAAAAGAAATGAAATCTTGCCATTTGTGACGATGTGGATGGAACTAGAGGGTATCATGCTTAGCGAAATAAGTCAATCGGAGAAAGACAACTATCATATGATCTCCCTGATATGAGGAAGTGGAGACGCAACATGGGGGGGTTAAGGGGGTAGGAGAAGAATGAATGAAAGGGGATGGGATTGGGAGGGAGACAAACCATAAGTGACTCTTAATCTCACAAAACAAACTGAGGTTGCTGGGGGGACGGGGCTTGGGAGAGGGGGGTGGGGTTATGGACATCGGGGAGGGTATGTGCTATGGTGAGTGCTGTGAAGTGTGTAAACCTGGCGATTCACAGACCTGTACCCCTGGGGATAAAAATATATTATATGTTTATTAAAAAAAAAGATAAACAATAGAGCAGGAGATATATGCATAATATTTGTAAATTCTTGCCATTAGAAGGGCAGTGTTCCTAACATACAGAGTTCCCACACATTGATTTAGAAAAAGACAAACCAATGGGATGATCAATAAAAGATGTAAATGGGCAATTAACAAAAGAAATGAATAAATGAAGACAAAGTCAACCTCATTAGTTGTCATGAAGATGGAAATCAGACCAACAAGAAAATGTCTTTTTTTTTTTTTTTTTTTACTATCAGATTGGCAAAGAATTAAGAGAGTTAACATCCACTGATGGTCAGAGAGCGCGCGGCAGTTAGGAATACTACAACCAAAATGGGAATAATTCGACAGTATCCATGAAAATGCAGAATGTTCAAATTTTTGGATCCAACTTCTTATTCCTTTTTTTGGGATCGAGTCTATAGAAACAAACTCACCAATAATTATGGATATTTTAAAATTCCTTATTATTTAAAATCTATTGCTAAATATGGATATTTAACACAATCCCAAAGAATGTTTGTTAAAGCAGTATTTGTAATGGAGAAAAAGAAAACCAAATAAGAAATGACCTCCATGTATAACAGTGGTTGGGTTTATGGAATATCCATAAAGCGGAAGCTAAGCAGCTATTACCAAACAAGTAAGTCAGATCAATATCTAATAACCTGGAAAGATGTATTCCAATGTTCTTCCACTTCATCCCATGGCTGCTTCTTCCTGCCTGGATCCTGCCTCTCGGAAGAAAAGCAAGATGTGGCTTCCACTTGGGTAACGCTGCTGTCTTGCTGACTGCACCAGGATCACTTACTAAAACATTCCCCTAATGTAAATGTCTAAGCCCCACCCCTGACAGTTAGATTCAGAGGTTGGCAGAAGAGTCTGATACTGTGGTTTGGGCTTTAAAGAAGACCCATGAGGGGCGCCTGGGTGGCTCAGTGGGTTAAGCCGCTGCCTTCGGCTCAGGTCATGATCTCAGGGTCCTGGGATCGAGCCCCGCATCGGGCTCTCTGCTCAGCGGGGAGCCTGCTTCCTCCTCTCTCTCTACCTGCCTCTCTGCCTGCTTGTGATCTCTCTCTGTCAAATAAATAAATAAAATCTTTAAAAAATAAAAAAAAAATTAAAAAAAAAAAAAAGAAGACCCATGATGAGCTCCCACGGACCACATGGTTTCTGTCAACTACAGAATGTATGTGCATTTGGTTTTTGAAAGGGACTGCTTGAGTTGCTCAATTTGATGAAGGAAAATTTCAGAGAGAACTGCTGGTGTTACATTATTTAGATTTACTTCAGTTTGGAGGTAGAGAACTTGGGATTCACCCAGTTGAAACCCAGCAGTGTTTTTGTTGTTGTTGTTTTGTTTTGTTTTATTAATCAGTGGTTTCCAAAGTGAGGCAGTTGACCTGAGAGCGAGGGAAGAAGCCACACACATTCTTACTTATCTCATTCTTCTAAATTTTGATTTTTTTAAAAAATATGTGTCTCAATGTGCCTTAAATGTTAGTGTAGTAATACATGAATAGAATTCAGAAATAAATATGTGTTTGGAGAATATGCCATCTTCAGCTCCTAGTCACTCATGTATTAGCTCTTCAGTATGAGAGGTCCAGTTCCATCAGACTGATGGTTCCTGGAGAGCCCTGGAAACATCTCGAAAAAACTTCATACCCTCCAGAATTCTTAAGGCAGTGTACTGTACACACCAGATGCTCAAACTAATATTTACTGGTGAAAACGACCGTATTGGATATATCAGTTGGGCAGAAGAGAGTTTTCAATTTTTACGTCATCTGTTTGCTATGTTCCTAGGAAGTAACAGAACTAGGAGTAACCATTTGTTAATAGCCCAAGTGTTAAGATTTATATTACAGGTTGCAGGTAATTCTCTCTCTCCCTAAATCTTAACAGACTCTCATTTGGTGGTGGGATTGATCTATCTCTCTCTCTCTGTCTACACACACACACACACACACACACACACACACCCCAGAGCATTATATCTACTGGATGGTATAAATTTCCAAATAATACTTTAAAATGATTTTATAAAGTGAAGGATTTTATGAGTACTATGTCATCTTGATTTTCTCCTTTCCTCCCAAGACTTAAAATACTTGACTTGTGAATCCATTCCACATTCTAATATATCCGTATTGCGAAGACATAACTGTTGTTAATAATAATTTTGTTTTTAAATGTCTCAAGCAGTATGTACAAGTATACCATAGACCTCTAGATCAAAATATGACTTGCTATTAGTACATGTACATTTAGCAGACCCAATTCTGGGCCATAAAGCAACATAGAAGGGCAGAACTGACTTAGCTGCCAGATGTTATTTATGAAAGGCAGAGAGATAGCCCCAAATTGTGATTTCAGTCATGATCACTAAATCACTCAGAACTGCCTCCTTGTTTTCCACTTTCCCCACGTATGGAAAGAAGAAATGTCCTCTGGACACAAAGGTGGAAATAGAGAGGGTAGAGTCCTTCACAACTGCTTCTTACCAAAATATCCTGGGAAAACTGAAGATGACTCTTAGCACATACATGACATACACTAAATGTTTCCATAAAACTTTTATAGTAACTAATATCAAGAACAGAGGGGAAAAGATCCAAAGTAGCAAAAGGTCTAATACCCTTTGAACTCTTCAATTTACTTGTTTTTCTTTTGTTTTGTTTTCAATCCTTCCAAACACATTTTTCAGGGCCTTCTACTAAGAATATAGAGCCTTCTGGAAAACAGGTGTTCATCTTTGTGCAGATACAATGCTGGGTTGCTCAGTAAATGTCCACACCTACTCTCAGGTGTGTTCTGGTTTGCTGTGTCCATCACTACAAATAAACCTCTTGAATGAGGTGCTTACAGGAAGCACGGGAAGTGATGCTAGCATTAATATTTATGTAGGATTCTGGAAACTGGGGGACTCACCCACTTCCCTCAGTAGCTGAAGCAGAGCATCAGCACAAGCTAAGGGAATTCTCTGAGATGGCAGTGTGGCCCTGCGGGTCACTCACACAAACCTGCTGGCATAGCTCACAGCAGCGTCTGTCTCTGGGACAAAGAACTTCTGCTCAGGGAGGAGAAACACCTAACCCCCTGAGCTTCAAAACAACTGAGCAATCAGAAAAAGAATAAAAGAAAATATCAGAAAGCTGTGCTTATGGCAGTATTTCTCAAATTCACTCCGAAGATGAACATTTTAATAATTAAAATCTAGCCCTGGTTTTTGTTATTTTCCTTTTCTTTAAAGTTGTTAGAAGTTGTAGGAGTTTACTATTTTGATTAAAATATTTTAATTTTCATTGAGTTCTTTCTTTTTTTTTTTTAAGATGTTATTTATTTATCTGACAGAGAGAGAGAGAGAGATCACAAGTAGGCAGAGAGAGAGAGGGGGAAGCAGGCTCCCTACTGAGCAGAGAGCCCGATGCGGGGCTCGATCCCAGGACCCTGAGATCATGACCTGAGCCGAAGGCAGAGGCTTAACCCACTGAGCCACCCAGGCTCCTCTGGAATATTTATTTTTTTAAGATTTTATTTATTTATTTGTCAGGGAGAGAGAGTGAGAGAGAGCACAAGCAGGGGGAGCGGCAGGCAGAAGGAGAAGCAGGCTCCTCGACAAGCAAGGAGACGGAGGTGGGACTCGATCCCACGACCCTGAGATCATGACCTGAGCGGAAGGCAGATGCTTAACTGACTAAGCCACCCAGGCGTCCCTTTATTGGACTATATCTGATCCATAAATATTTTAAATGTTTTTAATCAGTCCTTATGGAAAAGGGAAACAAGGCTTCTGCTGCTCCACGACAAGTTCCCAAAACTTTTTTTTTTTTTTTTTTTTTGGTGAGCCCTCACTCAGAACACGTTCTCTTAACGTGTTGCCCGCTCTGAAGCCAGCCGCTGCGCGGCAGTTTGCTCCAGATACTTTAATTATTTCTTCCCTTTTCAGACTGGAAGGGCTGCAGCTAATTAGTCAGGTTTTCTACCCCCATGAACAAGCCAAGATGTGCTCAAAGGACTTTTCCCAGAAGCTTTGCTTTTCTGCAGTCAGCTTTTTGTTGTCATAAGGAAGATCTATTGCTTTAATACTCATGCGTGTAGATGTCTCCGTTTGGGACGGACGTCAGGCAGGTGACACCACACACCTGGCATGTCTGAAGCCTGCTCAGACATGACAGTAATGAACAGACAAGCGGCTGGAAGCAGGCAGGAGCAGAAGATGCGTCTCCAGCAAGATGCAGTTATGCGGGTTCATGGGGAAATGTACAAGGGATATGCAGAGCAATTACAGTACTTTGCAAAGATGACACTTTTTAATGAGGCCATTATTTACTACACTGTGTGTTTTTCAGTGACGGAAGAACCCTCACCTTCCAGGTGACCTCTTATTCTCTCTCTCCCTCTCTCAAAACATTCTGCAAGATAGAAAACTCTTTTCAAACTGAATAGTAGTTGGAACACACTAGTTAGATATTCAATAAGGATTATTAAAATACATGTCTTGTAGCACAGAATAGCACAATAGGCTATAGACACAGATGAACACAGACATAGAAATAGGTGTATATATAAATTCTATATTATTCTGCTGATATTTTAAAAGCCTAAGCATGTTAACATTAACTGCACACTACATTCTAATAAGAAGCTTTCCCAGTGAAAAGTTTCAAGTCTCTAGGCATCAGATCCTCCCTCCCAACCTTGAGATAATATGATTTTGTGGGTTTAAGTAGTAAATAACCTATTTTTCCATTGCCCAGACTCTTGTCTCTTTGTCTGCTCTCTTTCATTAAGAGAATTGTCAGATGTCTCCATATATACCCCCTCAATATAGAAATGTTTCAATAAATCAAGTTGAATTTTGTTTTTGTCATTTTATGGGGCATCTTCAACTGAACAGATTATGGAAAAGGGCTTTAGTATGAAATATTTGAACAAATATTTCTGCCTTGATGTTTTTAAATAAAAAAGAAAGCTGTCGGGGCACCTGGGTGGCTCAGTGGGTTGAGCCTCTGCCTTTGGCTCGGGTCACGATCTCGGGGTCCTGAGATCGAGCCCCACGTCAGGCTCTCTGGTTGGCGGGGAGCCTGCTTCCCCCTCTCTTTCTGCCTGCCTCTCTGTCTACTTGTGATCTCTGTCAAATAAATAAATAAAATCTTAAAAAAAAGAAAGCCATCATATTAGAGAAAGATTGTGTTATTTTAATTCTTAAGTAGGTGTCATATTAGACTTTCAATAAAAAAAATACATCTAAGGATGGGTAAATGAGAAAGCCTTAAAAATATTATGGAAACCTTAACAATACATAATAAAAATACATCAGACAACCAAAGTCTTTCACAATAATACAAAGCTGTCAAATGGCTGACATCAGCTTTTAAAATTTTTTACTCATTTTGTAAAATAACCTTTTTCATTTATGGCTATGTTCAATGATGAATTATGTAGAACTCTTGACGACTCAAATTTTGTCACCATTTTATTTTCTGAGTAATTTCCTTAGCAGAGGTCTAAAATTCCAACAACCAGAATATTGAATTTTAATCTCTTAATACTGTGGTGTCTGCTCTGAAAATCCAAAATATTTGAAACTATTGAGTAACCTAACACTTCTACCCTTGTGACTAATGCGAAGCCACAGCTGAAAGTATAGATGTAAAACCTTTGGAGGTACCAATGTAGGAACAAACTGTCTTATTACTAATAGTTCTCAATTACTCATTAACCAACACTGGAGACATGAATCTACTGTTCGAAGACCCAAAGGAGTAGTAACCTCTTAGTAGCGATCTTGGATTGATTAAGAAAGTATCATTTGTCTTCACAAATCCATCAAAGTCCTGTCCTGGCCTCTCCTCCCAAGTTTTTTGTTGTTCTTGGTTTGTTTGCCTCTTTTTCAGAGGCCTGTACCAATGAAAAGTTCTTAGGTCATATTAAATATCAATTCTCCTCAAAAGAAAAATAGAGCCAGACACCAACATTATGCATGTGTGTGTGTGTGTGTGTGTGTGTGTGTGTTCAAAAATCATGTTTAATTCACCTATAACTTGAGATTTTCAGAGTCTCAGAGTGGAAAGGAGGGAGAAAATGTTAAAAAAAAAAAAAAAAGGCCTTGAAGGAGCAAGACAAAGATAAAGCGAGAATGTGGAAGCTTCAGAAGGGGAAGATCGTCCTCTCTTCCCACTTGCTTGGTTGCCAAATTTCTGCCAACTGGACACAGAAACCCAACAGGCAACAGCCAGTTAATAACAACAGTGACAGCAGAGAATAATACCTCACCATCTCACAACTCCAAGGGCGTCATTCAAACTCCATGGGTCGTGCTCCAGAGAGAACCATTCATGTGCACATAAAGTGAACACCACGAAGCCCTTTCCACAGATGATGCAGTTTCTCTGATCCTGGCATCACTTCACTAAACTCTCAGGAGACCTTTTATCATCGCCTTGTGACTGTGACAAGGACTGGTCCACAGAGGCTGCCTGAGGTAACTGTCCCAGGGCTGGGATCCCCAACGTCTGTACATTTGACCACGTCCCTGCCCTGTGGAGTGACAGCAGTGTGGAGCTCCTCCAGAAACCCTGCATCTCCACAGCCACACTCAGTCCACCCACATTCTACCTCTTAGGCTATTTTGGACATGTTTTAAGAATGACCATGGTCAACTCAATTATCTGGGGGGAAATGGGGTAAAGGTGGATTACTACAGTAATTTGGGAAAAAAGATCGCTATAGATAATGCCATTGTAAAAAATGAAAATAATAAGCATTTATACGGATGAGCAGAGAAAAATGCATATTTAGAAGGCAGCCGTCGTTTGCCCCTCCCCTCCAGCAACAATGGACGCCCGGTCATACCTACCAGAGGCCTTGCCAACTGGAAGGTCAACCTGTGGAGGACTGTCTCTGACTGCCAGCAGCCCTGCTGAGAATAAAGCCTCAACCAGCTCACCACCAAGGCCTCCTCAGATCCAATATACCAAACTGCCCCCCACCCCTCACCCTGCCGTCTGCCCTCCCTGAGCTTCTCAGCTCCTTGCCCTTCCGTGGGCTTTTGGAGAAGTATCTCCTTCCAGGCCATGGAAGGAGACAGGGCAACGAGGCACAAGGACCGGTCTGCCCTCATTTCTACTTTACCCTGTTACAAAAACACTGTGATAACTTGTACGTTATAGGTCATTGGAAAACAGTGTGTGATCACAGGAGACAGGAACCACTAATTGCCCTACAGGGTCAGGAAGCATCTCAGAACGGGTGACTTTTGTCTTTTTTCCAGGGAAGATAGGTGAGAAGTAGCAAGCTCTCTTCATGCTTCTAAATCAAGTTAAAAAACACTGAATGCAATATTTATGAAACACACCCCCCCACACACAATGTACCCACACTCACCCACAAACTCCTGCTTGGTCAGAGATGCATACTGAAGAATTTATAGGTAAATGGCACGATGGCTATGGTTTGCTTTAAAATACCCCAGGAAACAAAAACGTTCATATATGGTGTGGAAACAGATGAAACGAACCGGCGGAACATCGATGGTTATAGAAGGCAAGTGTTATGCATTGAGCCGTGTCCCCGCAAAAATTAATGTTGGGGCTCTAAACCTTAGCGCCTCAGAGCATGATCTTATTTGGAAATGGGGTGCTTGAAGATGTAATTAGTTCGGAGGGGATGAGGTCATCAGGTGGGCACTCATCAGTGGGCACTCATCCAGCATGACTGCGTGCTTACAAATAGGGGAAATCTGGACAGAGAACCACGGATGAGGGAAGACAATGTGAAGACACAGAACATCTACAAACCAAAGAACATCTGAGCCCATCAGGTTGGGAGAGAGGCTAGGAGCAGAGCCTTCGCTAGCATGACCCTGAAGACCTCACAACTGTGGGACGATCGATTTCTGCTCCATAAGCCACAGTTTTCAGGACTGGGTTTAGGGCAGCCCAGGAAACTACTGCACTAAGTCCTAGGTCCACTGAGGCTTCGTGATGCCATTCTTTCCGTTCGGGTATAGGCTTGACATTTCCCCTAATAAAATGGTTAAAAAAAGAAGCAGCAGCCTTGTACAGAGTCTCAGAAATATTAATAATTCAGCTGCACTCCGCGCCAGCGCTCCCTGAGGAAACCACCCAAGCACTGGAATGGCTCTAATATCCAAAAATACAGCTGGTCGCCTCTTCCGGCCGGGAGTCTAAAGTCACAGCTGCAATCCCTTTTCAAGGAATCGCTGGTAAATCTCCCAAATAAGGTGCCAGAGAGCTCAGGTGTGCCCCTTGGCTCTTTGGGGCTCCAAACAGCCCTCCTCCGAAGCAAGCGTGCAGGCAGCCTCGCAGAGCCTTTGGAAACCCGCCTGAAGAGCCAGGAGGGAGAAAGACTCCGGCCGTGAGAACCCACGATGAGCGCTCTCACTGCATCAGTTTCCAGCCACGACTGCCCAGGCCAGGTACCCTGGAATGACGGCACTTAACACTCGGTAGGGAGGATAAGAAAAAGTACACCACAAAGCGCATTAAAGAACCTCATAATCAGGGGCGCCTGGGTGGCTCAGTGGGTTAAAGCCTCTGCTTTCAGCTCAGGTCATGATCCCAGGGTCCTGGGATCGAGCCCCACATCAGGTTCTCTGCTCAGCAGGGAGCCTGCTTCCTCCTCTCTCTCTCTGCCTGCCTCTCTGCCAACTTGTGATCTCTGTCAAATAAATAAATAAAATAAAATAAAGTAAAGAAAAGAACCTCATAATCACATGCAAGGGCCACCACACGTACAAGAACACACGATAACAAAAGCAGTCAGCATTTTCCATACCATATGCTTGTAAATGCGATTCTGCAGGGAACCAATTAAAACTACGCAGTGCTTAGAACACAGACATATGGAACCAAAACAGGCAACTTATCTTGTCACTGCGGCGCTTGCTCAGGACATCGATTAGGGAGATGTGATACTGAGGTATTAGGACACGTAAGTGCTATCTTAATTATGAGGACCAGAGACCAGAACACCATCGCTTCAAGCCTCTGCCTTGGTCATCGGCATTTCTTCCCATTTTATTTATTTATTTATTTTATAGATTTTATTTATTTATCTGTCAGAGAGAGAGAGAGTGCACAAGTAGGGGGAATGGCAGGCAGAGGGAGAAGCAGGTTTCCTGCTGAGCAGGGAGCCCGATGCAGGACTCCATCCCAGGACCCTGAGATCATGACCTGAGCCGAAGGCAGAGGCTTAACCCACTGAGCCACTCAGGCATTCCTCGTCCCATTTTAAATGGAAGGAGAGCCTACTGCCTCCAGAGTCATGTTGACATTCACTCGCATTAACCATCAAAAATATCACCACAGCAAACCGTCAGTCTGGCTAGGTCTCAATTGTCTCACCTGTTACACTGGATAAATAACAATAATGACATTCCTCCAAATTCACAGGATTCCGAAAAAAGACATTTTTTTAAAGATTTATTTATTTGACAGAGATCACAAGTAGGCAGAGAAAGAGAGAGAGAGGAGGAAGGAGGCTCCCGGCTGAGCAGAGAACCTGATGTGGGGCTCGATCCCAGGACCCTGGGATCATGACCCAAACCAAAGGCAGAGGCTTTAACCCACTGAACCACCCAGGCGCCCCCAGAATAAAACCATTTAAAAAGTGCACGTGAAAGGGGGAAGTTTAAGGTTTTGAACCGATGCTGAGTATTTTTCTTGTTGTTTTTGCTGCTGCTGCTGCTGCTGCTGCTGCTGCTGATGGAGAGAAGACATGTAGATAATATAAAATAAGCAATTATCAAGACTGGCTCTGATGGCCATTATGTTAAAAATTTAGGCAGAGCTTTATTAAGTTTTCCTAACATTAAAAAGAAATGAAAATTATTTTTTAAATGTAAGTTACATTCACAGGTCCATCTCATCTGTAAAAGACAGTTGGCCTTTCCCATCTCATCCCTGGAGCTTCCTTTGGCATTACTGCTTAATTTAGAAGGAACAGTTAAGGAGGTCGAATGTATAAATTCTAATATCATGGTTCAAAAACTGGAGGCTCAAGCAATGTCTCAGATACAGAGCACACAAGACATAGAAAAGTGATCAAGGAAAAGAAAAGAGAGCTTGTAGCTAAAGGAGTGTATTAATTACCCCAAAAGATCAGAAAGGGGGGCCAGGAGGGGAGTACCACAGTGCCCGGGACTGTGTTAATTAATAATAAATGACCACCAAAATATCGGTAACAGATTTCAAAACCTTAATTCTACATGCACACGATATGCTTTCATATCAAAAACCCTAATGTAATTGTTTCTTTTAAAACAATCCATACTTCTGGGGTGCCTGGGTGGCTCAGTGGGTTAGGCCTCTGCCTTCAGCTTGGGTCATGATCCCAGGGTCCTGGGATCGGGCCCCGCATCGGGCTCTCTGCTCGGCGGGGAGCCTGCTTCCCCCTCTCTCTCTGCCTGGCTCTCTGCCTGCTTGCGATCTCTCTCTCTCTCTCTGTCAAATAAATAAATAAAATCTTTAAAAAAAAATCCATACTTCTTAGGGCTGTGTATCCATTTTTTCCCAGGCTCTTCTCCTATACACCCCTCTGGGGGTTTCAGCCATAGGGAGCCACGCGAGGAGCTGTAAGCTCACACACTGTTTATGACCCAAGCCTCAGCCCTAGCCAGTCCTCTATCTAAGAATTTCCTTTCCCCAGAGAAGTGGGACTCTTCTGTCAAGGTCTGCTCAAACGTTCCTTTTTCTGTGCAGCTTCTCACCCCCTGACCCACACCCCTTCCCCCCACCACACTGGAGCTGTCTGAATTCTAAATCAACATCAACAAAGCTATCTGCGAGCACCCGAGGGAACACCAGTGTTTGCATGATCGGAGTCAGCCCCAAACCTAGCATCATTCTGTGCTCACAGTAAATAGATGCTCAATGAACGTTTACAAAGGAATGAATGGGGAACTTGGACCCCGGGGCAATCCCAATTCATAAGCCACAGCCCCACTAACCCTTCTTCTTTCCTATCTCCAGCCCTCTGACATGGATCTCAGACAGGAAAACACAGAAATCACAGGGCAGGCACAAGAGGCATGAACAACTTTTACAACACACAACCCTGATCCCATTCTATATTCTGATCAGGTAGATCTGAAGCGGGGCCCAGGTGTCTGTGTTTTTAGCAAGTTCCCCAGGTAAATGAGATGCACATCAAAATTTAAGAACCATCGCTCTCTGACATATTAATAATAGAAATTCCTATTTCCCTGAGGAAGAGAAAATCACTTTCACAAGTCTGCTTGCGAAACCCATTTAAGGAGAAAGGATTCACTGAGACACAGAGGGGCAGTCTTGGGTTTTAGAAGAAAACTATTTTAGTGGTTAAATGGAAATAAAAGTATACAATTAATACTCAGAATTCAAAATCCCTTTGGATTTAGCTGAAGTGAATCATAGAGAATTGTGATAGATATTTCCAAACATGGAAGGAGTAGTTTGTTTTGCTTAGCAATACGAGCACACGCCATGCCCATTACCCGTATTACCAGAGAGACTGGGGATACATTGTTGCCCCTCTCTGGGGCCAGGTTCCCTTGAACTTTTCAGGACTTTCCCACAGCAGACAATGGGTAATGCTGGTTCCATAGACATACCTACATAAACAAATTGCCTTTTTAAGTTTCCCTCTACTTCCTTTGATTTATCTCTTTTCTGTGCTCCCCAGGGCTCCTCCCCTCACGCACACAGACACAGTGATTACACTTGGTGGTGGTGGGTGCGGGTGAGGCCTTGGCGCCGTGCCACCGTTTTCAGTGAAATTGACACACAGACCTTCAGTGCCTGCCAATCATTCTAATTCTTCTGTTTCTAATATCGCTGCTACCCAAACATGCCAGTTTACGCACTAGTTTTAAAACAACCATCGGATCTTGGAAGTGACTTAAACCCAAGGGGAGGTTTTATATAAAATTACCCCAATGCCTGCCATCTCTAGGATTGCAGTGACTCTAGAGAAACACTAATCAAACTGCATTATATGAAATATTTTTAGGCACGGAATTTAATACAGGTTGACATATTTTAAAGAAAGTTGTCTCCTCAGGATGCCATAGGATACATAAAGCTTTCAGGGAAAAAGGCAGGAGACTCAGAGTACTAATCCTAACTCTACTACTAACTAGCTGTGAGACTTTACTGCAGACACTCCTGTTTTCTCAGCCCAAGAGCCTTCATCTCTAACAGAAGGGGGCTGGAGCAGACGATCACGAAGATTCTGTTCAGCTTGACTGCTCTAGAACGAGTCTACAAAAGAAGATGAGTGCAGTAGGGGAATCTTAAGGGAACCTGCATTTTAAAAGAGGACCTATATATTCTTATCAAAAAAAAAATTCAGGCGGGGCACCTGGGTGGCTCAGTAGGTTAAAACCTCTGCCTTCAGCTCAGGTCGTGATCTCAGGGTCCTGGGATGGAGCCCTGCAGCGAGCTCTCTGCTCAGCAGGGAGCCTGCTTCCTCCTCTCTCTCTCCCCGCCTGCCTCTCTGCCTACTTGTGATCTCTGTCTGTCAAATAAATAAATAAAAAAACTTTTGAAAAAAAAATTCAGGCATTGCTGCACTCAAGACTTTGAGGTCACCTTTTATGAACCCCTCCAATCATACTGCCCCCCAAAGATCTCTTTCGGCTGTTAACTTTGTCCCACACTTATTTGATTAATGCTTTGAAAATATCAAGATACTGGAGTACAGTAACGAAGTACGGTCAAATGAATAACCAGCTATTTGAAAAAGGAATTTTTTTTTTTTTTTTTTTTTTTTTTTTTTTTTTACAAATAATTCACAATTAAAGGCTTTGGCGGGGGTGGGGGGGCAGGTGTGACAGTGATAAGCAATTGTCATCTTTTGTAAAATCACTCCCAACCACTAAGCCCTGGGAAGAGTATCTGCCTGGTGGGTACCCTTGGCTCAAGACAGAAAATAAAATCTACCTTAGGTATTCTAAATCTAAATTCTAAATTGGAGATACACTCCAACCCTTAGTGGGATATGGAGCCGGCAGGAAGTGGGTGATTCACAGTGCTGTGGTTATTGACAGATTCTTGGGCTGATCAAGCTCTTTAGTCAGGCAGAGTTAGGGATCAATAGCCACGTAAGCAAGATGTTGCCGGTCTGCTGAGTTCTCAGAAACTATACTCTGCAAAAGAAAGGTCAGCACCGTGGTCAATCAGATGGTCTTTGAGGCCACTGGAGATGCAAGGCAGTAAAGATTCTGAGCACAATGCAGACTGACCTCGGGGATAGGGCAGCAGGTTAGAGAACCAGATTTTCTCTTTAACTTCCGCCCAAGAGAAGGAGAAGGAAAAGGGAAGGACAGTGAAGCAGTCTCTACTTTTAGGGTGCATGGACATGTATGAGACTCGAATGTGAGAATTCTCTAGAAAGGGGGAGAGTGTCCTGAGCAAGAAGGTGAACCACATGTTCCTATGAAGAAGGAACTGCCCCCTTTGGCTTGGATTTTCTCATCCACGGTGGAGCTGAGCTTCCAGCCACACAATGGAAAGTTACTTAATGACCCAGTATCCTGTGAGTTCCTGAATCCCTAGAGCACTGCTCCGTTGGCAATTTTCTAAGAAATGTAGGGTAGACCACCCACTTTAAAGGATTTCTTATGAGGAATAAGCTTATTAAGTCATCTGTAGGGATTTTCTCCCTTTACGGTTTGTAAAAGCTGGAGGAAACAAAATATTAATTCCTCTGGGTTTGATTTCGTGACAGGTGCCACTGGGATTAGAGCATTTCTCAAACTCTCTTCTAAAATCATAAAAAGTCCAACTATTTGTCCTGATTAACCCTCACTCACCCACCCTAAAGCGATCCAAACAATTTGCATCACCAAAATGACTTATCAGCACACAAAATTAAGAATTATGAAATGAAATATTTCAATTTTCTATTGGACAAATGAGTGATACAATCTTACGTCGGACTAGTACCCCAGGGGACAGTGAGCAAATTCGTGGCTCTTAACCAAATGGGCCTTCACACCTGTGCTAATCGAGGAGCCAGCAAGGCTGTGTATAGGCAATCATTATCCAAAGCACATTCCAGAGAACACTAACACAGAGTTTGGAAAACACTGAATTTAAAAAAGCAACTGACCCCTTGGCTTGCATTTTCTCATCCACAGTCGAGCTGAGCTTGACATGGGTTTAAACACAAGGTGTTTATCACGGGGCCTTTCAACACTTTGTGTTAGTTCATTGCAAATCCGTGTGTGTGTGTGTGTGTGTGTGTGTGTGTGTGTGTGTCAGTGAGAGAGAGAGAGATAGGCCCATGTGTTGGGGATGGGCAATATTTAGATAAGGTGGAGAGAGAAGCCTCCCTGAGGTGATGGCTAAGCCCTCAGAGCCCGTGAAGGAGGGAACAATTACATGACTGGAAAGGCCCTGAGGTGGGGGAGTATCAGAGAAAAGGATTCAACATTTGATTAAAACAAGGTCCTGTTTCTAATTTCCACTGTAAAGACAATTCAGCCTTTTAAGAACGGAGTCCCCCATTTTATTTTTTTTATAAAGATTTTTTTTTTTATTTATTTGACAGAGAGAGAGAGATCACAAGTAGGCAGAGAGGCAGGCAGAGAGAGAGAGAGGGAAGCAGGCTCCCTGCTGAGCAGAGAGCCCGATGTGGGGCTCGATCCCAGGACCCTGAGATCATGACCTGAGCTGAAGGCAGAGGCTTTAACCCACTGAGCCACCCAGGCGCCCCCGGAGTCCCCCATTTTAAAAAGCTGTGCATGTTCTACATACTTATAATTCGTGAATCTTGTATTTCATGGTGAGGAATCAGAGTCCTTCAGAACCCTGGGGACCCCTGGGACACCTCCAGGAGGCTCCATGAAGGCAAATCCATTCTCGTGGAGATGAGAAGACATTATCTACCCTTTTCACTGGGCTAGACATTTGCACGGATGGCACAAACGCAATGGGGAGTGAAGCTGCCTGCGCCTTAGCGAGAGTCAAGATGTGGCCCCAAGTTAACCCAGCGCATTCTCCTGCTGTGCTCTTCACAGCCGTGACTGTGCATGACAAACACTGCCACCTTCACTTAAGAATGTCCTTTATGAGGGGCACCTGGGTGGCTCAGTTGGTTAAGCCTGGGATCGAGCCCTGTGTTGGGCTCCCCGCTCAGCAGGGAGCCTGCTTCTCCCTCAGCCTCTGCCCCTCCCCCTCCCCCTCAACCCCCACTGGTGCGCTCTTTCTCTCTCTCTCTCAAATAAATAAAATCTTTAAAAAAGAAAAAAAAACATGCTTTATGAAAGAGTAAAGAAATTAAGTTAATTAAATCCCAAGCACTGAATATGCACACAATTTTTAATACTTTATGATAAAACTGAAGCAGACATAAAGCATCTCAGGAACATTCTGAAGCCAAGGGTTGTCTAGAAGTAAAATGAGCTCTGTGGTGGTTCGAGTTGTGAGCTGGTTAGCTACTTCTTATGAAATATTTTTGTTTCGCGAAAATGCAATTATTTTTCATTAAATATTGTTTTGTTAACATGTAATGGGTTTATGTTATTTTTAATGAGTTTATGAATATTTTTAAATGTTTCCATTTTAATTTTCAACATGGTGAAGATTGATAGAAATAAGACTCATAAACAGAAGCTTTTGTCATCCTCAATGACTTTTAAGAGCATAAGAGGGACCTGAGACCAAGAAGTCTGAGAAACACTATACTAATAAAAGAGCCTTGTTCGCACCTTCCATCACACATTCATGGACATGGGTCTAAGGGTACACTAGCGATTATGTATACGTTTGGGATACTTTTATGGAGGTGAAACTCACAGAACATAAATGTAACCATTTCAAAGTAAACAATTCGGTGACACGAAGTACATTCATAATGTTGGGCCACCACCTATCCAGCTCCAACACATTTGATCACCCCACAAGCAAACCCAGTCTCTATCCACTGTCCACCCTTCTCCCCCAGCCTCTGGCAGTCCTGTCTGCCATCTGAACTCACCTATTCTGGATAGTTCATATAAGAAGTGACATTTTACAATTGGCTTATTTCCTTAACATGTTATTTTCAAGTTACACCCATGTTGTAGCACGGATTGTGTGTACTTTGGTCCATATGTATATATTTTTAATTAGCTATTTATCCTCACATATTTTTTTAAATGATCTCCAATTAGAAAATCTTACTCTCACCCAATACGGATGTGTTTATAAGGTAATATCTGTCTCAGTATTTGTGTATTGCAGACTTCAACTGTGCACAAAGGTGTTTCTGTACATAGTGTGAAGCTACAAAAAAATTATGAAGCAATTCCCCCCCCCAATACTGAGGTGAATGTTAGTCAATGTATGATGATTATCATCACTATTCTCATTGCCAAGTTCATAAAGTGCCTAATCATAAATGGTGGAAAATATTATTCTGTAAGATTTCCTAATAATAAAATGTATTTGCACACATAAGTAATTTTTGTTTATTTCAGGTTGTTGATTTAAAGGGAATAGGAATTTTTTAAAAGCTTTAATTTATTCATTTGCGAGAGAGAGCACATAAGCAAGGGGAGAAGCAGGCAGAGGCAGAGGGAGAAGCAGACTCCCCACTGAGCCAGGAGCCTGATGTGGGGCTCAATTCCAGGACCTGGAGATCATGACCTGAGCCAAAGGCAGACACTTAACCATCTGAGCCATCCACGCACTCCGAGGGAATAGGAATTCAACGTAGTGGGGTAGAAATAAATTTTGAGATGGGAGACTTGGGTCAGAACACATATGATGTTCTTTATCAGATAGGATGCTTTCAGAAACTGACTCCCTCTTTCATGGCCTCGGCTGTCTTGTTTCGACAAGGGACTGCCTCTCCATCCTTTTATACACCTGGCTTTGTTTGCCAGGGATAACTTTACCTACCACTTTACGATTTTTTTTTTCCTATCCAGAGAGCACCTCGATTATTGGCTTCCATTTTAATTGACTCCATTTTTTTATATAAGCAAATTTCAGAAGAAAAATGTATTATTATGACTCAATATGGAAAGTCAACACCACTTATAAATAGAAAAATAATCAATGAATCACCTCAAGTCACCCAAAGATGTACATTCTAGCATCTTGCTTCCTGTAGCACAAACCATCTCACCTTTTCAATAATACTGTCCAGCCCTGACCAATCTGTTTCATGAATCAATACACTGCAGTCTTGCTTACTTTTGGAAGTTAAGATTCATGACTCACTTTCTTCTCCTTGGAAAGGCTAGCAGAAATATGTGTAGCTTTGGGTAGCCCACTAACCGCATAGCAGTTGGCAGAGGTCTGGGATTCCAGATAAGTGACATTCTTAGCTGGGGGCTTGTTTGAAACACAAGAACCCAAGAAATTCGGAAAACACAAAATTCTCCACGTAGTTGCTGTATGATTCCTGAGAATAACAGAACAATTGGACGATTATTTTAGTTGATTTGCCTCTTAGACTCTATCTGTAATCAAAGGGACTCAAGATGCTAGGAGGCACTTGGTAGCTGATTTCCCTTTTCTTGAACACAGAGGTTACCCTAGGGACACAGGTGTACCGCAGAGACTGTTGCAAACTGATTGCAAGCATAGTTCCTCCCTTTATCCAAGCGCCTATAGTGACCCCTCATAGCTCCTCCTCCTCTCACACCATCAAGAGAGGGTGTGAGTGTATTTCTCTACCCCTTGAACCTGGACTGGCTGTGTAACTTGCTTTGGCCAATAGATGAAAGAACTTGTAGCGTGGCTGAGAAAGTTAAAAGTGACAGTGTCTGTGAAATACTTACACAGGGCCTGATACATAGTAAGTTCTGGTTAGATGGTAACAGTGGTCGCTGACAGTGTGTACGCCATAAACCACATGTTCCAGGACAGCCACTCTCCTCCACGGACTTTGCCCTGCATATATTTCCTTTGCTCTTCTCCCTCCCCCTTCTTGCTTACTTCTGGCTGGGCCCAGATACTCCAACGGATAGCATATCCAGCTGCACATCCCTGCATCCAGCCCTGCATATCCAGGGCTTGCACAAAGCATGTGTGGATTATAGTTCCCCAGAAGTAGAAATTAACTGGCCCATCCTTGAGTTTACCACAACCCCAACGACCCGCAGGTCTACCCAAGAGTTAAGGATATTTATGACATAATCTAGTGGGGGCCAGTTTGATCTAAAATATGCCTCTTGGGTAACACTGAAGAACTAAGAAAACAAGCACAATTTATTGAGTGCCATTGGCTAAGTGCTTTGTAAGTATTATCTCATGGAAGCTTTACAGAGATTTTCTGAATTCCCTGAGATAAATTCTAAATTGTCCCCACTTCACAGATGAAAAATCTGAGGCTTGGAGATACAAATGATTTGCCCAATTATGTGGAATGCACTGACTGTAAGGAAAATAAGTAAGAACCCATTCCTAGTCCTGAACTCATTTGAGAGTTATGAGAAATCCTTACCAGGGAAGATTCAGGCTGACCATCCCCAACCCTGTTCCTGGCACTCACTAACCCTACTTCCTGGGGTCCAGCAGGACAGCTGAAAGGAAGATGGTAGAAGGGAAATTGAGCTTATTGAGCACCTACTTATTGCATCAGGAAGTGGAGTAAGATTTGGAAGAGGTGAACAGATCTACTTTCCAGCAGCAACCCCAGGCAAAGCTCCTACGGCACCAAGAGGCCACACAAGCACAGTGGATATGAATATCGCATTGGGAGCTAGGCTGCTTGGGCTTGAAACCTGGCTCTTCCCCTTCCTGCCTGTTTGAGTACAGGCCAGCTGCTCACCTCACTCTACCTCAGTTGTCCCATGTGCAGAATGGGTATAATTATACCTACCAAACAGGATTATTATGAACATAAAATTATTTTGTGAATATTTAAAGAATATACGTAGTGCTCTTGCACATGGTCATGGCTAGATAAATATTAAATAAATTACATTTATGAGTAAACCAAGGCTCAAACAGGTTAAGAAGCATACCCAAGCTCACACAGCTGAGAAGTTGCTGAACTTGACATTCAGACTCCAGGACCCTTGTTCCTTTCCTTTTGCGTTGAGGCTACTCAGGCTGAACCGATGGAACATGAGACAAAAGCAGCCATCCAGACCAGAAGCCTCATTATCTTCCCTAGCAAACTCTCCACGCACACTAACCCGCATATGTCTACTCATTTCCCCAGCATCAGTCCTGGAAGACCAAGCCACTGACTTCCAGACACAAGTCCTATGGCTCTCCTCTGTGCCCTGGTCTGGAATTTCCCAGCAGCCTGTCCCTCTCACACAAGCCCCAGGTGCACTGTGGTCACCAAATAAACTGAAGACTTCATATAACAATTAAAGGACTTTCACTCCACACAATGACTGGAAGGCGAGAACACGTGACCTAGAGATTAATTTCTCCAAGAGAAATTATTACTAGTCTTATCAGGAGGCCAGGAATTTAAACCCCTACTTTTGTGTTGATTTTTATTTTGTTTACTGATAAGTAAATCTTAAACTCCGAAACATAAGTCTGACTGTCAGCTCTAAAATGGGTAGTTTTGGAATCCCCATATATATTTTGCAGGGGTTCAGATGCCAAAGTGGTAGAAGTAATGATTGTCATCGTCATCGTCATCGTCATCGTCATCATCACCATCAAAGCAAACACTCAAATATTTATATGTATCACAAAGTTCTAAGAGTTTTACATCTACTACCTCATGTAACCCTCAAGACCCCATTCAAGGGTGGGGGGGAACTATTGTTATTCCCCATTTAAGATTTTATTTATTTATTTGACAGAGAAAGATCACAAGTAGACGGAGAGGCAGGCAGAAAGAGAGAGAGGGAAGCAGGCTCCCTGCTGAGCAGAGAGCCCGATACGGGACTCGATCCCAGGACCCTGAGATCATGACCTGGGCCGAAGGCAGCGGCTTAACCCACTGAGCCACCCAGGCGCCCCTGTTATTCCCCATTTATATATGAAAGAAACTGAGGCACAGAAAATTTAAAGGATTTTGCAAGGCAGTCTTGTTCCATAAATGCTTCCCTCTTGATCTAGAGGAGTTAAGCCAGCTTCCCCAAATCCTAAACTTGGGACACAGATGCAATGTAAAGTTATTCCAAATGTGATCATGGAGATGACCCCTGCCCCAACCTCATCTGAAGATGTAAGAGATGACAAAATAGCTAGCAGAGATTTTCATTGGTTAATAATATTAAAAACTGCCAAAGAATCTCAGGATTCTTAGAGATTTTATTGGGTGAATAGCTACCCTTTGATGTGACCATTAATAGAAAATAAGTGTAGTTCTGTCCAGTGTTCACCCGACAGGATGAATTCTAACTTTAGAGCATGTGGTAGCCTGCAATGTTATTCCTAATCACTAACTTTTCTTACTATAGTAAGAAGCACAGGGATGTGTCCCCATCCAGTGCCATGGAACTTGCATTATCTACGGGTGGAGTATACTTCCTGCTCCACGCTCAGTGGGCTTGGCCACATGACTTGCTTTGGCTGATGAAATGCAAATGTAAGCGCCTTACTGCAGCTCCGAACGGAAGCTCTAAGAACCATTGTTGGATCCTACCATCCTACCAGCTTTCTTACTCTTTTCTTTCTTTCTTTTTTTTAAAGATTTTATTTATTTATTTGACAGAGAGAGAGATCACTAGTAGGCAGAGAGGCAGGCAGAGAGAGAGGGGGAAGCAGGCTCCCCGCGGAGCAGAGAGCCCGATGTGGGTCTCAATCCCAGGACCCGGAGATCATGACCTGAGCCAAAGGCAGAGGCTTAACCCATGGAGCCACCCAGGCGCCCTTTCTTACTCCTTTCTTCTGCCCCAAGAACAGCCTAGCCCAGGCAGTTGTTGCATCCCAGTACAGTAGCAGTACAGACGCAGTAGCCTGCATCCCAGAACAAGGAAGGAAGGCTCTTGGAGCCACAGCTGACCTTCAGCAACCTCTAACACCAGTGAGAAATACACCTTTGTCATTGAAAGCCCCTGACACTGGGGATTTTGTGCTACAGCAGCATGACCTGGTGAAAGGTGACTGAGACAAAACAGGACCTTAAAAAGATGCCTAAATGCTCAAAGATGCCGCCAAGCATCCCCCAAACTACGTGAAGTTCCACAAGCCGCTCTGGGCTCCCCGCTGGATTGAGAGAAACAGAATTCTGTATTAAGGATAAAGGGATTGGACAAGGGTAAAGGGGCTGTAGGAAATAGAGTGTGAGCAAAGAGCGCATCAGAGAAGCAGGGTGACTAAGCAAAAGCCATCAACAAAGGAGGAAGGGCATAAATAATAAAGGAAGAGCGTCAGTCGGTAACAAAGCATCCTGTACAAATGGGCACGGACAACAGTGGGGAGAAGCATCAACAATGAAACAGAAAGCAGATCAGCATCCAGATGTTAAAGTACTGCCTGAAAGATGATATTAAATAAGGACAAGAAACATTAAAAATAATTCCGTCAAAGAGACAGAGACCAGACATTGGGGGAAGTTTGATTCAAACATTGTTTCCTGCAGCAAGTCCTTGGGGAAAAGACCTTCCCGAAATAATTCAAAGGACCTGGTTAAGAGCCCTGTTCTTCCTAAGACACTGTCACTTCCTTCAGGTCTCTCCTCCTTCTCCCTCCCTAAAGCCCAATAACATATTTACTCATGGTCCCCTCCACCTCTGCTAGGCACTGTGAACCCACGCCATGAGGCCCCAGTGTTTCATTCGGGCAAAGCATAAGGAATATCAGATCATTTTAACAGCAACACATACTAGAAACGGACATTATGTACATGGCCTGTCTTGCGAGTTATTAGAACCGACGGCTGTCTTTGTGGTGCGACTACAGAGGGATTCTTCTTCTGTCATCTGAAATAGGAGCACTGAAGACTGCTTTCTTCACCTAGATTTTTTTTCTTTCTTTTTTTCTTTAAATTCAATTAGCCAACACGCAGTACATTATTAGTTTTTGGTGTGGTGTTCAATGATTCATTAGTTGCGTTTAACACCCAGTGCTCATCACATCACACGCCCTCCTTAATGCTTATCACCCACTTATCCCATCCCCCCACCCTCCTCCCTTTCCACAAACCCTCAGTTTGTTTCCGGGAGTCAAGAGTCTCCCAGGGTTTGTCTCCCTGTCTGATTTCCTCCCATTCAGTTTTCCCTCCCTTCCTCTATGGTCCTCTGTGCTATTCCTTATATTCCACATACAAGGAAAACCAATGACAATTGTCTTTCTCTGCCTAACTTATTTCAGTAAGCATAATCCCCTTTGGTCCTATCTATGTTGATGTAAATGGTATGTATCCATTCTTTCTGATGACTTAGTAATATTCTATTGTATATATGAACCATATCTTCTTTATCCAGTCATACGTTGAAAGACAGCTCCCTCCACAGTTTGGCTATTGTGGACATTGCTGCTATGAACATTGGGGTGCAGGTGCCCCTTCTTTTCATTATATATCTGATCTTTGGGTAAATACCCAGTAGTGCAATTGCTGGGTCAGAGGGTAGCTCTATTTTTAACTTCCTAAGGAAACTCCACACTGTTTTCCAAAGTGGCTGTACCAGCTTGCATTCCCACTAATAGCGTAAGAGGGTTCCCCTTTCTCCATATCCTCACCAACGCTTGTTGTTCCCTGTCTTATCAATTTTAGCCATTCTGCTGGTGTAAGGTGGTATCTCATTGTGGTTTTGATTTGTATTTCCCTGATGATAAGTGATGCCGAGCATTTTTCCATGTGTCTGTTGACCAATTGGATGTCTTCTTTGGAGAAGTGTCTGTTCATGTCTTCTCCCCATTTCTTGACTGGGTTATTTGTTTTTTTGGCTATTGAATTTGATAATTTCTTTACAGATCTTAGATACCAGCCCTCTATCTGCTTTGTCATTTGCAACTATCTTCTTCCATTGTGTAGGTTGCCTTTTTGTTTTGTTGACTGTTTCCCTTGCCATACAGAATCTTTTTATCTTGATGAAGACCCGATAGTTCATTTTTGCTTTTGTTTCCCTTGCCTTTAGAGACGTATCTTGCTAAACAGACGTGTCTTTTGTTTCCCTTGCCTTTAGAGAAGTTGCTGACGCTCAGGTGGAAGAAGTTACTGTCTGTGTTCTCCTCTAGGATTTTAATGGATTCCTGTCTCCCATTTAGGTCTTTCATCCATTTTGAGTTGATCTTTGTGTATGGTGGAAGAGAATGGTCCAGTCTTATTTCTTCTGCATGTGGCTGTTCAATTTTTCCAGCATCATTTATTGAACAGACTGTCCTTTTCCCATTGGATACTCTTCTCTGCTTTGTTGAATATTAGTTGACCATAGAGTTGCGGTCCATTTCTGGGCTTTCTATTCTGTTCCATTGACTTATGCTGGTCTTTGCCTTAGATTTTTAACATCTTAGGAATCGGCCCAATGGCTCAACGTGCATCTTTGTCACATTGTGATGGGACCGCACGGCTGCCCGAAGGAAAGTGCTAGGAGGCAGCACCTCTTCTGTGGGAAGCACTCCATTACAGTTGAGGTCAGCCCTCTCTAGATTCCATTGCCTCCTGAGAAGAGCCATGAACAGGGCCTTCTTCCCCTCAGCCTTGCACTCTGGAGCCTCACTACTCAAACTATGGCCTGGGGACCAGCAGCATCAGCATCAACTGAGAACATGTCAGAAGGGCAGGTTCCCACGACCCCCCACAACACATGGCACTGAATCAGAATCTGCATCTTAATAGGATCCTCAGATCCTGTGACATGAAAGTTTGAGAACTGCAGCTGTCATGCCCACCCTTCCTGAAAGTCACTGTATTGTACCCCCTGAGGAGTGAAAATGCAAGTTGAGGCTCTGAGGTAAAGAATACCAGAAATTTAGCTCTAACATACATTAGTTTTGTGACCTACATCAAATCACTTGATTTCTTGAGCCTCAGTTTCCCCCTTTATGTATTAGGCATAATAATGTCTGTCTCAGAGAATTGTCATGAAAGTCAAATGAAGGAAAATATGTAAATTCTACCCTTGCTTGGTGGCCAAGGGAAGGTTTTGCTGACAGTTAAGTGCCCAGGGGTAAGAGGTAGGGTAAAGATGTTTCAAGAAAACTGAGGCAGAGAGAAGGCCCAGTCAGGGATATTAGTCATGGCAAGACATCACCTTAACCTGAATGTTCCTAGTTGGCCCTCCATGTTCTCTGTTCTTTTGTCTTTTAAAGAAGCAGGTATATACTCACAAAAGAATTGGACAGCTAGGAGTTGGAACCCATGAGGATTTACTTCCAGAACCTTCTGCCTTACAACATGTTAATTATTTAGATGTGCATGATTCAACATTTACATACTAAGATTCTCAGAGTCACTGATTCTCATTCCCATCCCAGCACTTACAAGAAAATACCATCCCAACTGTATTTCCCTCTGCATTTTTTAAAAGATTTTATTTATTTATTTATTTATTTATTTGACAGACAGAGATCACAAGTAGGCAGAGAGGCAGGCAGAGGGAGAGGGGGAAGCAGGTTCCCTGCCGAGCAGAGAGCCTGATGCGGGGCTTGATCCCAGGACCCTGAGATCACGACCTGAGCCGAGGCAGAGGCTTAGTCCACTGAGCCACCCAGGCGCCCCTCCTTCCACATATATTAAAGGTTCCCAACATGATATCAATAAAGGAATTACTGTACTGTATACAAATCTTCTGTACACAATAGATTTCTCACCAGAAAAAAAAAAAAAAATCATGTTAGGCTTTCAAGACAGCCGGTGTCCTAGACACCTGAAATTTTTATAAATACAGAATTTCAAGCCCAGGCTAATCTTAAGCTCCATCCCGTTAAATTTCCTTCCAGTAATGGTTGGCTGTTTGGCTTTTTCCTCAGTGTGAACTGAATGCTTCCTCTTTTGGAAGGAAGATAAGAAAACATAGGCCACCCGGGACCTCTATTCATAGACAAATGTGTCCAATATCTCTTCACCTCTGTGCACACTGAACTTAGCAGTCATGTGGCCTCCGCCATGATATGGCTATACAAAATGCTGGTCCAGAAATATATGTGTTTCTTAGCGAGAATCTTTTTGAAAGAGAAGAATTTAGCTTAGACAGCATTATACTGCACCATGCTAAAATTACTCCCTATTGCATCAATGTGGGAGGCATTTAGGTCTTTAGCCGGTTAATAAATATGAACCAAATAGGGAAATAGTAGGAATAGGGTAGGGGGATGAAGAGTGAAAGAGAGAGAGAATTTGGCAGAATTACACCTCGACTGTAGCAGGGAAAGATCTCGGATTATAGGCAATTAAACGCTCTTCCCCTCATTACTTGGAACTCTGAGGCTGGAATCAATCCAAGCAGCATCCAATCACCTGCTGTCCCATTACAGTAGCACATGGGATGATGCCCACAGGCCCTCCAAAGACCCACCTCGAAGGTACCTCTTTCCCATCACAGATGACACTTGACCTCACAGCACCTGTGGAGCTCAGCATGTTTCCACCAATGGCCCAACCATTCATCTCACACTTGCAAACTATTCATCAGAACCCACCACACGAAAACTCCAAAGCCCAATAGATTTGCTCTCCTGTGTGTTTCCTGAGACACAGCTGGATATTTTCCACTTGGAAAAGTGCCTATATTCTTACTGGGCCATTTTCTTTTATGGAGATGAATCCAAAGCATCAAACTCTCAACGAGAACTTCAACCTATCTTTTGAAAGTGCGAACCAGTTCTTAGTTCATAGATACCACTGGAAACAAGGGTTGGGGAATCAGAAGACACAGACTCTATGCGCCCAGCTGTGTCACTTGCTGGTTGTGTGTGCTTGGGCGAGGCTGGATTTCACCTGTCTGTCTTGTTCTTCTCATCTGTGGTGTAACTATAATAACATACGTCCTACCCACGGCTGCCCGAGTGAGACCACACAGGTGAGAGAAGTTTGAAGTGCAACAGCATGTCTTGAATGACCACACCAGGCAGTACTGTTCACTACTATGACTAGTCTGACTAGTCACTGGGTCATAAAGCTCAATCCATTTTTTTAAAGATTTTATTTATTTATTTGACACAGAGAAAGATCACAAGCAGGCAGAGAGGCAGGCAGGGTGGGGGGCAGGGAGATGTATCCCTGCTGAG
This sequence comes from Lutra lutra, assembly GCF_902655055.1. NCBI lineage: Eukaryota > Metazoa > Chordata > Mammalia > Carnivora > Mustelidae > Lutra > Lutra lutra. Next base: position 17,912,192 of record NC_062290.1, read on the forward strand.
CAGAGAGACCCATGCAGGGCTTAATCCCAGGACCCTGATACCATGACCTGAGCTGAAGGCAGAAGCTTAATCCACTGAGCCACCCAGGTGCCAACAAGCTCAATCCTTTTGAAATAGAGGACGTGGGGGGAAAAAAAAGGGAGGAAGTAGCCTCTCTGGTCAGATTCAACTTCATGGTTTCAAATAAGAGCTCTAACTGGTGTGGTATAATTTGTGCTATGATCATCTTAATTCAGGAGCAAGGCAGCTTCAGATTATTTGCTCAGATCCATATTCTCTTGAGAAAGAGAGATTGTACAGGCACAAGGCGGGAAGGGATGGAAGGAGAAGGACAAGAAGACTCCTTGTTGAGGGCAGAGCCCACTGTGGACTACATCCATATTTCTCAAATTAGCATGGCACTCTTCCTGCTGTACCGTACAGCCTCTCAAACTTGTCAGGAGCACAGACCTCTGTGTCAAGAGATCTGAAATCTATGCCTATACAATGTTCTAAAGAACAAGTTAAACTTTCAGAACCTCCCTGGGTCTTGAAATGGGTGGATTTTATCCAGAAATCAATTTGGAAAGATTTATCAAGAAACTTAAGACTATTTATATTTTTTTAAAAAAGAATATATCTTTTGCTCCAATAATTACGTTTTTGAAAAACTATTTTAAGGACATTGTCCTACACAAGATAGAAAGATTTTTGCTACAGAGATGTTTGTTACAGTGTAATTAACAATAGCAAAAAAAAAAATAGGAGGGGTGAACAAAATGTTTAACCATTGTATATCTTCTTTATTACACTGTATGGTATGATTTAAGATGCTGATTTGGAATATAATTCAATAACATAGGGACATAGTTAATGAATAATGTTAAGTAAAATAAAAAATCAGGGCACTGAAATGTATGAATATCCTATCTTGATCCTATGCATAGAAAAGAAAGACGAAGAAAACTCCTTGCCAAACTATTGCCAACAGTCACACTGGAATGAAAGTGGGTAATTTCTGGGGTGCCTGGGTGGCTCAGTCAGTTAAGAGTCTGACTCTTGATATCGGCTCAGTTCATGATCTCAGGGTCCATCTCAGGGTCCATCTCAGAGATGGAGCCTTGTGCCAGGCTCTGTACTAGGCCTGGAGCCTGCTTGAGATTCTCTCTCTCCCTTTTCCCTCTGACCCTCTTTCCCACCCCCCTTAAAAAAAAAAAGTGGATGATTTTAATTTTTAATTTTTATTTCCTTTAATATTTGTGGTTCACTTTTTAGCTTCCCTCTATTTCCCAAATCTGCTTTAACATTTACTTATTATTTTATAAATGAATGAAACCTGACCCATCATACCAGGAGGGTGAAACAGACAAAGCGTAAAGTCATTTGTTTCCACGTTAGAGATCTGTGCTTCCACAAGAGTCTGACCTGTAAAGGTCTGCGATCAAAGAAGCTGACATTTCCAAAGCAAGAAATCACTAACAACAGACTATAGCTAAACACATGGAATCCTGATGCCCGTGTCCACACCATTCTCCGAAGTGATGGGTGAGGGTATGTCCAGTGTGACACAGTGATCGGAGCGGCTGAATATAAACCGTGCTGAAAGAAGACGTCCCACGAAGGGGCCAGTAGTAATAAGCATGGCTCAGTGTTTACAAGAGTCATCAAAGCTATGTAAATGCTGGCATCTGAAACTACCACTGTGAACTGGTTTTTACAGCAATATTATGCTTGGTCAGAAGGCTATTTTGGCATGAAATAATTCCACAGAAGTGAGAAATATGCTTGTCCCCCCATGAGGCTCAGAGTGACCTAATACGTTGGAAGCCTAATGAATTTTTCAAAGTGTTTTAAAAGCCAGTTCTGGGATGGTATTTTGATCTGCATCACCCACAGTGAGTTTATGTCTGGATTTTTTAAGAGTGGAGCCAAGAGAGCTAGAGCTTCAGGCCACACTCCAGGGATATCAGCCAAGTGGCAAGCACACGATCAGTTACAGACCAAGGAAACTGCTTCGTTCGTGCCTGGCTTCATTATGTTAGGGTCTTACAAAACAAAGTCACAATTAAATAATAGAAGAAATATTCTGCTAGAGAATGAAATTCTCCCTCCCTTTTATCTTTTCCTATGACCTGTATGCATTTCCTAAGACCATATTTCCATTTGCCTACAATCTAAAAAGAGAAAAAAACAGAGTGCCTGGACGGCTCAGTTCGTTAAGCGTCTGCCTTCGGCTCAGGTCATGTTCCTGGGGTCAGGGGATCGAGTCCCACACCAGGCTCCTTGCTCAGTGGGGAGTCTGCTTCTCCCTCTCTCTCTGCCTGCCACTCCCCCTGCTTGTTCTCTCTCTCTATCTCTGTCAAATAAATAAATAAAATTTTATTTTTAAAAAAAGAAGAAGAAGAAGAAAAAGAAGAAAAGAATTAAAACCAAAGAAGTTCCCCCCAATGAGCTTGGTAAATACTCAAAAGATAAAACAAAATATGAACCAAAGTTTCAGCTTGTATTAGTCCACAAAAATTAGTTGAACTACTGTTCACCTTTCCCTGAAAGAATCCAGCACTCCATAAGGCGGCGCTCTGGAAGTTGTAATAACGTACAACATCTTGACTACAGCTAATACTGCCACACCATATACAGAAAAGTCAGGAAGAGAGTAAACTCTAAGAGTTCTCATCACAAGGAGAAATCTTCCTCCTTTATTCTTTCTTTTCTTTTTCTTTATCAATAAAAGAAAATGCACATTAGCTGAACCTATCATGGTAATCCTCTTACAATATAGTAAATCAAACCATCAGGCTGTCAATTATTTCTCAATAGAAATGGACAGAAAAAGAAGCAGAGAGTTTGGGGGGTAGTGAGAGACTTGCCCCCTTGCCTCCCTGGAGAAGGGCCCAGCGACACTGCCTTCCCGGGGAGCAGACAGGCATGTGTCCTCTCAGACATATCCGTGGCAGGGGAACGACTTGATCTGTGCACCTGTCATGACACTTCTGTCTTCCCAGAGCCAGGTGCTGGTCTGGCCGGCCCCACGGGCCACTTGCTGGGGGAAATGTGTACGAAGTGTGCAAAGATGAACAAAAGACGCATCTACATTCCGAATGAACTTCAGGCTTCACTCTTCTTTTCCATTTTGGGGGACAAGACACAAGCATGCACATTTCACTTTTGCACCCTCTGATTAGTTGATAGATACTTTTCACAACGAAATAATTGGATCTTACTGAATGGATCAACATCTTTTTTTTTTTCCCCCAAGCCACTTATTCTAAAGTCCTGGAGTTTGTTTTGTTTTTTGGTTTTGTTGTTGTTATTGAGTGAGGGAAAGAAATGGTTTCTGCGAGTGGGAACTCTCCCACAAAAACCTTTCCAATAATTGAAAACCCATCAGCAGGTACCCCTCCCTCTTGGGCCATTTTTAGGGAATTTTGGACAGGCTCATGGACCCTGCTGCAACTTTTTTGTGGAGTCCAGAATGAGATTTAGTTCTCTACTCGGGATGGGAGCGGGGAGCGGGCTTTCTTGTATCTTCTACATGCCACAGGCCTATTTCTGCCTCCTCACATCAGGCACACATTTTTAGCACCATCGCCCTCCCTCCTGACTCATGATCCCTTGTTATAAAAACCATGACATTTCACATATCTAGCTTCCCGCAAGAACGAGGTCTCCTGTATGAGCCACTTTTGCAGACAACCAAAGCCGGCCCGCCACGTGACAATTCCTTTCTATTTTTTTTCTATTTGAATTATCTGAATTGGAAATTTTTCTGAAACTGCTTGCACGTCCTACCTCTCTCCTTAAACAGGACACTGAGCTTTAATGATCTTTCCTCCTTGATGACACAGGGTTGTCACTGCGAACATCAGCAATGTACTTGACGTCCCTGATGTCACGGCTGCAGACACCGTGCAGATCCTTAGAACTATTTGCCCTACCCCAGATGGAGTGGCACTGATGGGGGGCCTGGGTCTGCTTCTTATTGGTTCTGTTTGATTTTGGTTTTGTTTGTGCACTTCCCTCCCTTGTAACTCAGCAGCAATTACATTGTTAGGCAACCTCTTCCTCCGTCACTGTGCTCTGAGAAAACCAAGCTTGTGACTATTTTGTCAAAGCACAAACTAAGTGATGGTGATGATGGTGATGGTGGTGATGATGGTGATGACGGTTAACACTCGTGGGTCTCTCCTGTGTCCCCGCATTGCTCCTGAGTGTTTTACAGATGTAACCTCACAAATAGACTCAGAGATAGAGTTTGGGGGGATTTTCCGTGAGGAAAGAACTAACTTTAAAGCTATGTTTTCTTTTTTTTTAAATGTCTTTATTTGAGTCTAGTTGACGCACCACGTTACATTAGTGGCAGGTGTACAACACACTGATTCGACGAGTCTGAACCTTACTCTGTGCTCACCGCAAGCTACCGTCTGTTGCCATACAACGCTATAACGGTATCACGGACCATTGACCCCGTGCTGTGTCTTTTACTCCCCTGACTTGTTCATCCCAGAGCTGGAAGCCTGTGCCTCCCACTCCCCTCCACTCATTTAGTCCATCCCTCCAACCCCCTTCCCTCCGACTACCACCAGTTTGTTCTCTGTATTTATAGGCCTGAGTCCGCTTTGGGTTTGTTTATTCTCTAGCTCTGTTTTTTGGTTCTCGCACATGAGTGAAATCATACGATATTTGTCCTTCTCAGCCTGACCTCTTTCACTTAGTGTAACACCCTCTAGGTCCATCCATGTTGTTGCAAATGGCACAATCTCATCTTTTTCTGGCAGAGTAACACTCGTGTGTGTGTGTGTGTGTGTGTGTGTGTTTTCAGTCATCAGTTCTGGCTGCCTAAAGGAAAGCTGCTCCTGCGTAATTCCACCCTTCAGGAGACTAAGGGTTGGCTGATGCCACCAGATGAGTAAATTCCAGAAACAGGAAGTGCTGGGCCTGCAACTCATTGCAACCTGGGTTTTGGAAGGATGTTCTCCCATGCCTCATGACTTCTCCCTGTGCCCCTCCCCCACATTCCTTTTCTCCTTCTCTTTTCTTCTAGTTCCTTCCAATCCCACCTGTACCTCCCTTCTTTTCTCTCCTCCCCTTTCCTTCACTCCTACATGTGTCTGGGGTAGAACCAGCAGCTTTCAGGGGGTGTGGCTAAGTGGGCAGACTCAGGAGCAAGCAGCAAGCTTGGCACCACTGGGAGCTGTGGCCCGACTCCAGCTCTTCTCCACACTAGCTGTGTCACTGCAGTGAGTCACCCTACTGTAAGACTGACGGATCAGTCAGTCAACCAAGGGCCTCCTTAAGGCCTCCAGCAACAGACTAACAGCTATGAAGATACCTGTCAAACCAAAAGTTGGGTCAACAATCTTGATGGTAAGTAAGGGACAACTTCAAACTTTTTTTGAGATGCATTCTCTTTATTAAAAATTCGTGAAATTTCCACAGTATTTCTGACCACTGTAAAAGCCAGTCGCACGCCAATGTTCCAACTAGTTTATCAATCTTTTGCATCCCTTTCACATGGGTACGCAGTGGGCAGTGTATCCCAGCTTGTCCCACCAAATCAGAGCCAGAGGAGCCACATATTTTTCTCACAGCTGGTTCTCAATAATATTCGTTGATGACTCAGTTGTCTGAGGGTTTTTAATATAAAACGGTCACCACGAAGAAATAAACCTCTCTCGGGTCAAAGCGGACTTACCATCCAATCCCCCTATAAACCTGTCAAGTTGTTCACTTTTCATTTAAAGGGAATTAAGTGTTCTGGGAGATCAGGTGGGCAGAAGCACTGGAGTCTGTAAGAAGGGAGTCCTAGAATTGGAGGCGGCTGGTCTGGGAGCGAACTCTAGCTCTGTTTTTCACTGGCAATGAGAACGTGGGCCAACTTCCTGACTCCCTAAAGCTCAGTTTCCTCAACTGCAAAAGGAGAATAATACCCACCTTACAAGACCATTGTGAACATTCAGTGAAAAAAACAGATTTCTTGGAGGGAAGACAGATTTCTTAGAGGGAAGACAGTTCACCAAATTTTAGGTGAACTAAAAAAAGCTAAGAATTAAGAACTGTTCCTGTTTCTATGAAATGTCAGTAGGGCTTCCTGGCTCTCTTGTCCACCAGTGGTCTCTTTCATGTTTTTATTACTTTATACTGCTCAGCTATTGGGATGGAGAGCATATTCTCATCTTAGGACATTCACACCTGCAACGGCCCTAAGAGGGGTGTGCTACTATTGTTCTCATTTTTAAAAAAAATTTTTAAAAGATTTTGTTTATTTATTTATTTGACAGAGAGATCACAAGTAGGCAGAAAGGCAGGCAGAGAGGGAGGGGGGAAGCAGGCTCCCCGCTGAGCAGAGACCGAGATGCAGGGCTCGATCCCAGGACCCCGAGATTATGACCTGAGCCGAAGGCAGAGGCTTAACCCACTGAGCCACCCAGGTGCCCCAACTATTGTTCTCATTTTATAGGTGAGAAAACTGAGACTCAGCAAGTCTAAGTAACTAAGGTCATCTGACGAGTACATCAAAATGGCAAAGTCAGGCTTTGAAATTAGGCTATCTGGCTCACACCATCACCCACCATGCCAAAATGCATTTAAAGAAAAGAAGTGATGAGGAAGACAAAAGGATCTCCAAGTTTCCCTCCAATCTAAAAATGCTCGATGAAATTCTTCCCAGACTTTCCTGCTTAGGCCAAGCAGCTTCTACTATGAGCTGCATCCTGGACTCCAGGTTATGGGCTCAGGTACAGGAATGTGAGATTATTGCTTATCCAGGGAAGGTACTGGTCTTTAAGAATGAGAGCAAAGATACAGTTTTGATTGTGTTGATTGATATCTAATTTCAACTACATGTTTTGAAGCTCCCACACGGTATTTGCAATCATGAAAAAAGCTAATTCCCAAATGTGAGTAGATAAACTCTGAATTACACCAGATCTGTTGCCCAAACAAGTTCATGATCATAGACATTATTGTAAAATGTATGTTTTTATTTTTGCCAGGGTTCAAAATGATGAGCTGCTTGCAAAAAAAACAAAAAACAAAACAAAACAAAAAAACATACAAACTTAGCAAATAAAACCCCAAAAACCACACACACACACACACACACACACACACACACACACACACACATTAAAACAAGTATAACAAGGTAGAAGCTAAGCAATAAAAATAAGAAAAATGTACTATAGAAATACTAGGCTAAGGAGTAAGCATCAACATAGCTTTGAGCTTCCTGGCAGCCAAAGCAAGAAATAGAAAATGCATGGAGCCAAAGATATGCAATTTTTCTGGACACCACCGTTTCTAAAAGACTCTTGCATCATAGGCTAGTAAGAGTACCCAGGAAAGTCTGGTCACACCCCTGAGAGTTCGATGAAGTGGAGGACTGTGGGCACAGCTCTATGACAAACAGCACACTGGTCGGATGAGGGGTCTGCTTCAGGACAATGTATGGGCTGATCCCGTGCACGAGGTCTGCAGGGTCAGGGTTGGACAGAAATACTAATGAGACTGATCTGGAATGCCTGCACCTTTCCTCTTAAGGACTCTGAAAAGCTTCCCTGCCGGTCTCTCTCATACCATTAGTACTACCCCAGAGGAAGCAGAATCGGCTGGGTGTACCTGGTGTGGTAGCTGGGATTGGGGAAGAGCAATTTCTAGTCTTTGAGCCTCACAGAGGAGGATCTATGGCACGAATCAGCTCCATTTGCTGATCTATCCAATGTGGTTTTGCAGAGGCTTTTAGTGGTCCATTCCCTTCCTTGCTTCTCGCCAATCCACTCCCGCTTAAATTCAACCAATATTTGCAGATTCCCAACAGCCATGCATAAAAACTAGCTTCACTCATTTGCAGTAACATTTTGTATGAAATACAGACTTTGTGCAAAGTTCCAGACGGCACTCCTTGACCTTAATGTTTCTTCCCTGCTTCTAGGAAAACCAACCTAGGTTTGTGCAGACTGTCGTCGGCCCTTCTTCAGACTCCGATCACTTGGAGTCTGCACGTGTCCATCCACTTTTTCATTTTTATTGAGCCACTATAATGGGTTATGATTTGGGGACCAGCACAGGCATGGCTCACGGTCCCAAGAAGCACCTGCAACCGGCTACGGCCCACAAGCCCCGGATGCTGGAACAACCGACCAGTGTGTTTGCTCGTCGTCCACCTCCTGGTCCCCACAGGTTGAGAGGATGTCCTCCCTTGTCTCTTTCTAAGGAACCGACTTAAGGACTCCCTGACAAGAAATGAAGGAGAGAAGATCCACATGCGGCAGTTCATTAAGATCAACTACAAGGGCCAAACAGAGAGCCTACTCTGCTGTTTTCGGGAGGTCATCAGCATTGATGAGACCAAAGAGAATTTCTGTCTGATCTGTGATAACCAAGTATTGCTTTGCACCAGAGACGGCCAAGTACACGTTGTGCAACGTGAGAACGATCTTTGCGCGGACAGAAGGAGTCCCTCATCTGGTGACCCCTGAGGCTTGTGCCATCTGCTGCTGGGATCGCGTCATCAGAGTGACTGACACACCAGGCAGGCTGATCTGGACACCGGCACACCAAACAGAACAGCCAAACGGAGCACTGGGTGAAAAACTCTCCACGTGACATAATTGGAAGGCTTTTGTACTTAATTAACGGTAATACGGCAGGATTAACTGCCAAAACAAACAACTTCCTAAACATCGAGCATTGCACCAGGCCCTGCTATACAATGGTGAACAAAATCCAATAGACAGAGACCTGTTTTTTTACTCTGATTAATCAAACAAACATCCCCAGGAGAGACAGAATGACAAGTTGCGGTAAGTGATCTAAAATCATTACCGCAAAACCCAACGTAGAGTCATGAAGTGGAGGAGGTGGAGAGGGAAGAGGTCCTTCAGGGAGAGGTTCTTTCTTCACCTCCTCTGAAGAAAGGGTGGGAGTTACTTATGCCAAGGAGGAGGAGAAGCCCAAGACACTGAGCCGGACCCTGGGCCAGATCCCAAGGTCATGCTGCAAGTGCTGTCTGTTTTCCTCAGAGCAAGAGAAGGGTCCTGAGGCTTACAGAGGTGCAAATGGTGCTTTCACAACCATCTCCCTAGCAGCAGTGGGAGAGTGGTTTACTGGAGACTGGCGAGCCCACCGTTCAGTCATCCGGATGACTTAGGGATGTCTGGGATAAGGTGGGTGGGAATGGGGTGGAGGAGAAGGAAGTTTCCAGCTGGAGAAACTGGGTGGATAACAGTGCCTTTGGGTGAGATAAGAAACTGCCCAGAACTATAGGCTGGGGCAAATGGAGGGAAGCAGCCACTCTTCCAGGTTCTGTGCTGAGGACTGCTGAGATAGTATTTTGGCTTTACAACAAATATGCAAAGCGGGTATCATTATCCCATTTGTCAGATTAAAAACCCAAGACCAGGGACACCTGGATGGCTCAGTTGGTTAAGTGTCGGCCTTGTTCTTCTTTTCCATAAGGACTGGTTTAAAATATCTATGAGTCAGAAATATTCCAGTAAAAGGATGCCTGGGTGGCTCAGTCGGTTAAGTGTCTGCCTTTGGCTCAGGTCAGGATGCCAGGGTCCTGGGATCAAGTCCTGCATTGGGCTCCTTGTTCAGAGGGGAGTCTGCTTCTCCCTCTGCCTGCTGCTCCCCCTGCTTCTTCAATCTCTCTCTCTCTCTCTGACAAATAAATTTTTTAAAAATCTAAAACAAAACAAAACAAACAAACAAACAAACAAAACCAAGACAGTGTTGTCAACTTATTTTTCCCAACCCAGACTTTGTGGGTTGGATTTTTCAGAGCAATCTAGTACCCACTTTGCCTCCCAAGATCTCTTAAGAAAAAAGATGACCTTTCCCTGGAAACCAAAGCCCAAAGCCACAGGGCTCAGATAGAAATGCACCTGGCACATTGTCAGAGATTCTGAGTAGGCTACTCTGAGACCTGGGGCAGGGAAACCGTGTACAATTGTGCAGGGTGTGTACTGCTCAAGCCCAAAGGGTATCAGTCATATCAAACTCCATCTGAATGCTGCCTCCTGACTATGTTAGTCCTGCCCCTTCCCAGTTTCTCTTCAAAGATGACTCCATACTCTAGGACTCTCCCATAAACCCCAGGGTCCAAACAGAATCAGTGGCCAAGGCAACACCATGTACTTCACCTCTCTGGACCCCAGATGTTCTTTCCATTTTTGCAGGCTTCATCCAAACACAGGTAGTTCCCCCTCACCCTTTTCTCTGCTCAGCTAGCACTCCAGGGAGGAGTGGATGTACAGGGAGAGTGATATCTCCATCAGCACGCCACTATCGCCTACAAGAGCTCTCTCAACCGGCACACCAAACCCCAAACAATGTTAATATCTGCCCAAATAAATGCTACAAATAGAAATAAACATGTTATACCAAAGCTCTCATATTTTCATCCGGTTAACATCAAATATTCCCAAGTCACTAATTAAACGGTTTCCTTGCTCACCTAATCACGCCCTCCAAGACCCAAGGTGCTGAGTAGCAGTGACTAATTCTTTTTACCTTTGAGGCAGACCAATCCACTGTGAGATTTATACTGAAAAAGCCCAACTCTTCTCCGAAGCCCCTGGGGCTAGATAATCTACAGACCTTGGTCTGAGCTGGCTTTGGGGCTAAAGCAATCAAGGGCTCTTCTCTCCGAAGGGTGGGGGGTACCACATTCACAGAAGTGCTTTGGATTCCTGGTCTCCTTCCTGCTCACTAATGCTCAGGCAAAGTCTCAAGTGCACCTCGCTGCTGGGGGGAAGGGAGCTGATCCCCTGGTCTGTGATCAGCTCAGCTCCCCAAAAGAAACTGCTCAGACAGGGGCTCCATCCATCCCTACTGGTCCTCACCACAGCAGCCCGTCCAAAGTATCTGCAACAGTCACTTCAGAGAAGCTTTTTATGGATGAGTCCCACTTTCCTTCCCGTAAAGGAATCAGGAATATATTCCTTCAACTTCCAATCAAGACGATGACTCTGCAGACAGGCTGTGATGTTTTTCTTTCTTTTTAAAACCCCCCTCTCCTCTACAACTCGAATGTGGCTGCTCATGTCGACTTCCGAATGTGTTTTCTTGGTCCCTATGCCACATACCAGAGAGTCTAAGTTGGCATTTGGGTCATGCGGAATTTCGCTCCTGTACGAGTCCATCCACGTGGTGACTAATACCCGCTGCGGAACAGAGCTCTTCACTTGCAGCTGTCCCTACAGAAGGGACAGAGGCATTCCTCAGACTGCAGTGGTGACCCTGTCCCCACCCTCTCTTTGAAAACAGCATTCCTGAGACATGGATGTGTTCTGGATCCTTCCAGCGGCAGCTGACACTTCTCCAGCCCAACCCCAAGGCTGCGTAGTGATCTACATCTTAGGGCACATGGATGGCAGTGACCCCTCCCCCCCTTCCATTAGCAGCTGCTTGAATTGCACCAGCTGCTGGGGTCCAGGCAGTGGGAGAGGCTCCATAGCCAAGTGTGGGGACCTTGGCTTCCCACCAACTGGGGCCCTGGGACTCTGATGCTTCATTAATTTCATTTCTTCCTTCCAAAGTTCATGGGAACTTAGACCATTTACTGCCACCATGAGGTGGTCTTGGCCTGAATACTTTCCCGAGCTGACCACTGTGAGAGGGGAGGATATTTCCCAAATCACAGCGTAGAGTGGGCGGGGAACCCTCTTTCCCTCCCTTCATCAATTTTTCTACCATAGAAATGCTACAACGAATAACGAAGACACCACCATAGAAATGGCAAAACAAAAAATGGAAAGCATAGCTAAAAGTTCAGGACAAGCTTGGAACTACAGGATTTGATCTCTGTCCCTATTCGAGCTCTGAAAGGGCAGGTGGAAGAAAAGCTAGGTGGGCACTGGCAGGAGAAAAAGAAAATGTGTTTTTCTTTTCATTTGCGGTTCTAACAGTGGGGTCCGAACCAGAAACATAGCTGAGTGCTCACATCAGGGCAGTGCACGCAGGTAAAAAGCATTGCCCACCCTTTCTTTGGTCAGCATCTCCTCCGTCTCAGGGGTCTTGCTCTCATACTACTTACTCTACTGTCTTGTTTAATAACCATTGCATTAATTTCCTATTTGTCATTCCTATTTGTCAAGAAGGTGCCATTTTGGGAGACCACGCTTGGGTAAAGGACTACCTCCCTTGCTGCCCTCCACCATCAGTGATGGTTATCAAGAAGACCTAGGCACCCGAGCAAGTCCTGACCAGGTTAGAAAGCAGGCCCCCAGAGAAGCATTTGAGTGCCAGGAGGGATCCCACTGAGGCCACACTTGGGGTCTGCTTTTGCCATTTCTTCTAAATACAGCATATTGTCAGGAAGAAGGGTATGTATCAGAAGGAGAGATTTAGGGGAAAGGGAGCCGGGATTATGCCAGTGAATCTGCCTCAGCTTAAGGGTCCACAGGAGCAGAGTGAACTGCGTGCTTCCCCAATTTCAACAGAAATAAGCTCTAAACTACCCAATAAAAATCCAAAAGCATTTCTCCCCCTTCAAAGATTTCTGATCCACACCAGGGCCTGGCCTAGAATGGGGGGGCTTCTTCTCTCCTCACAATGACAAATTAATAATAAATGCTCCTAGTCAGGAGGAAAAATTATGCACACTTTCTCCAAAGTTTTGATCATTGGAAATTTTATCCATGACTAAGAGTTGCTCCATTTTGCAACTTAAAATGTCTTTTGTCTATTGGAATGAGCTGGTTCCAATGATGGTGAGGGTATGTTAGGACTTTGGAAAGAACACTGACTACTCCAAACTATTAAAAGATACACATCATGACTACAGAATATCGAAGCAAGAAGTCAAATAGGTAGGAAAAAGCCTTGCCAGCTAGACTTTTCATGCAGATAAGACTATACTAACTTCTGACTGAAAACAGCTTAAGCAGAACACCTAAATTCTAACTAATTCTGGTGTAATTGGGCCTAAACAAAAGCCAGCATGATTTTCTTCTCCTTAAAATGTTCCCCAAAGTATTAGCCTGTTTTTTTTTAAACAGTACTAATTTACTATGAATATACTTCTCACAAATGAATGTCATAATAATTGACTTAATATTTTTCTCCAAAACCAAGATTATCCTCTAAAACAAAAGGTTATCTACTATGATAGTTAATATTGCAAATTAAGTAAAAATCTTATTTACCTAGAAAATATCACTTGTCAGGAGAAATATGACACTAAAAGTGACCAAAACACCTTTTCTGTGGCTATGAAAAACAAACTGTGATCTCTGAAAAGAAACCTATTTCGAGAAAAAAAAAATTAGCAGTAATTGTCCTTCTGGCTAACACAGGCAACCAGGAACAGTGACTCAAGCAACCACTTCTTTCTCCTGTCTTTTCTTTTTTTTTTAATAGTGTAGAGCAAATTGCTCAGCTAGTGAAGGGACTCAGTAAATAAACTTACCCATTACTTTCAACTGGTTGATCTGAAATAGGAAATTTTTCTGTTCCAGCAATTGTTCTTCAGAAAGGAGGCAAATCTCTTGCTCACATCAAACCCCACAGTCTATATGTTTATTGTTCAAATACATGTTTGAGGGGCAGAACACAGGTGCAGCCTAAACCTGCATGTATCTACGATGGCTATTCATTTTCATCCACCAACAAAATAAATAAATAAATAAATAAGTAAATGAGTTGGCATGATCGACTTTCCTTTTTGACCACTTTTCACTCATTGTTAGGTTAAAAAAACACAAAAACAAAACAAAACAAAACAAAAAAAGAGAGAGAGCTTACTTATACCAGCAGAAATGCACACAATTTCTGAAATCACTATTTTCCTTCATGTGCTCAAGTAAAATTATAAGGGGGTCAGCCATAAACACAGGAAACGACCAACTTTCTCAATTCTGAAATCCCCACTGACATTTGACTCTCCAGGAGACTTAAGGTACAAAACAAATTACTTACATTAGCAGTAATCAACTCTGATGGTCTTTTAAAAGATAGAGTTAAATCACTGTAAGAATCACACTTGGGTCTACTCTCCCTTTGTTGTGCAAGCATAAATACGTTATGAGAATAACCTTACAAATATCCTGCCATGTGATGAAGATGTCACCTTAATGCAGACTTTGTATTTTGTCTTCTATGAAGGTTTAAAGGTTAAAGGCATCATAAATTATGCATTTCCTCCTATGCCAGGCCCAGGAAAGTTAATTTCACTGTCCATTAAAGATATTGCTTGTAAATGAGCAGAGGCTTTTCCCTAAGTGTTGAAACAGAAACATTCCATTATGCGCATTACCGCTATGCTGGAGAGCCAAGACAGTTTGGAATTAGGAAGCTGCTGGAATCTGTTGTTCCAGAATGTGTAGCAACTGTCAACACACACAATAAAATCACAGTTCGCTCTCTGGACAGTGGTACAGTTGTACCGGGCCAACGAGCTGGTCTCCTCCCAGGAGAACAATAGTCTGGCAAACCCCACATCATCAGCAACAGTTGGGGTTTCCCCTTCTGCCTCTGCCCAAATTACAGATCTGAACAGGGACTGGGAGACGCGCGATTCACGCTAGCACGTCCCTTATTCCTGCACTGGAGCAAGCTCTTTGTGAGGGATGCCTGGGTAAACTCTGCCTTTGCCTCGCACATCCTTCCCAGCCAGCACCCTAACTTCCTTTCTTATGCTTTGCCACCACCTCCAGCTAAAAGCACAGTTCTAAGGGATTTTCCCCCCTCCCCTTTACACTTAGAGGTAACTTCATCTGCAGAAGGCGGGGCTCATTTTTGAAAGGAGCACCACACCCATTAACCCTCTCGCCTTCAGAAGCAAACTGCAGTTTGGCTCTACCTCTCTCCAACCTCAGACCAAACGAACCAAAGCTAAACACACAGGACCCAACTTCTGTCAGGTCGCCCACCCCCAGCTCAGCACTCTGCCTGCCTGTGGGCGAGGATTCTGGATACAGACTGCCTGCTGTAAAGGACCAGAGTTCCAGAGATTCTTTCCAGGGAATAGCCCGCATACCCTGACAACTAAGTGGCAAAGTTGTTTCTTCCTTCTCTGCTGCAATGCCCTTTCCTCTTCATCAGCGTGCGCGCGCGCGCGCGCGCACACACACACACAGACAGATACACACACCCAGGCGCACACACACACAGACACACGCACATAGCGTTGCTCCCCTAACTTACCAGTTTAGATTTGGCGCGTTGCAAAAATTCTTCCATGTCTCCGGAGAGGTTTGGACTAGGGGTACCCGGCGGGGCGCAGAGAAAGATCTCTGCCCGCGGAGAGAAGCGGGGTCTCGGGAAACTGGCCGGCGAAGCGCAGCGACCGCTGCTCCCTCCTGCCGCTCAGAGGCGGCGAAGGCTGTGGCTGCGCCCTCGACTGTCGCCTCCCAGGGCTCCCCGCCCCACCCTCGCGCCCCCGCCGCCGGCTCTGTGCGTCTGACTCTGCCCTAATAAGGAAAGTGGGTGTGCCGCCCGGGAGCCCCAGGGCGCGCCTCGCGCGGGCACTGGCACGCGCCTGCGGGACCGGGGCTCGGGGCCCACGCGCGAGGGCGGGGGTGTTGGGGGGATGGCGAGGGGCTCCTCCGCCAATCGCAGGGCCCCGCTGCGGCCTCCTGACGTGGCGCGCCGAAAGATGCTGCAACCATGGACAGCGCCCAGAAGTGCGAGCCAAGTGCGAGGGGCTGCTGCAAAGAGAGGTTCTGCCGCAGGCACCGCCGCTGTCAGCCAGGCGAAGTGGGAAGTGAGAGAGGGGAACAGAGGTCCCCGGAGAGTCCCCCCTCCTCGACCAGCGCCTCCCTGGCTGGCTGGCACGTTACAGAGAGCTCCAGAGGTCACTTAATGAGCTGGCTCTGCGGACCTGGCCAGGGGATGCATTCAGCTAGATTGGGGGTTGGAGGGTAACTGCTGAGCTAAAAGCAGTGCGACCTTGATGGAAAATAATCAGAAGAGCAGGCTGGGAGGTTGTGCTTGGATGCATCTCTCCTCCTTACCCTCAAAACACACCCATCCAGCAGCAGGCATCTGCAATTCACCCCGGCTAGGTGCCCTTATGTTGGCCCTGGCCTGAAGCATAGTTACATCGTTCTGCAGTCCCCATCTGCTCTCTGATCAGGAGGTGCTGGGGCGATAGAGCCCTCCTACTGCATAAGGGTCTGTGTTTCTACCAGAGCCTCAGATAATTTCTATGCACATTAAAGTTTAAGAAGTACTACAATAAACAAATGTATAACTATGAACCTTATCTTAAGCCATGAAGTTTCCTTGTGTGTGTTCCTTAGCCTTATCAAATCCCAGGAATCTTGGGCTTTCTCTCACATCTGGGCTATAATACTTTCTGCCCTCTCACCAGCCCTCACTGCCTGGCTAACTCAGGCTTTAGCTGTCAGCTTGAAGATGTGGTCTCACCCTTGACACGTGGGGTTTTAAAAATACTGATTCCCAGGTTCTATCCCGGACCAAAGGGATCAGTGTCTCTGGGAGAGGGGCCACAGCAACAGCAACGATGTGAGAGTCTCCACGTGATTCTAACGTGCAGCCTAGGTACGATCGTCTGGTTCTCAGACTTTAGCATAGATCTGAACCCCTCAGAGATCTATTAAAACACAGATTTTGGTGTCTCATCCCCAGGATTTCAGACTTAATAGGTCTGGCTTAACACACCTGAGAATTCCCATTTTTAATGGTCTCCCAGGGTTTGCTGATGCTGCTTAGAAATTATCTTCTACAGGAAGCCCCTCCAACCCCAACCTACTCCTCCTTTCCTGCCCCCACATCGAGTCAGTCGCCCCACCCCTGTTCTGCTATGCCAATCTATATTTTCTATTCTACTGTAACTTACTCGATTACTTGTATGTGTTCTCCTCCAGGCTGTGAGCTCCATTACAACAAGGACTTTGCCTGTCACATTCATGGATGAGTCCCTAACACAGGTCATGTGATATATAAATCCTCAATAAAAGTACTTTAATAACTAAATGTACATATGGAAGGTTTTTGGCGCTCTGTGTGTGTGTGATTATCCAATTATTTTTCATTCAGGAGGACCCAATGAAAAACCATCAGCAGAGTCTACAGATCTGATTAAAGGAGAGTAATAGGAATATTAAGTTCCAGTTTACATTCAGGTGATGAGCTATGTGGAAGCTGCAGATTCTATTTGTTTCTTTGCTGACTTAAGTAATTTAAAACCATCCAGGTAAAAAAAGTGTTTTGTCAGCCTTTAAATCAGGGAAGTTGATCACAATTCAAGTAACACTGCTGAGAAAAATACCCCAGAATTTCTTGCCTCTGACTCCATCGAGGAATTTAGTGACAATCACAAAACCGTTTTATTTCTTTGACTTTTGATTTTAAACATTCTGGGTAGCTATTATACAGCCTGGAGAATTTCTTTAAAATCCTGATGGATTTAAATTCTAACATCTAAGAGTTTTTCCTCTGTCAACAATGTCCCTACATAACAGTTCATCAAAATGTATCTCCTCCAAGAGGACTTCCTGAATGGACTACTCGTATCAGAGACCACACACTCAGTGGCATAGAGTAATTTGAATTTATTTTATCGTTGGGTAGGTCAGAAGTTTGACACAGGTCTCACCAGGCTAAAACAAAGCTTTAAGGTCAACCAAATTGCATTCTGCTGCATTCCTTTCTAGAAGCACTAGGGCAGAATCTTTTTTTTTTTTTTTTTTTTTTTGCTTCCCCAGTTTCTAGAAGCAGCCCCCATTTCTTTTTTTTTAAAGATTTTTATTTATTTGTTTATTTGACAGAGAGAGAGAGAGAAAAAGAGAGAGAGCACAAGTAGGCAGAGAGGCAGGAAGGGAGAGAGAGGAGGAAGCAGGCTCCCTGCTGAGCAGAGAGCCCGATGTGGGGCTCGATCGCAGGACCCTGGAATCATGACCTGAGCCAAAGGCAGAGGCTTTAACCCACTGAGCCACCCAGGTGCCCCAGCAGCGCCCATTTCTTGATTGGACATACCTTCCTCTGTCTTCAAAGCAAATAATGTTGCACCTTTCTGACTACTCTTCCATAGCCACCTTTCCCTCTGACTCTCTTCCTCTACCTCTGTTTCTCTTTTTAGGGACCTTTGTGATTATATTGCATCTATTAGGATAAACAAGGATAATCTCCCTATTTTAAAGTCAGTTGATTAACAACTTTCATTCTTTTTTGCCATGTAACTTAACATATGCACAGGTTTTAAGGATTAGGTTGTAGGCATCTTTGGGAAGCCATAATCTACACACCATACAACCCACACCCCAAGTTATTTGGTGGCTATCACCTTTCAATCCTCAGTATTTTATCACTCCACAGCAGCCAGAAATCTATGCCTTTAACTAACTCTAATTAGAAATTGCACAGTGGGTTTGCCTGGGGTCTTTGAAAAATACTGCCGCTCCAGCCTCAATTCCAAAAACCCTGAATTAAATCATCTTGGGAGGAGTCCAGGTATCAGTATTTTTTAAAAGTTCATCAGATAATTCTCTAGTCACCGTTGGGAATTGCTGCTGAATTTGCTTTCCCCTATCACTCAGGCACAAAATGTAGAGTCCGCTACGATCTATAACTTTCTCCTACCCCTTGTGGCCAAATAGTTCCCAAGTCCAATGTCCTCAACCTCTGAAAAGGCCTCCATCAAATTCCCACCTTCTGATCCAAGTGCTATCAGCATAACTCAAGGATTTGCATCTAAACCTAAAGTCGATTCCTCTTCTCAATCACCTCCTTTGCTCTGGTTAATAAAACAATCCTTTCCTTTACTCCTTTTTTCATTCTCAGGTTTCTTGACTCCTAGTCTCCTCTCATTGAGACCCCTATCTGGGATCTCTTTATTTTGTAATTAATTATCTTGAGTAGATTCATAGAATGGTTGTTATGGACTAAACTGTCTTCCAAAATTCATATGTCAAATCCCTAACCCCCCAAGTCATGGTATTAGGACGCAGAGCCTTTGGGAGGCAATTAGGTTTTGATGAGGTCATAAGGGTAGATTGCCCATGATGGAATTGGTGTCCTTATAAGAAGAGGAAGAAGGACCAGCGCTCTCATACTTTCTCTCTCTACCATCTGAGGATATGGCAAGAAGGAGCTGCTGCAAGCCAGGAGGAGGATTCTCACCAGGAACCAAATCAGACAACACCTTGGTCTTGGACTTCCTGGCCTCCAGAACTGGGAAAAATAACTGTCTTTTGTTTTACCTGTTGATTTATGGCACTTCGTTTAAGCAGCCCAAGCACACTAATAAAGGTAGTGCTGGGAAAAGGAAGACCATAGGGATCATCTAATTCTATATTCTTATTTTACTGTGCAAGTAACAAGATCCAGAGTAGTTCAATATCCTGCTTGGGCTAACAGAGCTCCTTCAAGGCAGGGCCAGGGCTCAGCTCTTCATCATTCATTCCTTCAGCTTTATGGATTGTCAACTACACTTAGATGGACATTATCCCTCACCTGTGATGTAAAAGGCAAGATCTGGGGGATGCTGGGTGGCTCAGTGGGTTAAAGCCTCTGCCTTTGGCTCAGGTCATGATCCCAGGGTCTTGGGATCGAGCCCCACATCGGGCTCTCTGCTCAGCGGGGAGCCTGCTTCCTCCTCTCTCTGCCTGCCTCTCTGTCTACTTGTGACCTCTATCTGTCAAATAAATTAAAAAAATCTTAAAAAAAAAAAAAAGAATTGCACCTGGTATTGTACTAATGGAAATACAATATGGTGTCATGGCTATAATCTGGATTCTCATCCTTTCTGTGGTAGATTAAACAAGGCTGCAAATTCTTTGACACTCCTCCCAATGACAGGTCAGGTCTATGTTCCCGTCTTTTAACCTAGGAGAGTTCTATGACTATCTGAGCAATGATCTATAGCAGAAATGACATCATGACAGTTTCTGGGACCAAACCTTAAAAGAGAGTGGCAGCTTCCACTTTTGGTCTCCTGGAATACTAACCAACATACTGTTGGAAGTATGGAACACTCTTGGAACCCAACCAACATACTATGAGGAAGCTCAAGCAGCTACGTAGACAGGCCCACATGGAGAACAACTAAGTGCGCTGGCTAACAGCCCAGTTGTCTGCCATGTGGGTGCGCCATCTTGAAATAGATTACCTAGTCCCAGACAAGCCATCCTCCCTGATGTCCTAGAACAGAGTTCAGCCTTCTCCACTGAGTCCTGCCTAATATCTGACCCACAAAATCATAGAATATAATAAAACAACTGTTATTATAAGCCATTAAATTTCTGGGTAATTTCAGGTTTAGTAACTTTAGGTAAGGTAACCTCTCTAGGCTTTAGTGTCTTCCTCTATAAAATAGGAATAATCCTCCCTTTTAGGACTGCTGTGAAAGTTAAATGCAATAATCCATGCAAAGGGCCTCACTCCTGGTCTATAGATGCCATTACAGTCATCACAAAGGATCGGTCAAAGAGAAGAGAAACTTAATAGAGTGGCTAGAAGTGGAGACAAGGGTATCCAGGAGGAGAACCCAACAAGAGAGAAATCTCTGGGTGAACTGGAGACGGACCAGCAGTCACCAAAAAATTTTTTACTATAGATACATAGTATATATTATATGTAATACCTATAATAAAAAGGTTATAATTCGTGTCTATCCTACAGCAGCAACACCTCCTAGAAGTTACACTCCTTTGGCAATCAGGGCTTCACACAACGACACACCTGTTTCAGAGAAAATCACTCCACATCCTCCAGCTCGTCATGTTTCTCTGCAATAACACACCTGCCTGCACTATTCACTACTCCTGAAATGTGCTTTTGGGCAAGTTCATTGACCCGTGTGATCATCAGTCTCCTCATTTGTGAAATGGAGAAAATAATACTTGCCCTAGCTACTTTATAGGATTATAAAAATTCAGGGGCGCCTGGGTGGTGCAATCGCTTGGGCATCCAACCCTCGGTTTTGGCTCAGGTTGTGATCTCAGGGTCCTCAGATCGAGCCCCGAGTCGGGCTCCAGGCTCAGTGGGGAGTCTGCTTAAGAATCTCTCACTTCCTTTCCCTCTGCCCCTATCCCTGCTCACATGCTCTCTCTCTCTCTAAATTAAAAAAAAAATCTTTAAAAAATTAAATAAAAACAGAAATTCAAATGCTAACATCCCTACACATATTGGAAAACGTTAACAAGGGAAGTGAGAATAAGGAGATCTTTTTGTTGGGTTTACAAAAACACCTAACAGATGCCATGCTTTAAAGACATTGGAGTGGGTTGGAATGGCAGCTGCGGACTCACCATCCGGGCATATTCCCGTGTGAGCATCCTTACTGACCAGCCACACTTCTGACAGGTGTGGTTTCCTTGGCGAGGATGTGTTATATTTGCTGCTTATAAATTCTGTCATGTGGCAAAAGATGTTCAAGACCCTGTGCCTCTCAGACTAGATTTAAAAAGTATTTCAGGTTTGTTTCAAGGACAAGGACTGAAGGGACTAATGTGCATTCACTACTTAACGAACATGTGTTAACAAGAGCTGCTCATTTAACTTTCAAGCAACTATTCAATGCCTGCTTTTTTGCCTTGTGCATGATCAAATGCTCCCATTTTAGCCAATAGTATCAAAGGAAATTCATTTTTTTGTCTTCATGTATTTGAGCAAGAATATCCATGTTTTTTACA
This sequence comes from Lutra lutra, assembly GCF_902655055.1. NCBI lineage: Eukaryota > Metazoa > Chordata > Mammalia > Carnivora > Mustelidae > Lutra > Lutra lutra. The sequence continues at coordinate 17,933,773 of NC_062290.1, forward strand.
GTAGGCTTTGCACAGCTTTTTGTTAAAGGAGTCCGTGTAGCCATAATCCTCTCTGAGCTTTCTGTTAAGAAAGAAAAGGGGGGATTACTGGAATTGGCAGTGGCTCTTAGAGCGAGTGGCAGGGTACAGATCACTTGGGAGACCGCCCTGAGAGTCAGATGTTGGCTTTGAATAGGGCACATACCACTTGCGTCATTTCTGGGAACCACAGACATCTTGTAGAATAATGAATTTAATTTGAAAGGACAGCAGAGGAGAGCGGAAGCACTCTGGGTCTGTGAGTCATCAGGATAATGAGGCAGTGGCCCTGCTTTCAGATCTGCGGACCTGCGGAAAGAGGAGGAGTGATGGTCTTAATGTCTCTGCTTCACTTCATTATTCAGGTCAGGTGGTGTGAGTCTGACACACTCTCCTCCTACAGAAAGGTATCTCAATGCCTTCAAAACAATACTGCATGTTTCAGAGTTAAGAGTATAAATTTTAACTTATGGTCCCATCATTCATTTCCACTGGGGAAAGTGTTTGGCAGGGAGAGTGGAACATGAATTATTTTCAAGTCTTTGGAGTCTACCTTCATGATTTTTAATCCTTGCAACAACTCAAGTTTGGGAACAACAGAGACTATGCAACAGACTCTATTTCAGAGGTAGCAAAGCCGAGGCCCCAAATTGTTCATTGACATGCCCAAAGACTGAAATCCAGACACTAGATTAAGAATTCCAAACCATTTTGGAGCACCTGGGTGGCTCAGTCAATTAAGCGTCTGCCTTTGGCTCTGGTCATGGTCTCAGGGTCCTGGGATGGAGCCCCATGTCAGGCTCCCTGCTCGGGGGAGTCTGCTTCTCCCTCTTTCTATGCTCCTCCTCCCTGCTCATGCTCTTCTCTCTCTTTCTCTCTCTCAAATAAATAAATTAAATCTTCTAAAAAAAATTTCCAAACCCTTTGATTAAAAAAGCCAACTTTTTGAGCAAGAAATATCATTTGAATCTTAGAGCATTTAATCCTCATAACAAAAGTATAAAGTAGGTTCTATTATTATCCTCCTTTATAAATGTGCAAACTGAGGGACAAAGATGCAATGTGCCTTACATTACCCAAGTAAAGTTATCCAAATAGCCAAACCAGGATTCGAACTCAGGGATGGGGTCCTGAACCCAGGTGTTGAACTATTGCACATGACTGCCTGTTCACTGCTGCACACCTGGAAAGAGGAAGATGGAGCCTCAAGAAGAAAGAAGTATTCACTGCATTACTCTTTCAGATGCTCTTCCACCACACTCAAGAATGAGCTCACCTACCTGATTCTACTTGACCACACAGCAGTCACATCTATTGTCTGTAGAGGTCCTGGGAAATTCACCAGACAGAAAGAGGTGAATGTCCCCAAAATGTGAGGATCATAAGTCATTAATAATTCTTACCAATTGCACTACTGGGTATTTGCCCCAAAGATACAGAGGTAGTGAAAAGAAGGACCACATACACCCCAATGTTCACAGCAGCAATGGCCACAACAGCCAGACTGTGGAAAGAGCCAAGATGCTCTTCAACAGATGAATGGATAAAGAAGAAGTGGTCCATATATATCATGGAATATTACTCAGCCATCAGAAAGGATGAATACCCAACTTTTGCATCAATGTGGATGGGACTGGAGGAGATTATGCTGAGTGAAATAAATCAAGCAGAGAAAGTCGATTATCATATGGTTTCACTTACTTGTGGAACATAAGGAATAACACGGAGGACACTGGGAGATGGAGAGGAGGAGTGAGTTGGGGGAAATCGGAAGGGGAGACAAACTGTGAGAGACTGTGGACTCCAAGAAACAAACTAGGATTTGGGGGTTGGGGTGGGGAGATGGGTGAGCCTGGTGGTGGATATTAAGGAGGGCATATATTGCATGGACCACTGGGTGTTATATGTAAAAAATGAATCTTGGAACACTACATCAAAAACTAATGATGTGGGGCACCTGGGTGGCTCAGTGGGTTAAGCCTCTGCCTTTGGCTCAGGTCATGATCCCAGGGTCCTGGGATCGAGCCCCGCATCGGGCTCTCTGCTCAGCAGGGAGCCTGCTTCCCTTCCTCTCTCTCTGCCTGCCTCTCTGCCTACTTGTGATCTCTTTCAAATAAATAAATAAAAATCTTTATTAAAAAAAACTAATGATGTACTGTATGGTGACAATATAACATAATAAAAAAATTAAAATAAAAAAATAATTTCTGCCATAGATTACAGTTCAGCTGAACAACTCCTTCTTTCCACCATGTACTCCTTTACCCAGCCCCCATTCTCTCCATCATACCCCATCTGGAGTAAGTGGATACGTGGTAGAATGATGCTCAAAGACTAGAATTTTAGTCCTCTAGACAGTGATTTTAGCATCTCCAGGTGTTTGTTCCCTAGGAAAAATTAGAGATTTGTGTGGATGTTTCTAATCCTAAAATTCTAGCTACAAAACTAAATCATGCAATCATTATATACCCATTAAGAACATGAAAAAAAATTGAGGAAAAGTTAAGTTTTACTGTTAATAAAAAGTCTTTAAAAAACTTTGTAGCTTTATATGTTTGTGTAGAACTCAGAGGGATTCTATTAAGGGGGCATGAAAACGTTCACCTGCCAAAATGAAAGAGTGTTTTAAGGAACATCAACTTGTATCTCATTAAGTAAGAGATGTAAAGGAACAAGCTTGGAAGGAAAAAACTAGCAGGATTTGTTAAAGGAATCTGGCTTCTTATGTTTCAAATGCTGATGTCCTCAGAGGAATTATTTATTCATGATAGAAGGCCTTAAGAAATGACTCAAAATTCAGGTTAAAAGATGCTGCTGAGTTGTTTAACAAAAACTCTTGGTCTGTCTCCTTATACGGTGGTGACATTTTACTCAAAAAATAAAAAAAGGAATCACTATTCAATGTGTTCCCAGAAATATTGTATAGAAAGTAGTAAAATATTTTTTTACAAATCTAGCAAACCACTGACTTAAATGAGAGCAAAAACCAATTTGCTCTATATTTCCCTACTCTAAATCTTTGCATCGTAAGACGACTGGAGTTTCAGAAGGAAAGGAAGAAAATCCAATTACATTAATGCAGAGCCCTAGTGCCCAGCCTCTGCCTCTTTGCTTCTATTTTCTTCAACCTCAGCATCACAGCAAAGGGTTTGCTTCCCAACCAACATTTCTATCAAGCTCTCCTTGATCCACTCTCTAGATTATGCCACTTGGAATTAAGCACAGCTGGAAAATGCTGCCATCCAAGTACTCTGTGTCTTCCCAAGCATTCATGTTACCGTCCCACCAGACCTAGCTGAAACCTTAAAAGTTGGGAACAGATACTACCTTTTCTGGATTCTGGATTCTTTCTCTGCTCCAACCCATAACACCTTACTTTCCATGAATAAAAGGAAAAAATAAATCCTAAAAGCAATTTTATAATGTGGAGCTGGTAGGCTGGGGAACTCCTGCTTTATTATCACTCCAAACCTGCAAGAAAAACCTAATTTGGGGGCATCTGGGCGGCACAGTTGGTGGAATGTCCAATTCGGTTTCAGCTGGGGTCATGACCTCAGGGTCATGGAATCAAGCCCTGCATAGGGCTAGGTAACTTGGTGTGGAATTGGCTAGAGATTCTCTCTCCCTCTGCCTTCCCCCCACCCTTTCTCTGTCTCTTTCTCAAATAAATAAATTAATCTTAAAAAAAAAAAAACCTACTTTGGTCATTTGCTCATTTAATGATAAACTGGTTAGGTCCATTTGCCCCCATAGTGTAGTTAGTTGAAAAAACTTTCTTTATGTATAAACCATAAGAAGAAAGCCATTGTTTTGTTTGTTTGGGTTTTTTTTTTTTGTTTTTGTTTTTTGGAAAGTTGTCATGGAAACCACCAAAAACATTCAGTAACAATTGGCAACTTTGGGGGATGGCAAATGTTTTATGTCGTCTTAAGGATAGTAGCCGTGACACCTCCCTCCTGTGGAACTATGGGGCTCCAGAGGACAGGGCTTTGGCCTTACTCCTCTTTGTATCCCCCCACTGCCGCCATATCCAGGGGGAAAGTGCCCTTTATAATAGGAAATAAATGCGATAATAATTGTCAACCAATTCCTTTCTAGCTGAAGTCTGAAAGAAGAGAGGCTCATTAGCCAGGTAGAACTAGGAAGAAATCCAGAGAGTTTTGAAATCTTTTATTAGGTTCTATAAAGGGATCAAAATGGTGGTTTTCAACTGTATTCAAAGACAGTGCCTTCCAAAATTCTGACTCAGGTTAGCATAGACCTGAAAACACTGACGGAGAGACACAGAATCCCTAACGTCAGAATAAAGAGTGAGCCATTGGGGCGCCTGTGTAGCAAAGTCAGCTAAGTGCCTGACTCAGGTCATGAGCTCAGGGTCTTGAGACCAAGTCTCACATCCGGCTCTGTGCTCAGCAGTGTCCTCTGCTTAAGACTCTCTCCCCCCACCATGCCCCCTCCTCATTGTACACACTCTCTATCCCTCTAAAATAAATAAATATATTTTTTTAAAAGTGAGCCACATATATATATATACAATGGAATACTATGCAGCCATAAAAAGAAATGAAATCTTGCCATTTGTGACGTGGATGGAACTAGAGGGTATTATGCTGAGCAAAATAAGTCAATCAGAGAAAGACAACTATCATATGATCTCCCTGATATGAGGAAGTAGAGATGCAAAGTGGGGGGTTTGAGGGGTAGGAAAAGAATAAATGAAACAAGATGGGATCGGGAGGGAGACAAACCATAAGAGACCCTAAATGTCACAAAACAAACTGCAGGTGGCTGGGGGGAGGGGGGTAGGGAGAGGGTGGTGGGGTTATGAACACTGGGGAGGGTATGTGCTATGGTGAGTGCTGTGAAGTGTATATACCTAGTGATTCACAGACCTATACCCCTGGGGCTAATAATACGTTATACGTTTATAAAAAAAATTTAAAAATTAAAAAAAAAAGTGAGCCACAGAAGTAAAGAAAACAGGAAGTCATCAAGATATTTTAAAATAACCTCAAACATGTTAATTGTGATTTCAATTCCTCAAATATTTGTGCATGCAAATATGCCCATTCAACACCGAATAATTAACATTGAGGCAGAGAGTAACTCTGCACACAGCAGAGGCAGTCTGGAATACCGAAACCTTGTTAGGGGAGGAGGAAGATGCAGGACACCTGGTTGAGATTAAGTTTCTTCCCAGAAAGGACCCAGACAGGGTGGGAGCTCAAGAAAGCAACAATTCTAAATGGGGGAAAGACACCTAGAAGGAAGGGGAAGGCATCAAGGCTTAGTTTGGTCTTCACAGACATGGCTGTGGCAAATTCCTATACCTAGGGATGATGTTTATTATGCTCCTGCTGTGTTCCAGACACGAGAGATACATCCAGGCATGTAGTCTCATGGAGACTGGGTGGAGGGAGAAAAACAGTAAGCAACTAAATTAATTAGCAATCAGTTCAAAATATCAGAGGGTAGTGGATGGTATGAGAAACAGCAGAACGATATAATAATGACTGGGGGAGGGTCAGCTCTACTTACGATTAAGTGTCCAGAGAGTCCCTACTGAGACTCAAACAAGAAGCAGCCAGACATGCAGAGATGGAGGGAAGGCACCCTAGACAGATGGAACATGAGAAAAATGTGCTAAGAGAAGGCAGGCCAGTGTGGTTGCAACACCCAGCACAAGGAGAGAAGCAGGTGTACTCAGATAGAGAGACAGGGCCAGCTTATTAGGGCTCTCAAGGTCGAAGTAGGATGTTAGAATTGTATTACAGATAAAATAATAGTGGAAACCATCAGAGGAGTCACATGGCCTCATGTGTGTTTTTATTTTTTTTTATTATTTTTTTTTAAAGATTTTATTTATTTGTCAGAGAGAGAGGAGAGCGAGCGAGCACAGGCAGACAGAATGGCAGGTAGAGGCAGAGGGAGAAGCAGGCTCCCCGCCAAGCAAGGAGCCCGATGTGGGACTCGATCCCAGGACGCTGGGATCATGACCTGAGCCGAAGGCAGCTGCTTAACCAACTGAGCCACCCAGGCGTCCCTCATGTGTGTTTTTATAAAGACCATTCCAACTGCTATGTATGGGCAATCCTGCTGTGCAGGGGAGGAAGAGTCACAGACCTTTCAGAAGTCCATCCTGACCTCTACACAAAAGATGAGGATGGGGAGCCTGGGTGGCTCAGTGGGTTAAGCCTCTGCCTTCAGCTCAGGTCATGATCCCAGGGTCCTGGGATAGAGTCCCGCATCGGGCTCTCTGCTCAGCAGGGAGCCTGCTTCCCACCCCCCCAACCCCCGTCTGTCTCTCTGCCTACTTTCGATCTCTTTCTCTGTCAAATAAATAAATAAAATCTTTAAAAAAACAACAACAAAAAAAAAGATGAGGATGGCTAGGACCAAGAGAGGGAGCAAGGAAGATGGAGAAAAAGAAGACAATATAATAATAGCAACAAATAATAAAAATGTATTTTGAAGGTAAAGCCAACTTAGGCATAAGATAAATTCAAACATCCATTAATTGATTAAATACTTTAAACACTATATATATTGACATAACGGCATTAGTGATGCTAAAATGTGTTGTACTAATTGGCATATTTCAGCCATTGGGAAACTGACCACTAATTTCACATAATGGAAACTACTACAAGAGGCGCCCCCAAAAAACAAATCAAAATGATTTAATGTAGTACACATTGGAAATTTCTTGACTGTCTACTATTTGAGCATTCTTCCTTTATTTGGGGGATTCTTAGAAAGAGCAAATTCTTGGTGGAAGGCACACACCCTGTCCATAGTAGTCACTGCCAAACATTCTCATGGTAGCATGAACTCCCCAATTATTCTTAGCATGGTACCTTTACAGTTTTCATTCATGTATTATCTGATTCCACACTGACCAAGCAGCATTTGGTTATGATTTGTTTCTACACAGAGGTCTGTCTACAGACAAAAGAGTAAGAAGAGGACTAGCATATTTTTGGTTGTCTAAAATGGGCCAGCACTGTGATAGAAATCTGAAAATACAGTATTTTCTTCCACTTAGTCCTCAAACCATTTTTACCAAGTTGGTCTTATTGGTTTTACTTTACAAATTAAGGTAGGAAAGAAGGAAGGAAGGAAGGGGAAGGAGGGAGGGAATCACAGAGTTAAAGGTGACTTGCCCAAGATCACTTGGCTAGTAAGTAGCACAATCAGACTGCTCAGTTTGAATCCCAGTTAATCCCCAATTTTTGTGTGTACGTTTGCTTCATGCTTTGTAGATCTGATCTGGGGGGGGGGGGGAGTAGTCAAGAGAAGGGGCGGGGGAACCAGCTGAAACTATCTCAGTGATTTCCATTTAAAAGGGCAGGAAGTTAAGATCAGAAAAGCTAAAGGTAGAGGAAAGAGAGGAGAGCCAGAGTGCGGATAATTTTGGGAGAATTAACAGAATTTTAAAAGATGAGAAGTGGGAATTTTAGTCAACCGCCATCTGTGATGTGCAAAATATGGGAAAAGGGACGAGAGAGAGGGAATTTTAAGAAAGTATACTGTGTACCATGAACGAACTTCCTCTTTGGTGCATCTTCATGAGACTTCAGTAGAGATTCAAACTGTTTTCAATGTGCTGGGGGGATACCTGATTGTTGTTTCCTTTATGAGGGTACCATTCACATTAACCAGGAGGCAACCCCAGCCTTTTGTAGGTTGCACGAGTCTCTCCCAGAATTTTCTGGATCACACAGAAAGGGGTGCTTAAATCTGAACTCAAACCTAGACCTGTCTGACCCTGTGTCTCCAACCACACAACAGTGACTTCTAAATAAACAAGAAAACAAAATATCCCTATAGTTTCTTCTGGCTCACACAGTTTTGGAAGTTTCCAATTGCTACATTTCCACCTGCAGCTCATGTGGTTTTGGCTAGAGTCACATGAAATACAATGATAATTTTTACAAATTTAATTCTGTAAACCTGGCAAAGGGAAAAATAAAACCATTGAAATAATGTTAGAAGAAAGCTAATCCCCTAGGATGTGCTCCATTCATCCTTATCCTGTGATTGCTCGTTATGTCTGAATCACTTATTCAGATAGAGAGAAGCATGTGAGTGTACTTGTAAATGTTTAAAGGCATTTTCTAGGGCAATTTTAACTCTACTTGACTGTAATCTTAGTGACCGACTTGATGGAATGCAGTTCTACTGAACATCCCATCCAACACTGGGTACAAATAGGGACAGACAATGCCAACAGTGCACCCGAGGAGATAGCCCACCATGTTCCAGGAACACAGTAAGTGCTCAATAAATGTTTGCTAAATGGATGATGAACAAATAAATAGACAAATGGGATACCAGAAAAACCAACACCCACATGATGGTTCAGTTCTAGTTGCATGCCTAGGTTTTCCTCTTGGTACCAACAGAGAACCAGTGATTTGTGAGGCCAATGAATTGATTGGCAAGGAGAGCTCAAAGACAACGTTTTCTCCATGCATTATTAATTTCCCTTTCAGAATGCCCATCCAGTAAAATGGAAATTATGTCTTTCTCCCACCTCCCAGCCCTTCCCCCAATTCCCGATATCTTGAAGCTATCTTTTAAAATCTTTTTTTTTTTTTTAACCATCCCTTCTAGTCCAAATGTATTATCAGGATTTTTATCAGGGTTTCTCTTGGTATACTGCCTCCCCCTCCAAAAATATATGTCCTAACCCCTAGGACCTATGAATGCAACCTTATTTGAAATGGGCCTTTGCAGATATAATTAAGTTGGAGTTCTCAAGATGAGATATCCTGGATTTAAGGTAGGCCCTAAATCTAATGCCGGTGTAAGAGAATGGCAGAGGAAGATTTGATACATAAAAACAGAACAGAGAAGGTAATGCGAAGTTGGAGGCAGTGGTTGGAGTGATGTTTCTACAAGTCAAGAAACACCAAGGATTTCTGGCAACCACTGCAGCTGACACCTTGGTTTTGGACTTCTGGCCTTCAGAGTTATGACCAAATAAATTTCTGTCATTTTAAGCCACCAAGTTTGTGGCAATTTTTTACCCCAGCCCTAGAAAACTGATACACTTGGTGATTACACTGTCCATTTCTAGCCAATTCTTCACAAGGGAATGCTGGAGATAAAAGCCTAGAAAAAAGATTTCTCCAACTCAAGTAGCAAACATTTCAAAAGCATGGACGGAAAAAGATGTTTTGGGGGTTATGGTGGTGATTTCCATTGTACCCTCCAACTTACAATGGGTGGGTAGTTGTCATTGACACTTATAAGAAAAGAGAGCAGTGTAGAGGCTCTACAATTTGAAATGCTCCACAGATGATCAGCATGAAGGGCAGCTCCGATCCAGAATTTGATATTACTTCATATTTATATTGCTTAACACAAGATACATATTTTATAGGTGACTTAAAGATAATTGGAATTTTCCCAATGACTTGGCAATAACATTTGATGTCTGTGTATAAGTGAATTATAGCCTTTACCATCACAGGGCACAAGCATTCTCCCTTGGCATAATCTCATAAACAGCCTCTTACATCACCACTACTCTCTTCCAGTGAGAACCGAATTAGAGCATACATAAAATATGACATCTTAGCATCGTGTTCTCATTCAGCACTCTGTGCAAGCTAGATCAAATGCTTTTTACAAGGAAGTTTAGTTTCTGCTGGTCAGGCTATTTTGATTCTGGTACATTTGTTAGGCAGGTGAATTGGTTTCATAGGCTCTCTGAATTTCAGGGTTTACAAATCGAATCTTACCCTCATACACCCCCATTCTACTGAAGAGAAATGAGGCTTGTCTCAGAACATATAGTTAGCTAGAGGTAAAGTGGCTGTTCCTGTGCTCTTATCAGGTAGAAAACGATTACTACTCGTCTACATGGGAATTTCTTGAGTAGCTCCTTGTAGATCCTTGTAGGAAAAACCTGGGAGGCATAGTGAAGGGAAGCAGAGCATCCCTTGCAACTTTGGATGGCCAGATCAGTCCGTCAAGACTGAGGAGTAGAAATGTGGTAGAGGAAGCTATCAGATTCCTTACACAGCCCAGTGACAAAGAAGGACCTAGAATTCTGGAGACCTTGACTCCCACCTCCCTTTCATCTGTAATTTCTCAGAGAATTATAGCTTCCTAAAACTAGATTATTCGGTGACCCAAACTTTTATTCCACTGCAACAGAAAGCTCCTGGGGCAGGATGCAGGGGTCAAGGTCTGGAAGAACCCCACTGTGGGCTTAAATGGAATGTACGAGATGATCATGGAATAAAGACCTAGAGATTCTGATCACTCTCCCTCGTTTCTTCTCTATGAGTCACCGAGTTTGATGTTCCTTACAAATCAACAATATGTGCCAAAGCAATTATTTAAAAGGTTTTGATAAATAACAATTTTCCAAAGTACAGTACCCTTCAGAATTATCACACAATCACGCCAAATCTCTGCAAAATATGGTTGTCCTTAATGGACCATACTGATCTGGTGGTGTACAAAATATATCCAAATATACCCAAAACAGGTTTCCATCTCTAAACAAACTATGAAAAAAATCTGGAGATAACAACAGGTATTATGAGCTATCCATATTGGAGTACATAAGTTACAACTGGAATTGTTACTATTTTAAGCACTGATATAGATTTTGAGGTGAAAATAATAAGTCCTCATGAACGCTTAGGATTGAAGATTTATAAGTACTTTGCAGCAGTGTGCTGGCAAATGTTTCACAATCAGTTCTCCAGAAGAAGAAGTGGAAAAGGTTCTTATTTTGAATACTCCTACTGTGGCTGATTTCAAGATACCAATATGATATCAATGACTATGAAGTCAGGAAGAAATGCACACTACTATCTCTCATAAGCTGCTACTAACTGGTTCTAGCCCCTGACCTTTTCTAAAAATATATATTAAAAGTGTTCACCATGTGTCTACCTATCTAACTCAAGAAAGTCTACTCTACTAGAGTAGGTCTACTTTAGGAATATATTCTCAAAAATAGACAAAGAAGTGTGAAAATATTTATATTCAGGAATATTTCCTACAAGTTTTTTTATATCAAAAATTTGGAAAAAAAAAACCTCATTGTTCATAGAGAATTGACTACTTGTACCTACGAAGTAATATAATGTCATCAAAACGATTTTATAGGTATATATACATACGACTTAGGATGACATTGTTACATTGTTACATGAAAATGTCAGGTTAAGAAAATAATAAAAATAATACGATTTTTAAAAATGTATGTTTGACAAAATTGTCATCTACCAGTATCCATTTTCCCTTTCCTTCTTAGTACAATGTCTGATGGCTAATTGGGCAAAGGGCCACTTGGAATAGAAAAAAAAAAAAAAAAAAGCTCCCCAACAGAGTTCTGATCCATTGGATATAAAGGGAGTGGGTGTGCTCTCCTTCATCCCTTCCTCAGTCCTGCAGGATGAAATAGGTATGAAGGCTGGAGCTCTGGTAGCCATCATGGACTGAGAGCTGGAATGTGCACACAGAGGAAGGGAACAGCAAAATCAGGTGGGTTCTTGGTCCTGAACAGCTGGGTTAACTCTTCAGAGTTAGTTTATGTGACAAGTCCAGTACTATGTGATACATATACGTATTTTTGCATCGGAAACATTTAGAAGGACGTACACATATGACAACAGTAGTTATTTCTAAGAGATAAAACTTCTGTGATTTTATTTATTGTCTTTTTACTCATCTATATTTTCTAATCGATATCTTTCTACTAAAAATATATAAATAACTAACACTTGCATAGAAGTTACAAGATGGGGGAGGGAAGAGGATTAGCAGTTACAAATTTTGACAACAGATCTCATTTAAGACATAAATAAGACATAAACGAAGGAGAGAAAAATTAGAGTTTCAAAGGCTTTGGTGTATAACACCATTTCCTCCTCTCAAAAGACATAAAAATTAGAGAGCAAAAGGGTAGTTCTCAGTTTAAACAGTTGGCCAAATTATTGTTTTTATCAATGCACATTTTTCCCCCAATATCAGATTAAACCAATGCCTTTTTTTTCTTGTTATTGTTAAAAGATCACCAGGCAAGTAGGATTGGTTCATGTGAAAAGCACTTCATTTGCTTTTGGAAGAAGCAGATTTTTCATGGTGTATACAACCCATGAAAAACTTGGAACTAATTACTTAAAGATGACAGAATTAACAGTTCCCTATCAGTAAAACCATTAAATCCAATTCAACATTATTAACTGGAAGCACTTCACGGTAACCCCTAATAATGAAGGAGGAAGCAGACTGCGACTCCTGAGATGAGATCATCACTGTCAGCTTTTAGACTGGTTTAAGAAAATCTGAGAGCTCCAAAGCCTCCGGAACTCACAGTATCACTTAAATGTCATGCATTCTTAGAGCCAAATATTTCTAGATTACCTATTGACTCGGCCACATGCCAGCAGGGCTAGTTTTTATGCTTGTTACTTGTTTTAATTATTAGATTTTATTTCTTAGAGCAATTTAAGTTTGCAGAAAAATTGGACAGAAAGTGCAAAGTTCTCATATACACCCGCCCCTTCCCCAGAGTGTCCCCTATTATTAACATCTTGCATTAGTTGTAGTACATTTGATACAACTGATGAACTAATAGTAATAAATTATTGTCGATGAATTCATAATTTACAGGGGTTTCACTCTTTGTGTTGCACAATTCTATGAGTTTTCCCAAGGGCATAACATTATGTATCTACCATTATGGCATACAGAATAGTTTGATTGCCCTAAAAACCCCCTGTGTTCTCCCTATTCATCTCTCCCTCCCTCTTCTTCCCCACCCAACTCCCATTGACCACTGATCTTTTAACTGGCTATAATTTTGCCTTTTCCAGAATATCATATAGTTGGGTTCATACAGTACATAGCCTTTTCAGACTGGCTTCATTCACTTGCCAATATGCATTTAAGGTTCCTTTGTGTGTTTTCACGATTTAACATCTCGTTTTTTTTATCACTGAACAGTGGGCTAGTTTTTTAAATTCTTTGAATCTCATTTCCTCATCTGTAAGAGAAGGATAATAGGGTCCACTTTGAAAGGTTGGTGAGAATTCAGTAAGATGCTATATATGAAATTCCTGGCATATAGCAGATAGTCAAGAACCATCAGCTCTCTCATTCACCCATTTGGCAATGCGGCAGGCTGAATAACGCCCCTGCCCAAAGAGGTCAGCATCCTAATCCCTATGGTTAAGTTACCTAACATGGAAAAAGGGATTTTGCAGATGTGATTAAGAATCTGGAGAGATTCTCCTGGATTACCTGGTGGGCCCAATGTAATCACAAGGGTCCTTGGAAGAAGGAGATGCAAAGGTTAGAGTCAGAGTAGGTACCGTGACAATGCAAACAGAAGTTGGAATGGTAAGGTCATGAGCCAAGGAATGTGGACAACTTCTAGAAGCTGGGAAGGCAGGGCATGGATGGATTGACCCCTAGAGCCTCCAGAAGGAACAGAGCCCTGCTGCACCTGGATTTTAGCCCCGTGAAATGTGTGTCAGACTCTGTCCTCCAGAACTGTAATATAATAAATGTTGTTTCAAGCCACAGAGTTTGTTGTAATTTGCTACAGCAGCAATAGAAATAAATACAGTTGACTAGCCTCAACCAACATTCTCTTCCCCCACCTCTAAGTATGCCTTCCTACACACAGAGGCTAGAAGTCTAAAAACTACATTTCCCACAATCTCTTGCAGCTAGGGTTCTAATAGTGTTCTCCAATTAGAAGCACTTGTGCAAATTTTAGAACACAGAAGTGAGACAGAGGTTGTTTTCCTGATGCTTTTGGCTGAATTTCACTGGAAAATAATGTTTTAGAGATTTATTTCTGCAGCAGCAGCCCTTGGGAACTCTCAACTGCCACGTTCATGGGAATCAATGGCAGAGGTGGCAACAACAAATTCCTGATCCAGAAGTAGGCTACTAATTCCCCATCTTCATAAAAGAGATGGTTGTTCCTCAGGCTGGCAAGTTCTGCAGTGTCCCAGGAGGCATTCCCAAAGACCCATCCTACACTCTGCTCCAGCAGCATTTCTCATGATTTCATAGGCAGCTGATTCTCTGAATTAAGTCTCCTTCTTTTTTTTATTTTAAAGATTTTTAAAAAATATTTATTTATTTTACAGACAAAGATCACAAGTAGGCAGAGAGGCAGGCAGAGAGAGAGGGGGAAGTAGGCTCCCCGCTGAGCAGAGAGTCCGATGCGTGGCTTGATCCCAGGAACCCAAGATCATGACCCAAGCTGAAGGCAGAGGCTTAACCCGCTGAGCCACCCAGGTGCCCCTAAGCCTCCTTCTGCTTAATATAACTAGTTGTTTATCTTTGCAGCAACCGAACACTGGTCGATATAACCTCTATTTCAACAGTCCTCAGAGAGACAGAAGTTCTCTGCGGGGAAGGCTGGATCCAGTTCTAAGATTCTATACATCAACTGGCAGGCAGCTCTGAAAACTATCATGGTCTCACAATCAACCAACTTTTCCCTCCCATCACTGTATTACGTCCTTTACTCACCTTTCTTTAACCAGACCTTCTCAATTATAAATTTTCCTCTTAAATTGGATCAATATGTGATTATGACTTTTCTGAGTACAGAAAGTAAGGGTTGCTTTTAGAAAATTTAAAGACATCATATAACATAATGTCTCTGAGCCTTATGAAAAGAATTTTAAAATTATCCACACTAAAGCAGAAATGTGTGATTGACATCACTGCTCTCATAAAGAGAGATGAATTTTTAAAAAGGTTAGAAAAGGTTTCAGTAATATACTTGTATTGATGTGGATCTCTAATTCTGAAAGATAGCCCTTTTTTGTATACAATCATGTAAATGCTTCTGAGAATGCCTGTCAACCACAAGTGTCAACATTGTCTTCTATATTTCCCATAAATCATTTTGAATTTTAAAAATATTTTTAATCCACAATATTTCATACTAAAAGTATGGCATGTTATATAACTTCTAAGTGTAATACAGGAAAATAAATGCTAGGGAAATTGTGGTCCCTAGAATTAATAGATTTAGTTAAATTTATTATAACTAATACATTTAGCTAAAGCACCTTGTGGGCTAAGTTCCCCAACACTTCAGTCATCACTCTAGGGCTCAGTCTTGCTCTGAGCTTCCTCTCTGGCATTCTACTCCTTTGTTTTTGAATGGCTTAGGATAGGGCTCAGCAAAATGCTCAAAACAAAACACAGCTAGTTAATTTTTTAGGCTTTGCGGGCCATGTTTTCTGTCACAACTACTCAGTTCTACCCTTGTAGCAAAAAAGCAGTCAGTACATAACAAACGAACATGATTATATTCCAGTGAACGTTTATCTGCGGACACTGAAATTTTAGTTTTGTGTAAGCTTCACATATCAGGCTTTTTATCAACCATTTAAAAATGTTACATCATTCTTAACAGCTCCTGGGCTGTGCAGAGCAGGCTACACACCGGTTTAGCCCACAGACCAGTTTGGCGACCCCTTCTACAAATCTGGCCATATCCACTGCAATTCACCCTAAAATTCCCATCATGCTGTGGGACTCTGTGACATAGTCACGATGGACACGTGGCTTCTCAAAGTCCAATGTTTGCTGGGAGAGGAATGATTTCTCTTTTGTCTTTTCCACCCGGTGCTCAACCCTTCATAGTTTAGCTGCGGCCTACCCTTTCAGCTCCATCTTCTCCTCCTCTGACCCCCAACTAGCTTCCCCACACCACATAATCTACGTTTAGTCATATCTCACCACTTGCCTTTCCCCAAATAAGTCAGCTATAAACCTCCATAGCTTTATTCAAGCTGTTCCCTCCAACTAAAATAACCTCCCCCACATCTCTACCTCATCGATTTTTGCTTGTCCCTCAAGACCCGGTTCAATGTCGCTTCTTCTTTTCCCAGGTGAGGTGAGGACAATGACTGGCACATGGTCAAGATGCACAGAACTGAGTGAATGAATGCACAGACCCAGGTGGGGCATCCTGGCTGTAGAAAAGAGGTTTTGAGGGGCGCCTGGGTGGCCCAGTTGGCTAGGCATCTGCCTTCAGCTCAGGTCATGATCTCAGGGTCCTGGGATCCAGCACCGACTATGTAGGCTCCCTGCTCAGTGGGGAGTCTGTTTCTCCCTCTTCCTGTGCCCCCTGCCATGTACTTGTTCTCTCTCTCAAATAAATAAATAAACCTTGGAAGAAAAGAAGGAAGGAAGGAAGGAAGGAAGGAAGGAAGGAAGGAAGGAAGGAAGGAAGGAAGGAAGGAGATAAGAGGTTTTAGAGAGTCATGGCAGAGTATAAGGTGCTCCATCCACAAAGTGATGATGATGGACATGGAGGGCGAGAAGGTACTGAAGACAAAGAGCTTACTCCTCAGTATTGCCAGAGCCTATGCTAACCAGAGGAATGTCTCAATAAGCAGAATGGTTCTGTACTCTTAAGTCTCCAGAGCATGTGCTACTGCAGCTTAGCACCTAGGCTCATCCTCTCTTTGGCAACTGCTGAACAGTGTTACCGCTGGAATTTCATGAGATTTCTCAGAGTTGGTCTTTTGTATTTTTAACAAAAATCTCAACCCCTTTTTCTTCTTTTTTCTTTTTAAGAAAGCTAATGTAAACGTCAAGTCTATTAAAAAAATGTGTCCATAATCAATCAATCCCAAGAAGGTGAAAGAACTGGGAAAGATTAATTTTTAGAAGGAGAGTAGAAGGGTAAATTACAAATAAATTAAAGGGTTGTAAAAATAAGATGGCAACATGATGTAATCACAAAAAGAGTAGTGAGTCACAGCTCTGTTAGGTCAGCCTGAGCCATCCTTATCTGGCCACTTTGATAATTAAAAAGCAAAATTCTATAATCCTAAAGTTTATAAGGTTTCAGATTCTAACACCATACAATGTCAACTTTTTATTTTTAACAAGTTTTTCTACATTTCCTTAAAACAAAGACTGAACAGAGCCTATATTTTCTAACAATTTTCCAGTCCTGCTCTCTTTATCACAATTTTACCCATATTTTCTGTGTACAATACCTGCTGAGCTATATCAGCGCTGAGTTTCTGGCATTTTCTGTTATGAATTCTTGAGGATTATTCTAAGATAATGAGGCAATTACAGAAAGTTTTGCATATATTTTCTGCATTCATAGCATTATAATTTACAGTCATTCACAAAAATTTTAGCCCAGAATTTCTGATGTAAATCTGATCATTTGGCCAATAATAATCATTAGCGCCACATCTAAGAAAAACGATTTTGGTTGGTTTTATTTACTAAAAGCATCAAAATGTGCCATTCTGATCCTATTACAATATTTATTCAGATGGCCTTATTTATCCACAAGAAAAAAATAAGGCCGGGCAGCTGCTAGAACTTCTACACCAGGCATGTGAGAAACATGAAGTCCTGGTAAGGTAAGATATCCTTGAAGAGAAACACATTTTTAGAACACGTTGTTGATAATGGCAATAAAACCTTATCAGTGCATTGATTGCACTTTCGCAAATATATGCAGCAGGGTGAATGAGATGAGACAAAAAGGAGTTAAAAGAAGCTTCTGCTCCTGATAAGATGGTGGAATGGCATGGGTTGCTGGCCACACCCCCCACACCCCCCAGGTTCACTCTGGAGCAACTCAGTGTGTTGACTCCCCACTCCCCACTCCAGTTTCAGCTCTCTTTTATTTCTTTTTGTCTTTTTCTTTTTAAATTTAGAACTTTCCTTATTCTCTTTGAGTTTAGTGATGGATTTAAAAGCTCATTTGCTTTAATTTATCCATCATCTGATATTTTGGGGTGGAGGGCATTGTGTAAGTATTAAGTCTTTAATTAAACTCAGAAATGATTATCTCATAAAATTTGTTTTCAAAACTGGATTTTGTATCAGAATTACTTGCAAATTTTACAGGAAACCTGTGATGAATCCTCTTTTTTTTTTCTTGGCAATAATTTCACATTAATTTTTTTAAAAATCAGAATAATGCATATACTTTGCTTTAAGAGGCAAACTGAGAGGTGTCTGGGTGAGTCAGTTGAGCATCCGATCTCTCTTTTTTTTTTTTAAGATTATTTATTTATTTATTTGACAGGCAGAGATTACAAGTAGGCAGAGAGGCAGGCAGAGAGAGAGAGAGGAGGAAAGAGGCTCCCTGCTGAGCAGAGAGCCTGATGCGGGGCTCGATGTGGGGCTCAATCCCAGGACCCTGGGATCATGACCTGAGCCGAAGGCAGAGGCTTTAACCCACTGAGCCACCCAGGCGCCCCGAGCATCTGACTCTTGATTTCAGCTCAGGTCATGGTCTCAGGTCATGAGCCTGAGCCTTACTCTGAGCCCCGAATTGGGTTCCACGCTCAGCACAGAGTCTGCTCGAGAGTCTCTCTCTCCCCCCTCCTTCTCACTCTGCCTTTTGCCCCACTTGCACTGTCTCTCCTGCTTTCTCTATAAATGAAAAAATTAATAAATAATTTTAAATAATAAATAAATAAATAAATAATAATTTTAATTAATTAATTAATAAATAATTTTATTATTAATTTAATTAAATAATTTAATAATATTAAATTTATTAAATTTATTAAATTAATTAATATTATTAAATTTAAATAATTTAAATTATTTAATAATTAATTAATAAAAAATAAGTAAATAAATAATAAATAAAAAATAATAAATAAATAATCTTAAAAAAAAAAAAAAAAGAAGTCAAACAGTGAATTTTCTAGACAGAGACAGACCAGAGAGAGAGACACACACACATCCCAGGAAAATTTTTAAATCCTAGAATCAACAACTATAGTCAAGTCTCCCTCCTTCCATGCCCCAGGAAGCATGTATCCCCATCCAGGACCCACCAAAATGCACCAAAGATGCCAGGTACCTCAGGGCACTGTCTCTACTTCTGGGGACTTGTGTTTCATTGTCAAACAGAAAGTCCTCCTCCAATCCCTCCAGAGAGGAAAAGAATTGCTCAACAAATTATTTCCATCCAATTTCAGCAACTTCATTAATTCTCTCAGGAACATATCCTTTAGAAAGGATGAGCTCTTCTTTTTAAATGAATGATAGTTAACCTTCATATACACATTTCTTTGTTCTAACAGCAGAATAGATGTCCTCTGTCTGTGCCATGGTTTATGTTAAGGTTTGGGTTCTCCTAGGAGTGGACTTTAAAAAGGAGGAAGTCAGCTTAACCAAGTAAGTTCCTGCTTTGGCCATGCACACAGATGGAAATTGAGATGGTCTTTGCCTACCCACCACCACCCAGCGTTCCTTTATGTCAGTCTCCTAAGAAGACTTTTTTTTTGACATATGTAATTATTTTCTAAAACATTAGGGGGAAAATAAGAGATACTAGCATACAAACATGCAGGGATTTTTCAGAATGAGAAAAATCAAGTAAAGACCCAACCGTGGGAACTGGCAAAGGTGATGTGGGAATCTCCACGAAAGCCTGAGAGAAACAACTGAAGACCCCCAATGTACTAATGCTGTCCTTTATACCTAGATGGGTAGAAAAGTTAGGGGCTGTGTGGTTCATCCTGGCTCCAATCAGGATTCTTGATCACGGTCCTAGAAATGCAAACTTTAGCTCTTTTAGGATAAGGCAGGCTCAGAGGGCAAGCCAAGAACCTTGGAAGACTAATTTCCATTTTTAATTACTTACTGAACAGTACTGCATATCTATCATTGCATTTGCTTTTACCAACCTGAAGTTCAGAGATATTCAGCCACTTGTTAGGTAGGAAAGTCCTAGAGATTAGAGAGTCAGGGGATGAGACTCCCATGTTGGTGATCTTTTTCCTGTACCTGAAGCTCAAGAACATTTTACTGAAAGAGTTAAGAGTTTCTAGCTTGAAAAAGCTCAGAGACTGACGTTGGATCATATAGAAAGCATTCTTGAATTTTACATCTTTGCATATCTCCACGGACACAAGGGGAGGGTGAAGCGATCAAACTGGATTTTCATATGCATGGGAGCTAGTATAAGATATGTCCCAAGTGGAAAGAGGAAATATCCAGGAGAGAGGCCCCAGTCCTGCTCTGCTTCCAGCACTGTTTCTCCTCTCCTTCCTGAAATCTTGCCCAAGTTGCCAAAGCAATCTTGAGACAGAAGAACAGAGCTGGAGGCATCATGCTCCCTAATTACAAAGTGATAGTAATCAAAATAGTACAGTTTTGGGATAAAAACAGAAGCACAGATCAACCTAACAGAATAGAGAATCCAGAAATAAACCTGTGCATGTATAGTCAATTAATTTATAGCAAAGGAGCCAAGAATATAAAATGGCGAAAGAACAGTCTCTTCCATAAAAGGCATTGAGAAAACTGGACAAACACATGGAAGGAAATGAACCTGGACCAATATCTTATATCCTATACAAAAACTAAATCAAAATGCATTAAAGACTTAAGTGTAAGACCTGAGACCACAAAATCCTAGAAAAAAACGCAGACAGTAAGCTCCTCGACATCAGTCTTGGTGATGATTTTTTTGGGTCTGACATCAAAAGGAAAGGCAGCAAAAGCAGAAACAAAATAAAAACCAATTGGAACTCCATCAAACCAGAAAACTTCTTCACAGCAATGAAAACCACCAACAAAATGAAAAGGCAACCTACCAAATAGGAGAGAATACTTGCGAATAATAGATCTGATTAGGGATTAATGTCCAAAATATGTAAAGAACTCATATAACTCAGTTTCCAAAAAACTATCTGATTTAAAAATGGACAGAGAATCTGGGTAGACATTTTTCGAAAGAAGACGTAAAGATAGTCAACAGGTCCACAAAAAGGTACTCAGAATCACTAATTATCAGGAAAATGCAGCTCAAAATCCCAATAAGATAACATTTCACAGCGAGTATCAAATAGCTAGTATCAAAAGACAAGAAATAACAAGTGTTGGTGAGGATGTGGAGTAAAGGGAACCCTCATGCACTCTTGGTGGGAATGTAAATTACTGCAACTCTGATAGAAAAGTATGGAGATTTTCAAAATATTAAAAACAGAACTACCATATGATCCAGCTATCCCATTTCTGGGCATTAACTAAAGGAAACAAAAACATTAACTTGAAAAAATATATGTACCTCCGTGTTTGATGTAGCATTATTTACAACAGACCAGATATGGAAACAACCCATTGTCCACTGATGGATTGATGGATCATTAAAACACGGTTTACAGTAGAATAACACTCAGCCAAAAAAAGGAAAGAAATCTTACCATTTGCAACAACATGGATGGACCTGGAAGGTATTTTGC
Organism: Lutra lutra; assembly: GCF_902655055.1. NCBI lineage: Eukaryota > Metazoa > Chordata > Mammalia > Carnivora > Mustelidae > Lutra > Lutra lutra. The sequence goes on from NC_062290.1 coordinate 17,955,039, forward strand.
TAAGTAAAATAAGTCAGACAAAAACAAATACCATATGTTCTCACTTATATGTGGAATCTTTAAAAAAAAAAAAAAAAAGGAGCTCATAGATAGAGAGAACATATTGGTGGTTGCCAAAGGTGAGGGGTAGAGGGTTGGCAAAAATGGGTAAAGAAAGTCAAAAGGTATAAAATTCCAGTTATAAAATAAATAAGTCCTGGGAGGATGTAATATACAGTATAGTGATTATAGTTAATACTATATTGTGTATTTTAAAGTTCCTGAGAGTAAATGTTAAAAAGTTCTCATCACAAGAAATTTATAAGAATTGGGGCGCCTGGGTGGCTCAGTGGGTTAAGCCGCTGCCTTCGGCTCAGGTCATGATCCCAGGTCCTGGGTTCGAGCCCCACATCGGGCTTTCTGCTCAGCAGGGAGCCTGCTTCCTCCTCTCTCTCTGCCTGCCTCTCTGCTTACTTGTGATTTCTCTCTGTCAAATAAATAAATAAAATCTTAAAAAAAAAAAAAGAAATTTATAAGAATTTATAACTATGTATGATGATAGATGTTAAATAGATTTATTGTGGTGATCATTTTGTAATAAATAATATAATTATGTCATAAATAATATTACATAAATACATATATCAACTAATTATGTGGTACACTAAAATTAATATAATGTTATATATCAATTATATATATCAATTTTTTTAATTTTTAAAAAGACCATGAAATGTAGAGACAACCTGGAAGGGATTCACACTATTCAGGAGAGTAATTAATCCTCTTCCTTTTCTATCTTTTTCATCATTTCAAAGTCTTCCTCAATACCTCATAACATTCCAGTAGGCCTCAAAAAACTTCTCATTTAGTAAAAGTACATGTGCTCCTTATTTGTGTTATATTCTATTATGCTGGACACCAAAGCTGTGATTTTTCTCAACCTCCAAATCTCACACTATTTTTAGGAAATAGTTCTCTCAGTTTTTGCTTGACTCCTCTGCTTCCTAGAATTGACTTCTAATTCCATTGTCTTTAAAGATTTTATTTATTTATTTGACAGACAGAGATCACAAGTAGGCAGAGAGGCAGGCAGAGAGAGAGGAGGAAGCAGGCTCCCTGCTGAGCAGAGAGCCCGACATGGGGGCTTGATCCCAGGACCCTGGGATCACGACCTGAGCCGAAATCAGAGGCTTGAACCCACTGAGCCACCCAGGTGTCCCCTAAGTCCATTGTGTTTAAACCAACCTAATGTAGGTCCCCTGTGTTATAACCAAAATCATCCACCCCCACTATATCAACATCAAATCACATACATCTTTCTTTAGTTATATTTCCTTCAAAATTTGGCTCTCCTCAAGAGTTCCTTGTTCTGTAGAATTTGCTTATAAAATTCCATGTAGTTGTGGGGTGCCTGGGTGGCTAAGTGGGTTAAGCATTTGCCTTTAGCTCAGGTCATGATCCCAAGGTCCTGGGAGTGACCCCCACGTTGGGCTCCCTGCTCAGTGGGGAGTCTGCTTCTCCCTCTTCTTCTGCCCCTCCCCTCTTGTGCTCTCTCTCCTAAATAAATAAAAAAATAATAAAATAAAACAAAATTCCTTGTAGTTGTGGTTCCAATTGTATTAGAACATGGCTTCCACAGTGACCATATTGAAACTATTTTATTCTTTTGTTCACTGAACATTCATTAATGAGAAAGCATGTTCAACATTAGCACACAGACCAGTATACTAACCACAAATAGGCAAAAAGTTAACAACTCTGAGAATTGCTTTTCAAATTCGATTTGTCGAAACACATAATGCCACCTTTCAAACATAACTTGCTTTTTCATTTTTCAAAGTTAAGTTGAATCGCTTGGCCAACAAGTGTTTAGAATGTTGCCCACTGACAGAAAAATTGCATTTTCATCAATTTTTAATCCCTTCTTCAACACTGTACATGATTCTCCATTCCCTAAATGCCAGAAGAGTATTTAGTAACATCAAGGAAAAAGAATCAAATTCTTCAAAAGATATTCATAATAAGAGCTTAACGATTATCCACCTCAAGTTAAGAATTTCTTTTCCTATTTATAAATAATGTCCCTTTTAAGAACAGCCTTGACACTTCAAGGAGTAAAAATGTCACTTCTTTAACACATTCAGCAATTCTTTGAAGTCAGGGAGTATTTCAATAACACTATTCTTCAATTTGCATGATTCTGTTGCCAAAGAGATTTAAAAAAAAAAAAAAAAACTGAACACAAAATAAGTAGGTTTTCCTTTAGTAAATTATCTTAAAAGTCAATCTAATTTTTGATGTCTTTTTTTCCAAATTAAAGTATAATGTAAGTGTTTCAAATAAACAGGATTCTCTCGGTTGCATTTGTTAGAGAGCCATGGTTTTTTTTTTTTTTTTTTTGTAATTTAATTTTTTTATTTTTTCAGCATAACAGTATTCATTATTTTTGCACCACACCCAGTGCTCCATGCAATCCGTGCCCTCTACAATACCCACCACCTGGTGCCCCCAACCTCCCACCCCCCACCCCTTCAAAATTCTCAGATCGTTTTTCAGAGTCCGAGAGCCATGGTTTTGAAAGCGAAAGAAATGAGAAACTGACTACCAACTGTTTCACAGATGTTTTACCAAATTTTAAATGGACAGCTTCTTATGCTAGTTTGTTCCACAAAACTTGCTATCCAGTTCAATTCACTAGTGTATCATAAAATTAATTCTGGACTAAAGACAGTGCAAGAAAAAGTTCATTTGGAAGCATAAACACAACTATGCAAATAAAATATTTGCCAAGAAATATCATCCACATGTTTTAAAAATCATGTTCAATTATTAGGGTATATCCCAGGAATTCAAGAAGGGTTCAATGTGAACAAACTTATAAATACACTTTACCACAATAAGAGATTACAGGAGAAAAACATGTATTTCCTTCAGTGGACACAGAAAAACATATTTTTGAAAGCATGAGTATAAATTTATTATTTCAAAATGTTTTATCAAACAGGGAACTTCCTTAAGTGGGTAGCAGTTAAATACCAAACATGTGATAAATCCTTAATAGGGAAACTTTCAAGATTGACTATGAGATAAGAACACATTTTAGAAAAACATTTTCTTTTAAAAATATCCACCTGGGGCACCTGGGTGGCTCAGTGGGTTAAAGCCTCTGCCTTCGGCTCAGGTTGTGATCCCAGGGTCCTGGGATCGAGCCCCCATGTTGGGCTCTCTGCTCATCGGGGAGCCTGCTTCCCCTCTCTCTCTGCCTGCCTCTCTGCCTGCTTGTGATCTCTGTCTGTTGAATAAATAAATAAAATCTTTAAAAAAAAAAACCACCTGAACATTTGGTTGAAAGTTCATTATATTCATAAATTAATTTAGGGAGAGATGGCATCTTTATAATATTAAGTTATCTCAACCAAGGGCATGAAAAACTCTCCATTTATTCAGACTTGTTCTGTGACTCCTAGGAAAGCTTACCTGTTACTTCACAGAGACATTGTGAATTTTTATGGATTCCTAGATATTATAAAATTTTTGTTAATACTATGAATTTTAGAATTTTAATATTATATTTTCTGTTTGATTATTGTTGTAAAGTTTTTATAAGTTAATAGTATATCCAGAAACTCTAATAATTTACTATTTATTTCATTAGTTTTATTTTTTTATTATTTTATTTGTTTTAGTTTTATTTGTAGAACTTTTAATTGTAGAACTTCTCAAGTTCATAGACCCATTTTTTTTCTTATCTATTAGGGTTGATAAGGACTTTTAGTACAACTTTTTGTTTTGGAGAGGCAATTTGGCAATATCTTTTTTTCTGAAGTAACAGCTTTAATGAGACCACATGCCATACAATTCACTCAAAGTATCTAATTCATTGATTTACAGTATTGTCACAGACTTGTACAAACATCATCACAATTGGAAAGATTAATTTAACTAATTCAAAGTTAAGGACTTCAGTTCCACAAAGGACACTATGGGCAAGGTTAAAAAGCAACTAATGAACTGAGAGGAGATATTTTCAACATGCAGAACTAAAAAAAGACTAACACATAGAAGAAGAGGAATTCCTGTAAGTCAACAAAAAACAAGGAACTCATTAGCAAAAAAATGAACAAAAACGTAGCAGGCAAATCACACAAAATGAAACAAACAAAAAGCCTGAGAAACATCTGAAAAAATGGTCAAACTCATTTACGATTAGACAAATACAAAATTTTAAACAAGGAGACACAATCCTATTCCCACTGGATGGCTGAAAATTAGAAAGTTAAATAATATGAGTGTTAACAGGATGCGGGATATAGGAGCTCTTTTGAACTGCTCCTGGGGATGTAGATTGGTACAATCATTCTGGAGATATATCTGGCAATCTACTGTAAAAATAAGTATACATATTGCTAGGTCTAAGCACATATTCTCAGATAAATTTTCACACAAGGTCTTGAGAGGACATGTACAAAGATGCTCATCACAAGGTCATGTATGAAAGAGAAGAGTTGGGAGCAATCCAAATATCCATCACTAGGAAGAATGAATAAATGCACTGTTGTAAAATACTGTGCAACAATTAGAAGCACTAAGCTACACACATACACAGCAACATGGTGAGTTCTCCAAAACATAGTTTGGGGTGAAAAAGGCAAGATGCAGAATGAGATCTGTAGCATAACACCATTTTCATACATTTGAATGCCTGCATACAAAAGAACCACACACATGGTACAAAAACAAACATAATCAAAGGATTCACCTCATACATATTAGAATGGTCACCCATGAGGAAAGGGGAGTGGGCAGGAGAATGGGAATGGGGGAAAAGGATAAAAAAGAAAAATAAATAAAATAGGAGAGGATGATGCCCAAATCACCAGTGAAAGTATGCCATGACATGGGGACTATATCAACCCTCTGCCCCTGAAATTCAGAGAAAAGGAATGGAGCACTGTGCAAGGTCACACAGCCTGCAAGAGGCAAACTAGATCTTGACACCAGATCTTGTGACTTCAAGTCCAATCCTCTACCAGCTATTAATTAACCCCAGTAACTGCCTAGACACATACCTCATTTGATATAATAATCCTGTGAGTTAGGCAAGATAGATCTCATCTACCCATTTTTACCAATTAGGAAGCTGAGGCTGTGAGGTGACTTGACATGTGACATATAACTTAACATGTGTCTTAACAGTCACAAAGGTAGCAATTGGTAAATCTTGAACTTCTGACCAAGGAGCACTCCTACCACTCCCCCAAATCACTCCCATGAAGTTGCAATTCTCTCATCACATGCTAATCTCCTCTGAGAAGTCTTGTAGAATAAATGTAATCTTAGCTCAACACCTTTTAAAAGGTATAGTTGGTAGCAAGGTTGGATAAAACATAAAAATATATTTTATTTTGTTTTGTTTTCTGGAATCAGAATCTCTGTAATGCAGAGACAGAAGACAGGAGGCCTTTTTACAATGTCTATGGACAAATCTGTTAGGGACATCAGGATACCTTCTCTTTTTAATGTTAATAGTGTAAGGCAGTGAAATGTTAAGCAATGCAAATAGAGTAAAGAAACACAGAGAAAGGCAAGGCAATGTTGGTAATCCCATAGGAAGTAAAGGTTACCTATGCTCCTCGTTTTGTTTCTTTTTTTTTTTTTCCTTCCCAAGGGCAGGACTTTGGATTTTTTTCAGAACAACAACAACAAAAAAATTATGAAGGAGTCTTTGGAAATTAAAATTATAATAACCAAGATTTAAATTTCTGATATTGTTAAAAAATAAAGTCAAGAAAATCTCTCTAAAAATATAATAAAACAATAATAAATTGGAGAATCAGAAATGATAAGAATAATTTTAGTAGATTGATCCAGGAAGATAAATACCTACAAAATAAGAATACCAAAGAGAGAGCATGGAAATGAAAATGTGTGTGTGTGTTTTTGTATGTGCATTTTTTTAATAGTAAAAGAAAGTTACCCAGAACTGAAATACACGTCTCTAGAATAAAAAGGCAGAGCCTATTCTACAAATTTCTAACAGGAAAAAAATAAGTCACATGACCATCAGCTTTCTCAACAGCAACACTAGAACTTAATGAAGATTTACCTTCAAAATTGTGATTCAGAAATAGTTTTAATGTAAAATTCTATACCCAACCATCATATCCTACTTTAATTACCATAACACTCAGCTTTTTTTTTTCTTTTCACACATAAAAATCCTTACATTTGGAATGCATCTTGCAATTATTGTCAGTCAGTTGGCATAAGCCGTGGTTGTATCCCTTTGATATTTTCTGGTAAAATTAAGACAGAGGCAACATCAAAGAATCAAGAGTGAGAGTAATATGCCAAGATTCTGTTTAACTTCCAATATACTCTTTCTAGAGCTGCCATCACCAATCACCACAAACTAATAACTTAAAATAACAACAATGTATTCTCTCATGGTTCTGGAGTCTACAAGTCCAAAAATTAAGGTGTCAGCAGGATTAGTTCCTTCTTAGGGGGTAGGGGAAGAATGTATTCAATGCCTCATACCTAGCTTACAGTGTTTGCTAATCATCCGTAGTGTTCTAGGCTTGTGACAGCACCACTCCAATCTTTGCCTCCACTGTCATGTGACATTCTTCTTCTGTGTATGTTTGTGTTTCTTCTCTTCCTATATGGACACCAGTCATATTGGATTAGGGTCCACACTAATGTCCTGATCTTAACTCGGCTTGGCTATATCTGTAAAGACCCTATTTTTAATTCAGATCACATTTCAAGGTAGCAGAGATTAGAACTTCAACATATCTTTTTGGGGAACACAAGTCAACCCACAACATTTTCTAAAGACATTATGAAAGATATGCTTTAGCAAAACAAGTGAATGAATCAAAAACAAGGAAGACCAAAAAAATCCAGAGAACCAGGGATCCTTGTGGATGTAAGGTCCCAGGTTGACAACTAAAGGACGTGGCCAGGAAGAGAGCCCGGTAGGAGAACTACTAATTTACAGGATGGAGAGCAAAAGAATGGAGAGCTCTGGGAGGAAGAAAGGAAAACTGATAGACACAATATATTTAAGCATGGGGGGGATCTTTTGAGAGCTATAAAACATATTAAGGATAATTAAGATCACATAAAAAAATATGCAAATTTTTAAAGCAGAAATTCTACAAAAAATAAAATGTTGCACAAAAAAGGAGGGAAACAATCATTTGGAAATTCTTGGCTCTGTAGTGAACAATATTTATATGATTATCATAATGTAAGCACCAAATATTGATTTAATCAAGAGTTTCTTTGGAAGTAAGGAGAGTGGAAAGTGAGTGACATTCAAGAGGGTAAAATTCCTGTCTATCCTAATAGGAAATCAATAGATAATGTCAAAATGATAATAAATCAAGAAATATCATTACAAGCATAACCTTAAGAAGTACATAGACCAATACGAAACAAAATAGCTGAAATAGCTAAAATGTTTATCTCTAGGGACTGAGATTGGAGTGGCAGGTGTCATTGGTGCCGGAGATTACTATTTGGGGTTATAAAACTTTGGTACTATTTCATTTTTTTCAACTTTTATTTAAAATGTTTTTAAAGCATTTTTAAGGGAAAGAATTAATAAGAGGGGGAAATGTGTACTGTGTGTGGAATCTAGCCCACCTCCTTTGGAGAATTCTTTCTTTCTCCATTAAGCCCCAATTAGACTTTGTACATTGCACCATTATAACTCTTCTCATGTTTTATCACCATTTACAGCCATTTCATTAACCCCATGCTCTTCTCTGATAACTACTTCCTGGCTTCCTCCACTTGCCCACCACCATTTTTGAGTTCGTCCAGTCACAACAGAAACAATCCATTTGCAGTTCTGCCTCTACCACTCAACATGAGATCCTGGAGTTTCCTGTTCATTTGTGCCTTTCTCGGTGGTTAGTTCAAAACATGGAACATAGTAGGTGCTCAATGAATGTTTGTTGAAGAAATATATTGGCAAAATATTGAATGAGTAAATGAATCTCTGTTTCTGAGAACCTCAATAGAGCCTATAAATGCATTTTTCCACTCATTAACTATTAATAGAGATAGCAAAGTTTCCCACAAGAACTGTTATCTGTTCTTTAGAAAATGTTTTAGTTATCCTATTACAATGTAAAAGGATAAGACAATTTAACATAAGTTGCTTGGGAATCCCACATACCCACTAGTGTCAAGAAGGTGAGATATCTCATAGGTGCAGTTTCTCAAATGCATTATGATGGAAAATATAGCACTTCTGTATGTAATTGTAATTGTTACAAGGCCCCTGTCAAGCAGTGAGACCACCTCACCAGAGAGGCATCTCCTGAGTGTCCTCTTTAAAACTGTTACCCAAACCCCCTCATTGCACTGCCAGAAATCCCTGTCACCTTCCTCCTCTACTTTTCTCCACAGTGTTCACCTGCAACCAGGGAAGCTCATCTAAGCACTGGTGCCCAGAGTCTTTATCGGAACACCACGGTCAACACAAGAACCTGCTGGAGAGTTGGAAAACTGCTACCCTGTCTCAAAACACTTTGAGTTTTAGCTTCTCACCACAATGTTATGCCGATCTGAAACAAACCGAAAATGATGGTCTTAGCCATTGTCCATTATCAAGGACATGCTAATAAGGTTGTTGAAAAAAATCAGGTCCCAGAGATCAGGAAGCAGGACATTCGGCTACCAAAGACCTTGAGGGACTGGATGTATCTGATTAGCTCTGGAAACATCTCACTTTACTTAATTACTTAAAGTAATTCAGTCCATCAAGCTACTTCAGGCAGGAACAGAGTGTGTAACAACAGCACTTAATCTCATCTTGCCTTGCCAATGACTCCTTACTGTAGCTTTAGTTCCAATGATAGGCTGTTTGTCATTACCCATTTGCGGAACTGTCTTTTCAATTACTGCAGTGTGGTTTGGGATTGGTCAACACATTATAAACTTTCTTCTTGGAACTTGTGACATTCTGTCTGAAGAGTCATGTTTTCTAGAACACTATGTGCTTCTGAAGCACTGGGACAGAAAATGTGAAGTGTGTGGGATCCTCCTAACCAAATGGTCATGTCTTCCAACTTAGAACTACAGTTTAACTCCTGGTTGTCGGTTTCATAAAAACAAAACAAAGGGACTCAGGGAATCCATTGGTTTTCTTTCTCTAGAGAAAAAAGGACAACCTATTTTACTCTCTAAAACAGATGTTTATTCTCTGAGTCTATCACAACCCATATTATATTTTCCCAGTCCATTCCCTCACTCAAATTCACTAATTTTCCTTTAGCCTCACACCTCCTCTCTAAATTCTTACACTGACAGCTAAAGACCTTGCATCCTGCTCCCTTGAGAAAACTGAAGCCATCAGCAGAGAATTTCCACATCCTCCTATCCTCAAAGATTCATACATCTACCAGCATCGCACACACATACTCCACCTTCCTGTCATTACACGCAGTGTTTGTGCTCATAGCAAAAGCCATGGCCTCACATTCTCGAGGCTGTAGCAGTTCTTTGTTCTCTCCTACATCATCAGCTTTCCCACCACTGCTGGATCATTCCCTTCAGCACACGGACATGCTAATGTCTTGTCAACTTTAAAAATAACAACTAAAATATCAATATGCATGAAAACCATAACAAAGCTTTTACTCCCCTATCCCCCAGAGACTGCCCCATATTTCTGTTACTCTTCACAGCAACATGATGTCTCAGAAATACTATCTCTGTTCATTGCCTCTAATTTGTCTCCTTCCATTCTCTTTCCAGGGAGACCTCCTCCCAGCTACCACCAAACTGCTCTTGTCAAGGTTAACAATGGCCACATCATTGCTGAACCTAAGATTAATTCTTAATTGAATCTTATTTGGCCTGTAAGCAGTACTGGACACTGCTGAACACTCCCTATTCCTTGCCATATGTTTTTCACTTGAGCTCCTGGTTTCTGTCCTGCCTCTCTGGTTGCTTCTCAGTCTTCTTTGCAGGTTCTCTTCTTCCCACTTTTGGGGCACCATAGGACTCAGCTTGGATCTATTCTCTTTGCCATCAACACCCACCGTGTCTCACAGCTTTCAGTAATATCTATGTCTTGATGGTTTCTCAAATTCACATCTCTACCTTGGACCTCTACCCTTAACTCTACACTTATATCCCCTCATCTGCTCTACACATCTATCCACTTGAATGGCAAAAGGAAATCTGAAACTCAGCATCTCAAAAAACCAAAATCTTGACTTTCCCCATTTCAGATAATGGTGATTCCATCCTCCCAGCTGCTCAGGACAAAAAATTTAAGTCCTCTCTCCTTACACCCCTATTCAATTGGCCATAGATTTCTGCCAATTCTAAGTTCAAAATATATGCAGAAACTGACTACTTCTCAATATTTTTACTGCTGTTGGTCCAAACCATCATCATCTTTCATCAGGATTATTGTGGTAGCCTCCTACCTGGTCATCCCACCTTTTTCTCTCTTCAATTTTCAACATGGCAGCGAATGATTTAAAAACAGAAGCCAATTCATCTCACCTTTGTATTCAATACCCTCCAAGAGCTCCCACTTCTTTAAAAATAAAATCCAATCATCTAGATGACCTGGATACTTCTTTGGTTTCATCTCTTACTAATTCCCTTCACTCAACCTCATTCCAGCCACACTGATCTTACTAGCACAGCAAGCTTCTACTTCAGGGTCTCTGGTTGCTTTTTCTGACTGAACTGCTCTTTCCTCTCTTTCGTCAGATGGTCTTCCAAGACCGCTCCCAACAATATTTCGCTCTCTGTGCTTCAGTTTCCTCCTTGACACACCAGGAGACTTGAGAAAACAGTACGACCCAAATCATGTATGCAGGTAAGACTGTTTTGGCATCAGAGAAATCACACTATGTATATTATTCTAAAATTCTTGTTTCAATATTAAAATTAGTCCTTGAGGGGCGCCTGGGTGGCTCAGTGGGTTAAGCCACTGCCTTCGGCTCAGGTCATGATCCCAGGTCCTGGGTTCAAGCCCCACATCGGGCTTTCTGCTCAGCAGGGAGTCTGCTTCCTCCTCTCTCTCTGCCTGCCTCTCTGCCTGCCTACTTGTGATTTCTCTCTGTCAAATAAATAAATAAAAAATCTTAAAAAAAAATAAAAATAAAATAAAATTAGTCCTTGAAATGCTACTTCATACTTCACTTCATGTAATCGTTTTCATTTTCAACTTCATTTATTTTAACTGCTGCATTGTATTCAACAGTAAAGATACATACTACTTCATTTATAAGGACATTCAGATGATAATCTATTTGCCCCCACTGCAAACAATTCTCCAAGGCCTCTTTGTACACAGTTGCAGCATTTTTTTGAGATGAATATCAAAGTGGAATTGTTGAGTTAAGGCATGTGCATATTTTTAAAAGAGATACTAAGAAAATGTTCTCCATAAAAGCCATGCCTGATTATATATCTACACATCTCTCTGCATCTTCTCCATGGTTGGATATTAGTAATCTTTAATCTTTGTCAATCAAGAGTGAATCTTTTCACTTCCCAATGATTTGAATTTTCATCTATTTCAGACACACCAAATTACTGTATATGTTCAAGTACCATATCTTACCCTTTGATGTTTTTGTGTGTTTTAATGTCCTTTAAGACAAATACTTCCCATTGCTCTTTCCTGGAATTTTTGCTAGCTATTCCTGCTTGTTCATTTTCTTCATATATTCGTTAGGATCCAATTGCCTAGTTTCAATAAAAATCCTACTGGTAATCTTTGGAGGGATCACATCACTTTTATAGATTAATTTAGAGACACTGATGTGTTCATAAAGTTGAATCTCTTGTCCAAAAATACAGTGTGTCTTTCCCTTTATTCAAGTTTTCTTTTTGTATCCTTGAAAAGCATTTTCAAATTTTATCTTGATCCCTCATGTGTCTTGTTATTGCAAGTGTTCCATTTATTCCACAATGTCATCTACCAAACCATATATATGAAGATTTATCTGTTTAATTAATTTTGTGCCAGTCAACTAGCTGATTTCTACTCTTAATTGTGAAAATACTTTCATCATTTCTCATGGATTTTCTAGGAAAATAACTGCACCAGCAGCATATAGTTGTAGTTTAATCTCCTCCTATTTGATTTTTATATCTATTTTTTTTTCATTGTGCTTGCCAGTACCTCTAGAATAACTGAAGAATCATTATTAGTGGGAATAGGAGTGTTTCTAGTGGATGAATGTCTTTGTTTTCAGTACCCAGCATCTAAACCCTTTCCTAGGTTTGAGGAATTCCTCACCTTATGAGATTATCAAGACTCTTCTTCTCTAAAGGGGGTGAGAATGCTAGATATGTAAATTGTCAGGCTATCTTACAGCTGGCACATAGGCAGACAGGTGCACTCATGGCAGGAGTTGGTAATGCAAGAGGGGAGGCAGGGGATTCTCTCTCCCTTTTGTGCCAGTAGGAGCAATAATAACCACAAATTTGAGCCCTTGGTGCAGGAAGGGCAGTGTCGTGTACAAATGTATGCTTTGGGAAGGACTGGCTCTTTGACAACCTCTTCTAACTCTGCTAATGCAGTTGGTCCGTAGATTTTTTAAAAATATACTCATCCACCTCACTCTGATGAAGTGGTGATGAAGTCTTCTTTAATATCTCTTGATAGTGTTTTATACATTTTTGGAAGTGGTCTCAGACAACATGCATTAGACACATTGCTAGATATTTGAAGTCTTTAATGATATTGTAAATAATACATTTTAATTATTCTTTTTAAATTATTCTTTTTTAATATGTTGCAATACATAAAAATTTCATATTGTTTTTCTCTTGTTATATTTAACAGTTTATCTGTAGTTCTTCTAAAAATGTCTATATACATAATCATGTCATCAGTAAATAATAAGAGTTTTATTTTCCCCTTCCATTTTTCACACCTTTAATATTATTGTCCTTGTTTCCTTGGAAAAGCCTCCAGTAAAATGTTGAACAAAAACAATTTTAGCAGAAAAATATTTCTCTCCTTACTAATCTCAGAGGGAAGTCTCATAAAAATTCACTTCAGATATATTTGTTTTATGGTGTTTTTTTGTTTCATTTTTTTCAGATATATCAAATTAAGAATATTATCTATTCAAGACTGCTTTTAATTATTAATACATACTGGATTTATATCAAATGCTCTTTCCACATCTACAGAGATGGGTATATGACTTTTCTCCTTTATTGTGTTAATCTGGTGAATTACATTGATTGAATTTTGAGTGTTAACCCAGTATCACCTTCTTTAAATAAACCACATTTGGGGGCACCTGGGTGGCTCAGTGAGTTCAGTATCTGACTCTTGATTTCAGTTCAGGTCATGATCTCAGGGTTGTGATATCAAGCCCCACACTGGGCTGTGTTCTGGGTGTGGGGCCTGCTTAAGATTCTCTTTCTCTCTCTAAAAAACCATAAACTAAAACAAAAAAACACATTTGGTCATGATATATTATCTTTCTAAGTATCACTAGATTCAATTTGCTATTAACTCATTTAGGATTTTTTTGCACATATGTTCATAAAAGACATTAATCTTTCCCTTTTTTAAAAAATAATATTCTTTGCGGGGCACTTGGGTGGTTCAGTGGGTTAAAGGCTCTGCCTTCAGCTTGGGTTGTGATCCCAAGGTCCTAGGATTGAACCCCACTTCCGGCTCTCTGCTCCATGGGGAGCATCCTTCCTCCTCTCTCTCTCTGCCTGCCTCTCTGCCTACTTGTGATCTCTGTCTGTCAAATAAATAAAATCTAAAAAAAAAAAAATTTTTTTTTAAAAAGAGTTCCTCCTTAAAAAAAAAAAAAGGAAAAGAATTCCTCCTTATGGAGAGGGGCTTTATCTATGAAGAGGTTTTTAATTATATATTCAATTTCTTCATCACATAAAGAGCTGTGGAGACTTCACATTTCTTATAGAAGTTTGGGGTAAGTTCTATTTTTTTAATAAATTTTCCATCTCATCTAAATTTTCACATTTACTGGCATGAATTTGCTTATAATATTCTTTATATACATATATTTATAGACTTTATTTTTTTAGAGCAGTTTTAGGTCCTTAGCAGAACTGCAAGGAAAGTACAAAGATTTCCCATATCCTGTCCCTCCCCAACGTACACAGCCTATCCGTCAACTTCCTCAAATAGTGATATATTTGTTACAACCTACAATCTACACTGATATATCACACTCAAAGTTCATAGTTTATATTAGGGTTTCCTCTTACTGTTGTACATTCTGTGAGTTTGAATAAGTGTATGATTAAATGTATCCACCATTATAATATTATACAGAGTATTTTCACCACCCTAAAAAGTCTCTGTTTCATTTTACCTTTTTAAGCCTACATGTTATAGTCCCTGTTTATTCCTATTGGCTATTTTCACCTGCTCTCTTTATTTTAGACGACAGAGATCAACAGCTTTTGGACTGTTTACAAGATAGACTCTCCTTGATATTGCCTGACAGAAAGCCTACCTGAAAACATGGCTTGTCTCTGTGATTTTTGGGTCTATCTAACCCTATCTGCTCTTCTTCATGCAAAGCTTGGGAAGCCATGTACCCATCCCGGCATTGTGGGGTTTGCCTCTCAGATGGAGCATTTACTCTGGAGAACTGTGCTTTGCCTGTTTCATCTGAATTCTCCAGTTATCAGGATCCTCTTGGCCTCTTCTTGTTTACATTCCATTATATTTCTTAGTGATTTCTTCTATACTATGACTCGGAGTTACAAATGTGCCTCCTAGTTTCTTTGAAGACAGTGTTTATGGCTCTGTTTCTCTGCTTTGGAAACTTTGTTGTTGTTGTTGTTGTTCATTTAGAGAATTTTCAAGAACAAAGGTAGGAAAATACCAACTTTAATCTACCTTCTAAAATAAGACCATTAACCATTGATTATTACCCTCAACTTTATAGGATTTAACTATGATACATTAGATGTATAAATATCTTTGGGAGGGATTACCATTTTTGAAACAGTGAATTTTCCATTTCCAGAATATAGTATTTCTCATCATTTCTTTAGGTCTTCTTTTAAATCTCCTAGTAACACATTCTAGTGTTGCTGCTGTTACCACTTTCACATAGTATTGTACAGATACTTGCAGGTTTATTCTTAATCATTTCATATATTTTTAAATTTCTATTGGAAACTGGATGGTCTAATTGCATGTGGTCATATATTGAAAATCTATTACTTTTCATACATTCATCTTTTATCCAATTAGTCTAGCCATGTAGAATTCTACCAGTATGTTGTTATTTTACTAGCTTGGATCTTCTAGGAAGATAACCATGTTGTCTGTAAATGCATAATATGTTGTTGTTTTTTTTCTCTTCAAATATTTACCTACCTGATTTATTTTTGTGTGTTATTGCACTGGCCAAAACCTCCAGGACAAGCGGTGGTCATTTTCATTCCTATGTTGTTTCCACAGGTAAAGAGAATGCTTCCAGTACGTCATCATTATATATGACTTTTGCTGCAGGTTCCTGAGAGATACCTTTTACAAGATTTGGAAAGTTTCCTTCCATTTCTAGTTTTTGACGTGAATTTGTGTTGAATTTTGTCAAATATTTTTTCAACATCTATTGAGATCACATATGATTTTTCTTCTTTGAACTATTTGTTAGTAAATCAAATTAGTACCTTACCTAGTGTTGAAAGTTCCTTGTGTTTCTACTGTAAACCCTACCTGGTCATAATATACTATTTTTCAATGCATGAGTAATTTAATTTGTTAGATTTTATATAAGAATCCTGCATGTCAAATTTATTAGTGAGTTCCACCTGTGGTTTCTTTTCTGTATGCAAAATCCTTATTATATTTTAGTATAAGGGTCATATTAGCCTCACAGAATGAGTAAAGATTGTTTTCCAGCTTTTAGATTCTCTGAAGCAGTTCACAAAATGTGGGAATTGTCTATTCCATAAAAATTTCATAGATATCACCCTTCAAAATTTCTGGGTCTGGTGAAATTTTTAAGAGATAGATCTTTAATTATATTTTCAACTTCTTCAATTCTATTTATCTATTCAGACTTTCTGTTGAGTGAGTCAATTTTGTTATTTTTTAGAAAATTACAAATTAGTCTAAATTTTCAAATTTATTGTAGAAGATAATATATTAATGTAACTGATCAATAGATATTAATTGAAATAAGAAACTGATCATAAATTTTTAATATTCTCCAAATCTGTGATATTTTCTTTCTTATTCCCAATGTTTATACAAGAACTTTTTTCTTGATTAGAAATACCAAAAATACCCATTTTTATCATTTTTCTGAAACAATATTTATTATTTCCCAAAAGAAGGAATTTTTTTTTTTAAGATTTTATTTATTTATTTATTTGACAGAGAGAAATCACAAGTAAGCAGAGAGGCAGGCAGAGAGAGAGGAGGAAGCAGGCTCCCTGCCGAGCAGTAAGCCCGATGTGGGGTTCGAACCCAGGACCTGGGATCATGACCCGAGCCGAAGGCAGCGGCTTAACCCACTGAGCCACCCAGGCGCCCCAGGAATTTTTTTTTAAAGATTTTATTTATTTGACAGACAGAGATCACATGCAGGCAGAGTGGCAGGCAGGGGTGGGGAGTGGGGGGGAAGCAGGCTCCCTGCTGAGCAGAGAGCCCGATGTGGGGCTCAATCCCAGGACCCTGAGATCATGACCTGAGCTGAAGGCACAGGCTTAACCCACTGAGCCACTCAGGTGCCCTGGAATATTATTTTTATTTCAAATGAAACAAACTTTTCTTGCAGATTTTTTATATTCATTTATGATTTTTTTACATTATAGCTGGTACAAAGACTAAGTGATTTTATTCCTTGGAATATATATTGAGATATATTTCATTTTGTTTTGGTATTACAGATGGTAAATATTTGTGAATGTCCCATTTTGTTTTTGAAAAATGTCTTTTTCAATTTTGTAGGTATAAAATTTTATAAATATAGATATATATACACATACAGATAAATATATATAAAAAGGCCTTTATATATAATATAGATTATATAATATATTAAAATATGTTATATATTTATAACAATTTTAATAGATACATATTTATAAAATATTTTAAAATATACAACTATTATTTATAAAGTACTTTATAAATATTAAAATATTTAAAATATAAAATAAATACTACAATATAGATATATACATACATATATGCATATATAGTTTGTTAGCAATGTTATTAAAAGCCCTTCAGCCTTAATTATTTGTTCAATCTGTTAATTTCTGAAGTCTCCCACATAGTTGGAATTTATTCATCCTAGTATTTTTTATAAGTTTTTGCTCTCTACAGTATGAATCATTGCTTTTGGTGACAAAGTTTTCAGGAGAGTCAAGTGTTAGTTATACATGTTATCAATATTAAATATTTCTATTTAATTTGTTTCATTTTTTGGCCTTGGACTCTTGTAACTGTTGTTAATTAATATTACATTTATTTTAATTTTTTTACTTGAACACGTCTGGTTTATTTTTTTCTTTCTTTTCTTTTTTTTATCCTTCTATTTTCTTTTTTTTTTTTTTTTTTTTTTTTTTTTTTTTTTTAGAAGCTACTCACATTCCTTGGCTTTTGGCTGCCTTCCACCATTTTCAAAGCTGGCAATGTATCATCCTCAAGTCTTTCTCTAACTCTGATCTCTTTTGTTTCCCTCTTCCACTTTTTTTTAAGATTTTTATTTATTTATTTGTCAGAGAGAGAGAGGGAGAGAGAGCAAGCACAGGCAGACAGAGTGGCAGGCAGAGGCAGAGGGAGAAGCAGGCTCCCTGCTGAGCAAGGAGCCCGATGTGGGACTCGATCCCAGGACGCCGGGACCATGACCTGAGCCGAAGGCAGCTGCCCAACCAACCGAGCCACCCAGGCGTCCCTATCCTTCTATTTTCAACCTGTACATGTTATTTTGTTTTAGGCATGTAATTTATTAATAGCATATGACTGTATTTTATTTTATTTACTTTTCGTCCTATCCAAGAATCAGTTTTGGGGATTACTGATATATTTGGATTTAGTCCCAGCTCTCTCTAAGCATTTTCATTATGCATCTTTCAAAGTTTCCTTCTGAGTTTTACTTCCTCCGGTATAGGTTTTGTTTATCAGATCAAGTCTCCTTCATGTGATTTGTCTTCTCTAAATGTCTGATGACCCTGTACTTTGGCTCAGCTTTGAATTTGAGATTCTATCCCAAATGTGGCTATTTTCTGATGTCCTCTGTCTACTTCTGGTGACTATGAGAGAGAAGCAGGACACACACTACAAGTTAGGATCTAAGAACAGTCTGTTGTCTGGAATAAGAGTGCCCATTCCTGCCAGGTGCTGCCAATCTTTCAGAGCACAGCTTTGATTTTCCTGCCCAAACACCCACAATCGTGGCTACAGCCCGTGGACAAGTCCTCTGTTGCTGAGCACTTAGCACCAGTGGTCTTGGTAGATGTCAACCCACTTTACCACCAGAATAATGTTCGTCAACTAATCACCTTCACAATTACACCAGGAATAGTTTCTCTTCCATCTTCAAGATCTTAGGATCTTGAAGGATCTTTTTTTTTTTTTTTCTTTCAGCTCGATTTATTTCCACAAGACAGAAGTGAGAGCCTGGGATAGCTCTCGGTTCTAACAAGAGTTCTTTTCTTTATAAAGAAGAAAAATTGTTCCTTGATTTTCTCCACAGAATGAATTTGTTGTTACAAAAAAATAATTTTTGATATATACATGCCTACTTTGGAAAACCTTTTTGTTCTTGATGGCTTTTAAGACCCATGTTTAGGCAGAGGGCCACTGGGCACGTTCCCCAGCTGATTGTCCCCTTGCCCTTGCCGGATGGCCTCTCTCCTTTCCGATTTCCCCTTCCTAAAGCATCTTACATGAAATGGAGAAGCTTGGGAAGCGTGACCTGCAGGAGGCCCCCCGAGGGGGCGGTCCCTGTGGGCGGGTGGCCCGGGGGCCCCCGCTTCCCGGGGGGACGCGGGCACGCTGGAGACAACCTTTACCCTGTGGATGTTTCCTCCCTCTCGGCGACAGCAGCAATGTTAAGAGACACACATGGCGCCTGCAGCATTTTATCTAGATCCTAAGATCCTGTAGCTCTCTTCTGCTGAGCCTATCTCCCACCTGCCTTCTCTCTCCTAGAGTAGGAGTGATAAAGAGAATAGTTACTCTTCTTTGGATCCTCATTCCAATAAACCAACTTAACAAAACACACCAGTAAGAAATCGTGGAAACTTAAACTGGAATTGGATCAGTGGTTCATCCACTAGGAATGACTTTGCCTCTCCAGTCTGGAGACATCTATGGTTGCCACAATGGAGGAAGTGCTAACATCTGGTAATAGAGACCAGAGATGGCCCTAAATATCCTACAGAACAGAACCCCAAATCTGAAAATTATGTCACCCAAAATTCAATAGTGCCAAGGTTGGGAAACCCTGTGTTAGATGATATTAAGGAATTACCAGTTTTGTTAGATATGATAGCAGCATAATGACTAGGCTTTTTAAAAAATCCTTATTTGTTAGAGATGCATATTTAAGAATACAAGATTTAAAAAAAATGATGTCTGAAATTTGGTCTAAAATTCTTTTTAAAAAACAGGGAAGTATATACAAAGATGGAAAATGTTAATTTGAGGGGGGTGATGGTAACACTGGTGTTCATTATATTAATCTTTACTTTTATATTTGGAAATATCTATAATATAAAACTAAAATATTTTCATTTAATTTAAAAAGGCAAGACATTTTATGATATTTTATAATGTTTATTCCTCCTAGTAATATGAAATAAATACATATTATTTAAGTTTCAATAATTTTATTAAAAGGATGGGTTTGGAGTTCTAATAGACCTTGGACAGAGTTCCTCTCTGCCACCTAAAAGCTGAACAGGGGTTGGAGAGCGTTTTGAGGAAGGGAAACCATCAATGAAGGTCAATTGCAAGACAGTGAGAAGACCTGCCTACCCAAGGAGCTGATGTGCTGCATGTTTGGAAATAGGGCTCAAGGAGGCAGAGCCACATTGTGGAACTGCTTACAAGTCAGGCAGAGAAGTAAAGATTGGCTGAGGTAGAAAATAAGGCATTGTAGTTTAAGGGGCAAGATTAATTTTCTGAAAACAAGTCAAGTTGCCTGGAAAAAAAATCCATGCAAAAAAAAATCCTATTACATCTAAATTAATTGAAAGGGAATGTTTTGTGTACTTTTGTTTTGTTCTGTTTTGTTTCATTCTTATCCTGCTAACACAATTCTTTCTGGGATACTGAAGGTAATGGGAGGCACTGCAGGTGCTGTGGATGATACCAGAGTCAGATGGAGGGATTGACCTCTGCTGGGAGGGCACAAGTTTTGCCAGTTTTGATGAGCCAGGAAGATAATGGACTCAAGGCTGAGGTATCAGCAGAGAATGCTGATGGAAAAGGGCCGTGAGATGTTCAAAGAGAAAAAAGAAACTAATACCAGGAAGATGAAAACAAAATAAGATGAATGCCCATTGAAGGCTTGAGATCATGAATTTCCATGAACCCAGTCTACACACTTGTGTGATTTGTCCAGCAACATGTCACTGCTCACATGGAGGCCCAGAGAAGAGAGAGGGTAGGGTTCTTCCAAGGTTGGGGATTTTTTAAATGAGCATGACATAAAGTGGGGGAGAAGCTGGTGGTATTTATCAAGAAACTGACTCTTCTCAACCATGGAATCTACCCGGAGAAGAAGAAAATTTGATGAGAAAAAAGTGACAGGGACTAATGGATTATCAAAATGATATTAAAGTATTATGCCTATGGGTTATCAGAGCAAACAAACTAGAAAAACAGGAGTTGGTGGTCAGAAAGCAAGATATCCAAAATTAAGATTCTAGATGGAGTAGTTCCTGGCAATGACAAGGTTCAAGGTGTGACCACGGGACAAAAGGCTGGATTGGAGAGCAACTACTAATTATTAAGGTGGGTCATCACAAGATACGCAGGGTTAACCCTAACAGCCTGTTCTTCCCCCTTCTGATTACTTGTCTTTGATGAGAGAAAAAGCAGCTATGACTCCTGTTGGGCAAGAACCATGAAACCTTTCCTTGGTTCTCAGCCCCTGTGATGCTCTGTAATTCCTTTACTAAAATCGAATGGGTGCTTTTTTAAGACAATGGAGAATACCTCTATGTTATATGAATGCATGATGATCTCATTTAATCCAGGGTTAGGTGGGGTACTGGAGTCTGAGAGCAGGAATTTGGGGAACAAGAAGGTGGCATGGGGCCCTTCTGGGACATGGGTAAGAGAGTTTATAGGAGAAATGGAGAAATGAGTGAAATATTCCCTAAATGTTGCCTTAAGGCTAGCTTTGGCCAACTTTTATATACTGCACACTGAATTTGGTATGCATCAAAAAAAATTTATAGGGGCGCCTGTGTGGTGCAGTCAGTTAAGCATCCAACCCCTGGTTTTGGCTCAGGTCATGATCTCAGGCTTGTAAGATCGAGCCCTGGCTCAGGCTCCATGCTCAGTGGGGAGTCTGCTTGAGCTTCTCTCTCTCCCTCTGCCCCTCCCCCCTCAAATAAATAAATAAATCTTTAAAATATGTTTGTGGGTTGAGGGGGTAGGAGAAGAGTAAATGAAACAAGATGGGATTGGGAGGGAGACAAACCATAAGTGACTCTTAATCTCACAAAACAAACTGAGGGTTGATGGGGGGAGGGGGTTGGGAGAGGGGGGTGGGGTTATGGATATTGGGGAGGGTATGTACTATGGTGAGTGCTGTGAAGTGTGTAAACCTGGCGATTCGCAGACCTGTACCCCTGGGGATAAAAATATATGTTTATAAAGCTGTAAAATATGTTTGTGAACTAAAATCAGTCTGATAAATTTGATACTATCATAATCAGTCATTTTTTTTCTTTTTAAGATTTTATTTATTTATTTGACAGAGATCACAAGTAGGCAAAGCAGAAGGCAGAGAGAGAGAGGGGTAAGCAGGCTCCCCACTGAGCAGAAAGCCCTATGCAGGGCTCCATCCCAGGACCCTGGGATCACAACCCAAGCTGAAGGTGGAGGCTTCAACCCACTGAGCCACCCAGGTGCCCCATAATCGGTCATTTAATGACACCACGAAGAACCCCACCTATTTCACAGAGGATGACTCGTAAGCTGAGCATCTCTTTTTGTACCCAGAGTAGCTCAAAAGCAGGACCTGACTTCAAGCTTGATGCGAACAGATCCTTTCTGGTACTCAGTGGCTGTCCAGTAGCAGAAAGGTCGGTATGTACTTCATAAATTATGAACAACAAAAGTAGCCTCTGCTTTCCTGTGGCTGCTCAGGCTGCTCAGGGCAAATACAGCTGTATCTGAACCAGAACTGCCTACTCAGCCATATGAGTGTATTAAACCATCAGTAATTTCTGCTCTTTTCTATACATTTTTACTGTTGGGCTCAGTGTCTGCCTCTGGGGATAAGGAAAGGGAAAAAAGACTAACTTAAAGTGCACCGTATTGCAATGAGGTCCATTTTGCTTCATTCATTCCTCCAACAAATATTTATCGAGCATGTCCTACAAGCTGGGCATTCTGCAGGTGCTAGAGATAGAAACTGGAAACAATTCCTATGCTGCAGAGATTCCAGTCTAGGGAAGAGGGAGAAGCAGATACCTTTAATACGGAAGGAATTCATTACTAAGATTCATTCATTTCTTCTATAATGTTTGTAAATGATGCACAAGTACTTTGTTCAGCCCTCAGAATAAAGGATGATACACAGATGTAGTCCCTGCCCTGGTTGAGTCATCCTATGAACAAGGAGGACGTAATCCTGTCCCTGGTGCTCAGGGAAGTGACCTTGGAGGAGTTGCTCTCCTGTGGAACATGGAGTGCAAAGGAGAAGCTTCAAGGAGGAGGCGTGGGAGAACATCCCAAGCAAAGCCCTGGGGTCAAGAAATCACACTGCTTTTGAGAAACTGCAGGTAGAGTAGAATGAAGCTGATGATGTCTGGTGTTGGGAGCAGTAAGAGATGAGGCTGAGGGAGACACACAAAAGGACGTGCACAGCATGTGAAGGAACTGAAACTTGACTCTGGAGATGAGGGTGAGCAAGGGAATAATATAACTAGCTTGCCCTTTAGCTAGATCACTCTGCAGCCACGTGGAAACTGGCTCTGTGTCAGGCAGGACTGGAAGCCAGGAGTACAATTAGGAGCTCAATACAATGACCCTGATGAGAAATAACAAGGACGCGAACTAAGATAATGGCACCGGGATAACCCAACAAAATAGGACGGGCTTGAGAAATATTTAGTAAGAATAGACAAGATATGGCGGTGCTTAGAGGAAGATGCTGAAGGATTGGAGGGGTCAAGGTCGCCTCCCAGGCGTCTGTTTTGGGCTCCAGCTAGATTACAGCACCGTTAGCTGATAGGACAATAGGAAAAGAAACATGTTTCAGGGTAAATGAAGTTTTCACCAAGGCACCAAGACGCAGTTTTTGCACCGAGGGAAAAAAATATCCATAGGGTGAGTTAGGTTAAACTTGTAAGCTGCATCTATAGGAGAAAGACCTTCTCAAAATTACTTTTTCTTTTTTCTCCACAAAAGACTGAAGAGTATGAAAAGACAGGCTACACTGGGAAAAAATATTGTCAAACCACATATCCAACAAAGTCTTTGTAGGATCTATAAACTCCCAAAATGCAGTAGTCAACAAGCGATCCAATTAGAAAATGGGCAAGACCTTTCACCAAAAACATGAAAAGACATTTTATAAAAGAGGATTTATGGCAAATAAGCACATGAAAAGATATTCAACAAGAACCATGTTAACAAAAGTTAAGGAGAAATAAAAATTTAAATCGCCATAAGATTTCCCCAGACACCTATCAGAATGGCTAAAATAACAGGGATAACACCAAATGTTGGTAAGGATGTGGAGGAAACTAGATCGCTCACTCACTGCCATGAATGTGAAATGGTACGGTTGCTCTGGGGAACAGTGTGTAGTTTCTTAAGAAATCTAACCTGAGGGCACCTGGGTGGCTCAGTGGGTTAAAGCCTCTGCCTTGGCTCAGGTCATGATTCCAGGGTCCTGGGATCGAGCCCCACATCGGGCTCTCTGCTCAGTGGGGAGCCTGCTTCCCTCTCTCTCTCTGTCTGCCTTTCTGCCTACTTGTGATCTCTGTCTGTCAAATAAATAAATAAAATCTTTACAAAAAATAGTTTAAGAAATCTAACCTGATGCTGTCAATTGTGTAAGACTGATGAATCACAGCCCTGTACCCCAAATCAAATAATACGTTATATGTTAATAGAATAAAAAAATAAAAAATAAAATAAAGAAATCTAACCGGACTTGCCCTTCAACTCAACAATTGAACCCTTGGGCCTTTATCCCAGAGAAATGAGCACTTATGTCTACCCCAAAACATGAATGCTTATAGCAGCTTTATTTATGATACCCCGGACAACTGGGGTCAGGGGTGGAGGACAGGCATCCTTCAATGGGCGCGTGGTTCAACAAACTGTGGCACTTCCATGCCACTGGAATACCGTTCGGCAGACACCAGCAACAAACTACTGATACTAGAAACTGGGATGGATTTCATGGAACGACACAGAGCGAAAAGAGCCAGGCTTAAAAGGGTACGCACTGTGTTACCAACATTCTTGGATGTTATATAAATTATATGCACTACACACTCACTCACTGAGCACATACCAAAGTGAAATCTGAACAAAGTCTATGGATTGTACCAATGTCGATTACCTGTTTTCAATACTGCATTACAGTTATGCAAGATGTCACCATCGATGAAAACTGAATGAAGCGTACACAGGGCCCTTTTACCTTTTTTCCAACTTATGCATCTGTGAGTATTTAAATATATGTGTGTATATGTATATATACACACATATAAACATATAAATATATATTGATAAATATAATAATATAAATTATATATTTAAAATTTTGTACTTTATATATATATAAAGTTTTGTATAAATTATATGCATTACACATTCACTGAGCACACACAAAAGTGGTGAAATCTGAAAATTTCATATAAAATTTTGCACTACACACACACACACACACACACACACACACACAAAGGTAGGTAGGTAGGTAGGTAGGGTGATAGTTAATTGGTAAACCTGGTCCTTGAAGACACTGGAGAGTTGATTCTAGGGCACAGATGGAGGGATTCACAGTAAACAGGAAGGATATTGTTTCTCCCCTAAGAAAGGATGGTAAAGAGATGCAGATCCAAGGAAACAGGTGGAAGGGATAGAGGGCCAAGGGGTAAAAAGATCATTACCTAATGTTGTCTATTTTCCATGTAAAGTAAGAATCACACCCACCTGCCGCAAGTGGTGAGGAACTAGGGTACAAAGCTTGGGTGAGTGGAAGGTTTGGAATACCCACTAAGGAAAATGGGAGAGGGCGTATCCTAGGAATGCATAACCCCAGTTTTTTAGCCCCATGTTACTGTCTATAGTGGCGTCCAACAGAACTTTCTGCCATGATAGAAACGGTCTGTATCTGTGCTGTCCAATACAATAGCCATTGACGACAGCTAGGCTACTGAGTACTTGAAATGAGGCTAATGTGACCAAGAAAGTAATTTTTAATTATATTTAATTTTAATTGAAATAGCCAGATGTGGCTAGTAGCTACTTATCGAACAGTGAAGCTAACAGATGCACAGAATAAAGAAGCAGTGAATTTTCAACCACGATCGGTCCTTTTGGGCAGTTAACCAAGATCTAGGCCTAATATCCAAAGCACACAATTTCTTTCCTTTCTGTGTTATTCATTATTCAGTTATTCAGTTTGTGCTGAAGCTGCAAATCAGTATGAAACCCTTGGTTCTTGAAGCTCCAACAGCCAGCTTTGAACCAATCCCATCTTCTAGTATTTCTGAATTTCAAATCCCTTTGTCACACTTTTGTCCCAGATGACATGGCAGCAAGGTCTTCAAGGGCAGCCTGAGAAGGTCTAAAGCTGTACCCACACGGGTTTTTCCAGAACATTCTAAGGCTCGGACGGTCCATGAGCCTGTCCACTCTCAGAGAGACAGCAAGGTCGAGTCTGTTCTAACAGGTGCCCAAGCCAATGACAGAACCTCCAAACTTGACCATGCAGTGACTGCCCAACTTTAACTCATCCCACTCCTCTCCTACCACATGACGTCTCCAACATGCCAGCAGCCCGACAGTTTACAGGCGCTCCACAAATTACTTCAACGAGCAAACAGATGCGCCATCAAATAGAGGACATAAACCAAATTCATGAGGGGGCTCCTCCTCCTCACCATTACAACCCAAGTTCCAAGTCAGGCATCGCGGTCCCAGCCTCTCTCCGACCCTGTTCTTTACAAATCCATATCCCATAGATGGTAAAGGAATTGGCGGTGCTCACGTATGACAACATTGAACATAGAAAACCAGTTTAGCTGGGACGCCTGGGTGGCTCAGTTGGTTAAGCAGCTGCCTTCGGCTCAGGTCATGATCCCAGCGTCCTGGGATCGAGTCCCACATCGGGCTCCTTGCTCAGCGGGGAGCCTGCTTCTCCCTCTGCCTCTGCCTACCACTCTGTCTGCCTGTGCTCATGCTCGCTCCCTCTCTCTCTCTTTCTAACAAATAAATAAAATCTTAAAAAAAAAAAAAAAAAAGAAAACCAGTTTAGCCAAGACACAACTCTTCATTCAGATGTTGCAGAAACTCATCCGCCGGCATGTTTGGGGGAAAAAACAAGGGTGTGGCTCACTGTGAAGACATTCTCACTAGGGTCCCTAACTCCACCAAAGAAAACTGCTGTGCTGGATTGTTCTAGACGATTCGCCTCCGCTCAGCAGTTCTTTGCAAGAGGTAAGCCCTAAGTTCCATTCACTGAAGAAGTGCCTGGGCTTGCAGCTTCCTGAGGATTCGACTGGTTAAAGCAGTTTTGGAAATAGAGGCTTTAAGTGATTCAAAGGCCGCCTGCTCTCTGCTCAGAAATGGGCTTTTCAGAGACACTCTGAGGGCGGTTCGCAGCGGAGTAGGCCTTTTCCTTGTAACCCGAGAGCGCCCCTAATGTCCCTCAAGTATTTCCCTGATAGGGAAGAGCAACATAACAGAGTCTTTCAAGGATAGTTTGCACATTAAAAATTGATGGAGCACTTTAAAGTTTAATATTTAAACAAAATGCTTAGTGTTTACGGGCACCACACATTTTCATAGGTACCGATGTAGGGAAAGGTCTGCTGGGCTGGGGAAGTGGTACTGAAAATACTGGTCAATATCCATGGTAGATATTCCTACAAAGTCAATTCTGGGTTTTTTAGCCTCTGATTATTCTGGAATGATGGTTTTTCTTCAGGCTACAGACAATGTTTAGCGGGGAGGGACTGACCGCTCTCTCTTCCGATGGTCACAAGTAGTGGAAAACCCCCAAGTTCTTGGCCCTACACCAGCCATCATCCTCAACCTTTATTTCTGCAGGACATGGAGGGCTGCCATTAGCTGTAAATGATGACACAGATATCCAATTACTGCAAAAATCCACACAGAGTAAACAGAGTTGTTTCTGAGACAGAAAATAAAAGGCACATGGCAAAAACAAACACTGGCTGAAATTCCAAAGAATAGAAATTGACTCTCTGTAACAAGTAGGAAGAGGAAAAACAAAATCAAAACCAGAGAAAGATGATTAAATAGTAATTAAATAGTCCCATGTTTAAATAGTCCAGCTATATTCAGGTGGTATTTGAGGGGGTAAAATATTAAGTGTGGTCTATAAAATAATGAGGCTGGTGCCATAAGTCACACACAGGACCAGTCTCAGTATGTTCTCATAGCCCTTTATGGTGCAACAGTGAGTGACCCATTCATTGCCTCGATGCCTTCACTCAAGAGTCAAAATCCCAGGGACTCAAAGTTCCAATTCTTTAATCATTGAGTCAGTTTCCCCGGTAACCACCCTTCCCCATCCTTAGGTGCTTTCCCAATGTCTCCTCACTGATACAAACTCAGGTGTGGTTGAAGGGAGCTTGCAATGAATATTAGGACACCTTTATTGCCCTTATCACTTAGGAAATTCCAAGGGTTTTAGGACTCTGTGCCAGAAATAGGGACAAAAACCAAATATATATTTCTTATTATAAAACACAGTATCACATGCCCCATGCCTAAATTCCCTGCTCCCCACCCTTTGGCCCAGGTCTGGCTATTGTAATCCTTTAGGCTCTTCCCAAATTCTGAACAAATCATGGGTGTGACTAGGGCCAAAGGCCTAAAGTGTTGACATAAATCATGTCATTTAATAACATGGCTTTGCTCCATTATCCATCCCTTCCAACCAAAACATCTGTCTCTACCACTTCCTGAAGCTAAATTTTGTTCTTCAAGTTCAAACTTCATCTCTTCTAAAATGTCATCCTAAGATTCCACCACCTATAGCAATCCCCTCCTCTTCTGAATCCAAAGCACATACTTCCTAAGATAAACATTTGGTAATTACCCATACCAACCTCACAATTTCTTTCAATATTCAGTTCCTTCTTCTACAATTAGGCTATAAATGAACAGGAGGGGTACAACCTAAGCCTTTGTGGTATTACACAGGGCTACTTTCTTATTCTCTCTCTCTCTCTTTTTTTTTTAAAGATTTTATCTACTTATTTGATAGAGAGAGAGCACAAGATGGGGGAGGGTCAGTGGGAGAAGCAGACTCCCTGCAGAGCATCCCTGCAGAGACTCCATCCTGGGACTCCAGGATCATGACATGAGCTGAAGGCAGTCACTTAACCAACTATGCCACCCAGGTGCCCCAGGGCTACTTTCTTCTAATAACACTTATGATTCCACTGTTATTACCATTTCTCCACCTCTTACGTACACAAGACCACCCAACTTTGCAAACTTGCTATGGATAAAGAACATTATGCCCTGACCCATAAACATCTGTCCCTTCCAATGTTCAAGAACTCTGTAAAGATTTTTAAATTTCTACTCAGAGACAAAATCAAGACACAGAATACTAAGTAACTTGTCCCAATTACATTGCTATAAAGTGACAGTGCTTGACTTATTGTCTAGTTTGTGTGGCTCTAGAACATATCCCTAGAAGGTGACACTGATAGATCCCCACAGCACTCTACGTGGTAGGTAAAAGGAAGCATTTATTTTTTATTTCAATACAGATTGGGGTTAAGGAGTTGGAGGAAATAACAGATCAATATTGGCAGAGAAATCACAATGAACATATAATTCAGAACTAAGGTTTTTATCCTATAATTGAACTTTTTTGGGAATCAGTGAGTAAGCTTCAGGGTGCTTGTGAACCATTTGAAATTGAAATGAAATCGTACCAAAATATGTATATGTGTACATTTTTTGGGAGGGAGAGTCCATAATTTTTTTTAAAGATTTATTTATTTATTTGAAAGAGAGCAGGGGAGAGGCAAAGGGATAAGGAGAGAAAGAATCTCAAACAGACTCATTGCTCTGCACAGAGCCCAATGTCAGGCTCAGTCTCACAACCTGAGATCATGACCTGAGCTGAAACCAAGAGTCAGACACTTAACCTGCTGAGCCATCCAGGTGCCCCAGGGTCCACAGTTTTAATGAGATTATTAAAATGATTCTGTGATAGTCATAAGGGTTGATTACATATCTTCTGGTTTTCTCTCTGCCAGGTCCATTGCTAACACCTCCCCACCTCTAGAAGTAGGTATAATCATGTGACTTTGGGTCACAAAATGTGAGAAGCAACTTATGGCACTTCCAGACAGAAGCTTTAAGAGACAGAGCTTACAACTTTCCTTTTCCCAGTAGAGTGGTTGGTGATGTTTGAAATGGCAACAGCTCTGTAAGTTTGACTCCTGAGAGTCTACAATCTGCTGGTACCCCCGCCAACTCAAAATGGATATGTCATATAAAGGGACAAAGGGAAAAACATGAATGCCTTATGCCACAAAAATCTTTTTTTTAATAATTAAAAAAAATTTTTTTATAAACATATAATGTATTATTTAGCCCCAGGGGTACAGGTCTGTGAATCGCCAGGTTTACACACTTCACAGCACTCACCATAGCACATACCCTCCCCAATGTCCATAGCCCCACCACCCTCTCCCGACCCCCCTCCCCCAGCAACCCTCAGTTTGTTTTGTGATATTAAGAGTCTCTTATGGTTTGTCTCCTTCCTGATCCCATCTTGTTTCATTTATTCTTTTCCTACCCCCCCAAACCCCCCACGTTGCATCTCCACTTCCTCATATCAGGGAGATCATACGATAGTTGTCTTGCTCCGATTGGCTTCTTTTGCTAACTATAATATCCTCTAGTTCCATCGATGTCTTCGCAGATATGCCACAAAAATCTTAAGGTTATTTGTTACTTTGCCATGTTGCAATCTATCATCACTGAAGCACACGTATAACCCCCAAATGTTTGGAGACACTTGAACCATCATGAAAGAAGTCCTAATGAAAGATGATTTCAGGAGTGATTTCTTCACACACTGATGAAAGCAAGAGGTATAATACTGAATTCTATTTTGATATTTCAATTATCTCTGAGTAAAATCTTACCCCTCAATGCTAGCATAACATGAATTGTTCTGTTTCTTTTTTGTAAGTCATAGAAGCTCATTAAAAACAAACAAAAAAACAAAAAACAACCCCCTGCCACACACACACATAAGTACCAGAAACTGTTAGGAAAGGGAGCATGAGTATGAACAGCTCAAAGGGGTCAAGTATTCTTCAGAGAAGTTGGCTCATTTCCTCTGCTTGTCCTGCTGGGAGCTCTTATCACCTTGTGTATAAAATATTCCAATAATTACCTTGTTGATTTTCTTGGCTCAAGACTGACTCTCCAATCATCACGCATCATGTGGCAATATCAATCTTTCTAAATTGCCATTTGCAGCGTGTCGTTTTCTTGGTCATTAACAGGCCAAGTTTTCCAACTACCAAGAAATACAAAGTTGTTGCCTTAACATCCAAGCCCATTCTAATACGGTGCCAACTAATATCCTAGGCAATGATGCAACACCCTGACTCCCCTCCATCTGCATACTCCATACCAACCAGACCAGTGCCGTCCCCTGAACAAAGTAGTCTATTTCCAACTCAACGCCTTTGATTGCAGTGTTCCTCCTGCCTTTTCAGCAAAAAAGCTGAAAGAAACACTCCTCAGGTATTCTGGCCTTCTTGAGCACAATGAAGCAGCCTTCCAAAGACTCAGGATAGGGACAGATATCTCCAGGCACAGAACACCGGGAACAGAACTAGAAAGCAAAGAAAACTCCGTAAAGACTCAAAAAGCTGACAGCCGGGCTACAAAGCAGAGAGAGATCTCCCATAGTTCAAAACTCAAAGAGTTCATCAGTACGCTAAAGAGATCCCTGGGACCTCACCAGTGTTCAGAATCCAGTCCCTACTGAAGAGAAAGTCTGAAATATCTGAAGCCAGTAGATAACCATCAAGCTAGAGCTGCAACAAAGCCGGGACCCAAATAAATTACAAATGAGTACTCTCTTCTTAGCAGCCTGAAAGGAAAAAAGAGTGTGCCTTTTTATTGGAGTAAATGTTCTTTATTTCAGTTTCAATCTTTATCTCAAGTTGTTTAATAAAATGGCTGGCACACAATATGAAGTTACAGGTTACATAAAGGAGAATGTAACACATCAGATGAAGGAATCATGGGACAAAGACTTTAAAATAAATATGACATGTATGTTAAAGCATCTATTGGACAATTTGGACAATACACATGAGCCTTTGAAGCATTTCAGCAGCTTAATGGATATTATAAAAAGAAACAAAAGGGAATACTGGAAATGAAAATTATACCAGAAATGAAGAATTCACTTACTGAGCTTAACAGTAGATTGGACATTGCGGAGGAAAGGAATTATAACTTGAAAACAGAAAACTAGGGCACGTAGGTAGCTCAGATGGTTAAGCGTCTGCCTTCAGCTCAGGTCATAATCTCCAGATTCTGGGACTGAGCCCCACATCGGGCTCCCAGCTCAGTGTGAAGCCTGCTTCTCCCTCTGCCATTCCCCGCCCCCCCCCCCCATTTGTGCTTTCTCAGTCTCTGTCGCTCTCTTTCTAATGAATAAATAAAATCTTAAAAGGGGGCACCTGGGTGGCTCAGTGGGTTAAAGCCTCTGCCTTCGCCTCAGGTCATGATCTCAGGATCCTGGGATCAAGCCCCGCATCAGGCTCTCTGCTCAGTGGGGAGCCTGCTTCCCCCCTCTCTCTCTGCCTGCCTCTCTGCCTACTTGTGATCTATCTCTGTGTCAAAAAAATAAATAAAATCTTTTAAAAATTTAAAATAAAATCTTTAAAAAAAAACAGAAAATGATACAAAGAAACTATACAAAAGGAAACATGAAAGTGAAAAATAATGGGAGAAACTGGAAGAGAGCATCTGAGATTTGAGGAGCAACACTGAACTGTCCAATATACATGCTATTAGAATCCCAGAAGGAGAAGAGAGAAAAATGGGGACAAAAGAAATATTTAAAGAGATAAAGATCAAGAATTTTCTAAAATTGATCAAACATATCAACATCAAACAAAATAAACAAAACCAGCAAACCTCAAGCAAGATTTAAAAAAAATTAAAATAACTAGGCATATCATAGGCAAAGGTGAAAACAAACTCCACCAAAGAAGTCAGAGAAAAAATGACATGTTGCACACAGGGGACCAATCTTACAAATGGTCTCTGACTTTTCTCATCAGATAAAAGGGCTGACAAGACAATGGAATATCTTTAAGGTACTGAAAGAAAAAACTATCTACTTAGAATTCTATAACCCACAGGAATATCTTTCAAAAATAGCAGTAAAATAAAGACACGCTCAAATAAATAAAAGCTGAAAGAACTCATTGCAAATACCAGCACTAGAAGAAATTCCAAAGGGTGGAGGCAAATGATACTGGATAGAAACCTTGAATCTGCTAGAAGAAACTAAGAACATAAGAAAAAGTAAATACCTGGGTAAATATAAGAGTTTTGCCTTCAACATTTTTAAATTTCTTGAAATATTATTGACTAGTTGAAACAAAAATTATAATAATATCTTATTAGTTTAAAAACCATCCAGCCCTATTCAGCCTCCAAAGTAAGGGTTTTCTCAATTTTCCTATATAAACCATAACTAAGGATAACCAAAGAGTTGATAAGGGGAAGTTCTCTTTACAGAAGTATACCAGTTCGTAAAGAAAGAAAGATACAATTAAAATATCAACATTTTGGAACCTCTAATGAATTAAGGGGCTTAGGCAAGTATCAACAATTGCTAACAGAACAAAAGAGAAAGAACCAAGCATTCTCCAAATTACTATATATACACACTCACTACTATCTATGGAAGTATTCTTTTTTTAAGATTTTATTTATTTATTTGACAGACAGAGATCACAAGTAGGCAGAGAAGCAGGCACAGAGGTGGGGGAGGGGAGCAGGCTCCCCGCTGAGCAGAGAGCCCGATGCAGGGCTCGATCCCAGGACCCTGGGACCATGACCTGAGCTGAAGGCAGAGGCTTAACCCACTGAGCCACCCAGGTGTCCCACTATGGAACTATTCTTGCCAAAAATAATTTAACCCAAATCTGATCAATCCTCTAGAATTGACAGACTCTAGATCTAACTACGAATTTACAGAAAATACTGAAGACTGAATATTCTCCAAGGGGCAACATATGTGAATATATGTGACCATTTACTAAAAACATTCTTTTTTTTTTTTTAAAGATTTTATTTATTTATTTGACAGAGAGAAATCACAAGTAAGCAGAGAGGCAGGCAGAGAGAGAGGAGGAAGCAGGCTCCCTGCTGAACAGAAAGCCCGATGCGGGGCTCGAACCCAGGACCTGGGATCATGACCTGAGCCAAAGGCAGCGGCTCAACCCACTGAGCCACCCAGGCGCCCCACTAAAAACATTCTTTATCAGAAAAAGAGAGAGGTACCTTTTTCATTTTTATATCCTACCCAAGAATACTGAACGTGCTGAATGTCTATCACGTGCAACTAAATTCTTTGAAAGCCTATTGTGTGAATTTCTTGAAAAATGGCACAAACATCTTCTCAGTGCCTATTATAGTGTGATGAATCTATTAAAAAGAAAACCTTCAGTTAAAAAAAGGTCATACCAGTCTTCACATGGAACTCACCTGAACCTACCAAAAAAAATGTTACTTAAGCATGCATGAGCTCAAAATATAATATACCCATTTTGATCCCACCAGATAGCCCTACTCAGTCTCAAATACCACCTCACTTCCCAATTGGAAAACTAATGAACAGAAGACATTCTAGAGTATTGCCCTATTTAATAACAAAGTGACATAATTTAGAACTTGTGCCTCAAGAGCAATCACATGTCTTTTGCAGTATTGTGAGCACTCTCACATAAATATCAAGGCACTGAAAATATATAGTGTTGACTACACTGTGGCTTGGCTGAGAATGTATCATTCCAGGTGATTTTTATGTTTGCATATCTTAGTCTTATGTCTCAACTTTCTGTTATAACTGGGGGGAAAATGGAGATCGTTTTCTCTAAGAAACATAAAAATGAAGTGCGACCCATGAACACATGAGCTATAGAGACATGTAAACATATTTTAAAGAGAAGCTTGTAACAGCTGCAGCTTCCTTAACCACACCGGCCGATCGACTCCAATTCATCCACCATAACTGATTGAATATGAGAGTATAATTAGTACTGTTGATTACTATCTGGTGCCAGATATCCCAAATGCCCCACCTTTGTGCTAATTAATCTTGAAAACTTTCCAAGCTTTCCTCTGCCTTGCCTGCCTCTGTTGCCTGCATCAGCACTCACAGACCATTCTACTCCAACTGGGCAGCAGGAATGGTATCACTTGGTCTTTCACACAGTTATCAATGTTTGTTTGTTGGTTTGAATCACTGTTCCTTCATCACAGTAATTTTCATTAGAATGGAAAAATCAAGAATCAAAATGTGGGCTTGGGTCAGTTTGAAGGCCATGCAAACTGATGTGTTCAAGTTGTGACTAAAAAGCCATCTTTAGGAAACCCAAAGATTCATCACAAGGATAATTTGGTAGGAATACTCTGCACGGAGACCCTGAAAGCTGATGGGTTAGACCATTTATATGTCACTAACCTAAAGGAAATCAGTGGATATCTAACAGAACTAGCCAGTGATGCTATTACAAATTACGCCAAAAGACTAGAGATGCTACATAATCTCTTATTTTTTTTAAAGATTTTATTTATTTATTTGACAGAGATCATAAGTAGGCAGAGAGAGAGAGAGGAGGAAGCAGGCTCCCTGCTGCGCAGGGAGCCCGATGTGGGGCTCGATCCCAGAACCCTGGGATCATGACCTGAGCCGAAGGCAGAAGTTTTAACCCACTGAGCCACCCAGGCATCCCTACATAATCTCTTATTTTTTATGTGAACATTGTTTTCATTAAAAAATCTGTGAAATAACAAAGTACAATGTGATAAATGATAGGACATATATCATCTTCAATGAAGATATGGTTCACAACCTTGACATCCTGTGGTCCCTTCTTCATTCTGCTCTGTCCTCCTGAGAAGTCCCTCCAGCCTCATAAATCCAGTATGATTTTTCCATTCTAAGCCATCCCCTACACATATAGTGGGCTTTTTCCAGAAGCTACCACTGCAAACAGTCATGTTTGCTTATGTCATATGCCTCAATTCTCATTGGGTGACATATGGAAGTGTTGAATCCCTATATCGTACACCTGAAACCAATATTACACTGTATGTTAACTAACTGGAATTGGAATAAAAGATTTTTTTAAAAAATGATAAACGTTCTCTTAGAGTGGTAAAGATGGAAGGTAGAGGATAATACCAAGCATGGGCCCAAGAACTGGAAGAAGCAAAGTCAAAATATCCAATTTGGACAATTATAGTTCAGCAGCAATTGTGGTGAGCTCCGTAGCTCTTAGCTACACTTCCTAATAGAAAGGACGCACCACTGCTTGGGGAAACGACACTTTCAGCTGGAGAAGCAATAGCCTCATAATTCAGGTTACTTAATAATGTTTCCTGAAAAGGGAGACAAAAGAAACAGCCAAGGATTGCCCTTTTGTGGTGTTTTAAGCCTGCAGCACTAACTTTGCTTGAAAAGACAGTGATTGTAAGTATCAAAATGAGTCTAGTCAATGACACAAAAGCCTGGTGTGATGTGAGACAGCTAAGTCACGCACAAAAGAAACGAAGCACTTTTTCTCTCCATCTCAACATGCTTGTCTTCAGCTGTGTTTAGCAGAGTCTGCAGGAACGGGCTTGGAGTTGAGCACAGTCGGGGAGACCGACACCCCAGCGGGATCATCATCTTACACTTCCATTACGCCTTACTCTCTTCAGAGGACCTAAACCACCACAACTCTCTCAGGCACCTCTCAGCCTAGTTCTTTCTTGAGTCCGCTTTCTCCTCCGCTCCCTGGCTGTGGGCATTCCGCAAACCTCAGTCTTATCCACCCCAAATCTTCTCTCTCCATGTTTTTCCCAGAATGTACTCTTGTAGCTTCAGAACCCTTAACTAGTACCTTAACTAGTAACCTCCCCATTCTATATCACATGGTTAAAAATTTGCTATGAGGCCAGATCTTATGCCAAGTCAATAATAATAATAAAAATAATAATAGTAAATAAGAGGGGAGGAGGAAACTTTTGGATGGGATGAATATGTTGATGGCACAGGTTGTGGTGACAGTTTCATGAGTGTATAATTATCTCCAAACTCAGCAAGTTGTATACATTGATTACATACAGTTTTTTTTAACATTAAAAAAATTTTTTTGAGAATTTATTACTAAGAAAATGATCATCATGCTTCCCCAAACTATTAGTTTTACTTCATTTCTAAACTAGTCTTTAAATAAATAATTTTTTTGAAGTTGAGGGGGAATGCCTGGCTGGCTCAGTCCGAAGAGCATGTGGCTCTTCATCTTGAGGTCATGAGTTCAAACACCACATTTGATGGAGAGATTACTTAAAATAAATAAATAAAATTTTAAAAACAAATAAACTAGTCTTGAAAATTAAGATTCAATTTTTCATTTATAATATAAAAAGAATGCCCATATATTTAAGGAAATATAAACAATATAATATCAGAACATAGAGAAAAACCTAGTACCCAAAGACAACAATTATGAATCATTGGTTGTATTTTCTTTCCTAGAATTTCTTATATGTGTTTTAATTCAATTGCATATATGTAATGCAATTCATATATATACATGAATATACCATTTGGATTCTACTTTAAAATTTTATAAAATAAACATAGTTTCATGTTAAAAAAAAAAAAGAACTCTGGCTCTAACCCCTATAATAATAATGCTCTCATCTTCAACCTTCAAATCAGAATATTCACTAAATATTTATAAAAGAATATATTTTTGAGTTTAAAAGTCATGGAAGGGGCACCTGGGTAGCTTAGTCAGTTTAGCATCTGCCTTTGGCTCAGTTCATGATCCCAGGGTCCTGAGATTAAACCCTGTGTCCGGCTCCCTGCTCAGCTGGGAAGTGGCTTCCCCTTCTTTTGCCCCTCCCCCCCATGCTCGCTCACTCTCTCTCTCTCTCTCTCTCTCAAATAAGTAAATAAAATCTTAAATAAATAAGAAATTGTATGAGATGGAAGAAATCATTTAAAAAATCAGGTATGTTTGTGCAAAAATTTGAAGTGTCTACACCCCCAAAAGGAAACAAAAATTAAAAAGCAAACACTTAACCATAAATATATTGCCTTAAGTATAATAAATTAACATATACAAATATTATAATATATAAGTATTAAGACATGTAATAGATAAATCACAAAAGAAGAAATGCAGATCTCATACACATATGGGAGAAAAAAACACTTAAAGAAATGCAAAGTTAAACAATTTAAGCAGAAAAATAGCCAAAATGTGGAAAATTCATGCACCAAAATGCTCATATTGTGTTATTACCATAATATCAAATTGGAAGCCATGTAAATGTCCAACACTAGAGTAATGGTTAGCCAATTATGGTACAATATATAGTAGGGCCCATGGTGGGGCTTTAGGGGATCTTCACATATTTCATAAAAAGAGTACTTTTTCCCAAATAGTGAAGATTTAAGGCTAGTTGAAGAGGCTTGTGGGTAAATATGGAGGATGGGATACATGCATTATTTCTGCTTGTTTCTAAAAGTCCACAATTAAGGTCTGAAGACAAGAGACAAAGAGAACCAGAGAAGGGACAACAATGGACATGATAATTTGATAAGATTTCAGGAGGCGGAAAACAGATGGAGAAGTCAAAAGTGACTTGGCAGAGCTAAAGGAAGCTGAAACCCAAGTGCATATGAAGGGGAAACCAATGAGAAAATGCTGATTCACCCCCAGAAAACCCCCGAAAGAAATCAGAAATCAGCAGTTTCAGCACAGTGTGGGAGAAGCAAATGATATAAAAAACTGATTGAAAAATCTTGTGGGGACAGTGCTCCAGGGTGGCTCAGTCGGTTAAGTAGCTGCTTTTGGCTCAGGTCATGATCCAAGGATCCTGGGATTGAGACCCGCATCAGGCTCCCTGCTCAGTGGAGAGCCTGCTTCTCCCTCTCCCTCTGCCTGCCGCTCTGCCTACTTGTGCTCTCTCTCTATCAAATAAATAAATAAGTAAATCTTTAAAAAAAAAAATCTTGGGGGAATAGTTAGTCCCAGGTCCCTCCCTCTAGTTGAACAGTCAGACAACAATGTTTAACTCCCCTCAAAGAGACTGAAGATTTATTCTCCAGAACATGGAAAAAGAGATTCTGTGCTTAAAGACACAGGCATGGCAAACAGTTGTGATGATAATGTCTCGGACTAAAAATGGGAATTAAGGGAAAGCATCCTAAGACTCAGCTCCCTTCCCCAGTCCAAGAGTGTCAGCAACCAGGCTTACCTCCTCCAAACCCTGGACTCCAGGACCTTTCTGTGGAAGACTGAATGATCAGAAAGAGTAGAACCATGTATATGGGGGCCCCTCAACAGATCCAGCTTAGTCCTGATCATCCCACAGTCAAGCACACCAGCTGAAAGGCCTCACCTACTTGCACACAGACTCCAGGCATCATTTTAGTGCTTTGCTCTTTAATAATAATGCACAGTTACAGACTCTAGAAATGTCAGGCAAGTCTTCCTTCCAAAATAGACAGATTAAAACGATCAAATAGGAAACAGTAGCTTGGAGGAAACAGAGACAATGCAGGAAACAAGTAAACTATAAAACTAACAATCAGAGAAATAAGAAGACATAGCACCCATCAAGTAAGAACAAAAGAAATAATCAGGAGAACAAGAAAGAGTTATATTAAATCAAATTATTTAACTAATTAGAATATGATGGTCAAACTGCCTAATGAAACTCAGAACCTTTTCTGAACCATACCTCAAACTGCTAGGTAGATTCCATTTGAGTAGAAAGAGGCCCACTGATAAAAGTAAATTTTTAATATTCTGCTCTAGACAATGTATGATTTTCAGCCATTTTAAAATTGTAGGCAGTAGAGTTCCTCCTAACACAGAAAAATGCTTATGATACGCCATTGAGTGTGAAAAGCAGAAAAATTACATTAAGTATTACAGGTGTATGATCAGGCATTACAGATATATACTGGTATAATATTAGAGGTGTATTTTCACCTATATATATGTGCACATTGCTGTATGTATGTGCTGACCTCTTCCCATACTACAAGCATTTCTCTTCTTACTCTCTCCATCATTCACCAAACCAAACTTTTCAAGGCAGGAAAGATTTTGCTATTTCAATATGGAAGTACGGACAATTCAATTTCCAGAAAAAATTTATATGGAAAAAAAATGTAACTTCCACTGATAATCTGAATGTCCCTTAGAAATAAGAAGGTAGTTGTAGCAGAAAACTAATATAAATCAAACAAAACAGCAAGATAAGGCATAAAAGGAAGACATTCAGAATATAAGTTTCTAGGTAGGTCTGGATAGGATAGTTTACCTCATAGGAAAGCTCTCTGGGGCCTTGCTCATGTCTATCACTCCTATTTTATAGGCAATTGTTACAGGTTTGGTGGATCTAATTTTCAAGTTCAAGCAAATTAGCAGCAACTAATAAGCCAGCTGAGGCATCAGGAAAAAACAGTACTCTGTTTATAAACTTAGGAAAATATGAAACACATTTTTAAATTTCTATTCAAAAATTATCAAAATTTTTTAAAAAATTTCCAAATAACCCATACATCTGCCAGTGAGCTGAATGATGAATGGAAGGAAATGGATGAATCAACCATGGCGTATCCACACAATGGAGTACTTTGCAACCATGAGGGTGGCCTGAGAAAGACCTCTACATACTAAATACGCAGTGATGTTCAGAGTGTCTTATTAAGTGAAAAGAACAAATTGTGAAACAGGATCTAGAGTATACTTTGCTCTGTGAGAAAAAAAAAAACCAGGAGGATAATACATACTTGCCTGTTATTGCAAAAATTAATAGGAAGAATAAACCAGAAACTAATTTTTAAAAATAGTCATCTATAGGGACAGAGGAGAAATCAGGTAGAGGAGATAAAGATGGAAGTAAGACTTCTCTGACTTTACATCTTTATATAATTTTGATTTTTTTTTACTCCTTTAAATGTTTTCTATAATTCAAAAAATAAAATTAACTGAAAAGGGAAAGAAAGGAAATATTCAATTTAAGACAACACAAAACAAACTTAAATACATATCAAACTTTTAACATAACCATGCAGAGGACAAAATTGTTTCAAGTGGTTTTTAAGCTTAGCACACTTTTATCCGATCCTTAGATATGCTATAAAGATAAAAGAACCACAAAGAAATCTTTATCTTCCCTTAGTTTTTTTGTAGTAGTAATATTGTGCTATTGTTTTAAACAATTGTAGGGTAAAGCAAATAAGTAAACTATGAGTGTTATTAAGAACTTAAATTGTTAGTTAAGAAAGAAGAAGTAGCTATATAAAATCAAAGGTAAGAAATAATGTATAATGTTGAATTTGAGTTAGAAATATCATTATTATTTACAGTACATAAGCCTTCCTCTCAGGCTTTGATAGCTGAGGAACACAGGTTAAGAAGAAGCTTATAAGAAAACAATCAGACACATCCAGAATGTGGGACATTCTAAAATAACAGGCCTGGTCCGTTAAAAAAAAAAAAAATCACCGTCTTTAAGTAGAGGTGAGTGAACAAACAAAACAACAAAAACCAACCTCTGAGTCTTGACTGAGGCCAGTTAAAATAAAAATCAGCCACAAAAGATGTATGGGGATGGGGCGCCCTAGCTAGCTCAGTCCTCCGAGCGAGTAACTCTTGATCTCCAGGTGTTGAGCACCAGCCTCATGCTGGAGGCGGTGATTACTTAAAATAGCTAAATAATAAGTAAAATGATACATGGGTAATAACTAGGAAATTTTGACTAAGGAGTCGATATTAGATAATAATGAAATTATTGCTAATATTCTTAGGTGTGATTATGGTTTAGTAGTTAGAAGAATGTTTTCATTCTAAAGAGTTACAGGCTAAAATATTAGGGCTGATGTGTCATGATGTCTGTAACCAACTTCCATATATATAAATATATATATACACACACATATTTATACATTAAGGAAAATGGTAATGTTACTAACTATTGAATCTACGTCATGTTAATAATTGCTGAATCTAGGTGATAAGTACGGTATATAATGCTTATTGTGTTGGTCTTTCAAGTATTCTGTATATTTGAAATTTTCATTGAAAATTTTGAAGATAAGTGTTTATAGTTAAAAAGGTAATGGGGCACCTGGGTGGCTCAGTGGGTTAAAGCCTCTGCCTTCAGCTCAGGTCGTGATCCCAGGGTCTTGGGATCAAGCCCCGCATCAGGCTCTCTGCTCAGCAGGGAGCCTGCTTCCTCCTCTCTCTCTCTGCCTGCCTCTCTGCCTACATGTGATCTCTGTCTGTCGAATAAATAAATAAAAATCTTTAAAATAAAAAAAATAAAAAATAAAAAAAATAAAAAGGTAAGTAGTTGGGTTGGCCTCTGGCTCGTTCTTTCTCCACATGTGGCTGGTGGCCACAGAGCAGTTCAGTTCATGCCCTCCTCACTGCCTGCATCTCCCTTGGCCTCTCCTCAAGTCACAGGCGCCACCGCGCTAACACCAAGCCTATGGCACCTTCCATATGCAACCGGGATTGTGGAGGCCCTGGGGCGTGGCCCAGGGAGAACTGGGTCACCATACTGGACATTGTGGAAAAATTAATCCAAATGCTACCATAATCATTGGAAATAGTGTGATAATTCATCTTCCCAGATTATTTGAGGAAGCAGAGAAAAATGTCCAAAAAGGAAAAGGCCTGGAAGGCTAGGGAAAAAGGCTTACCCTATCTGACAGTGTTCCTGTTGTATTTAATTTTCAACAAGGATCTGATGGTCTCCAGGAGCAAAAGAGACAATAAGAAGTAGAAAAAAAAATGGGGTACCACAAAAAAGGGCATGGGCCCAGTTTATCCTCCGAAGCTACTTGGAATGAACTGATCTTATTTCTGACTTTAATGGCTTCTCTGAGAGGTTTCAAGTTCTGGTTAACCAATACAAATCATATGCCCCACTTTGGAAATTAACAATTAAGTGAATTTAAAAAAAACCTTATGGGCTATATGGAAAGGATTAAACCAATGGTGGGAGATGGAATTTATTTCCTCTCCGAGGCCCTGCATGGAACACCAAAGAAAATCTTGGTAGAAGGAGCCAATGCAGAAGTACTAGATAGTAATTTTAGAACTTATCCTTTGGTAACCTCTTCAAACTGTACAGTGGGAGGTGTCTGTACCTGATTGGGTATACCTGCCCAAAATGCTGGAGAAGTGATGGGGTCCCAAAAGCTTACAAAATTTAAGTTGGCACTGGTGCCTCCCCTACAGAGTAAGACAATGAAAGTGGAGAATTAATACAAAAAGAGGTGGAGGGTTTGGGGTAACCACTGGAAGGAGAAGAAGATGTGTCTGGCTGGACCTCATTTCGCTCAAATGTGCTCATATGATTAATGAATTTCCTGTGTTGGCACTTAAAAGAGTGATATTTTAGACACATTTACGGAAATCAAAGTTGGAGTTGCTTACAAAGTAGATGGTGAAATCATTCCTCATTTCCCAGGAAACCAAGAAATCTTAAATAAAGTTGAAGCTCAGTATAAGGCTCTCCCAGGTTGGAACATAGATATATTAAATGCAAGGACATTTGAAGAACTACCTTACAAGGCCCAAAATTACATTCGTTTTATTGAAGAAGAGCTTCAAATTCCAGTTAAATGGATTGGTAGAGGTAAATCCAGAGAGTTTATGATTTGATTCTTTTAAGGATTTCCAGGGATACCAGAAACACTCCTTGAGGTGGGGAGTGGGGTGAGAAGACGACTTTCATACATATATCATTCATGGGGAGCCTGGGTGGCTCAGTGGGTTAAAGCCTCTGCCTTCGGCTCAGGTCATGATCCCAGGGTCCTGGAATCGAGCCCCACATCGGGCTCTCTGCTCAGCAGGGAGCCTGCTTCCCTCTCTCTCTGCCTCTCTGCTACTTGTGATCTCTGACTGTCAAATAAGTAAATAAAATCTTTAAAAAATATATTTCATTTATGATCCTCAGATTTCAAGAATAAAGACACTGAAGTGAGTTTTAAGCCCTTCCATAGTTTCTAGTCATTTAAGATGCTGGCTGGTGTAGAGAGAAACTGTAGCAATGTGCCAGCGTCAGTCATATCCACTGGGTGAATTGCTGAGTCACGCGTTGCTCCCACTGTTCACAGTGCCACGTTTTTTTTCAGTCTTTGGAAATAGTATGGTCCATGTTGCTTGAAATCGAAATAGAATTCCTTTCAGTGTAGTTTCTCTTCATCATTGTCATTGTGTGTTCTTGGGTTTTACCTCTATCAAAAGGTAAGGACAATTCATGCAGTTTTGCATAAATATTTGCCACATTCTGGTCATTCAGTTGTCATTATAATCTTTGCTATTATAAAAAAGTGATGAAAAGTAGGGTTCTGTAAACTTTTGTAATGCTATAAATTCTGTCTAACTTGTAAACTGTTTATTTTCTGCTGAGACCACTGCGGATTTGAGCTTTGGCGAGGAAGGGAGGTTATATTCATGTAACCTTTAATTTGTATCAAACACAAAATTTATTTCTCTCTGTATGTCATTTAATACATTTAACATTAAATTAAATGCTCAGAGAAAGTTATTCCCTAAAACAACAATCTCAATGTTAAAAAAATGAGTTATTGAAAGTTCATTATGATAAATGGTGGATATTTTCCTTTAATTTCAGGCATTAACTCTGAGATGTATAGCTGTACTTCTTTATCTTACCATTATTTCTAAATCCAGTGGGTTGATTCTTCAACATGTGCATGCCGGTATGCCTACAAAATCATTTATAAGTGTCAAAATGAACCCAAATTGTCACTCATAATTTTGATCATGCCTTTACTTTTTTCTTTTCTGGGAAAAAAGAGGCGTTGTTTCAACAATTAGGCTTAACATACTGTGTTATTCTTCAATGAATTAATTTAAAAGTTTAAATTAGGTGCCACTTAAATTTATGTTATTATACAATCATTTCTAGTAAAAAATAAATTCATAAATAATAATAAAAAGGTAAATACTCAGGTACATATTATTAAAACTAGCTATTAAATTACATTTATTAAGTTATGTATTATATTAAAGCAGCTATTGAAGTAGCTATTCAGAACTACTCATTCCTCAAAAGTTACAATTTTACTATAGAATTCAGTAAACCAACCACTATACATAACAGTGAAAGACTGTAAGAGAGTCAACAGATGATGCCTGTTCATATGTTGGAAGAAGATGGGGGATGAGGAGGAGGAGAGAGGATATAATCCTAAAACATACACCTAGAAGAAGGGGCTCAGATTTTCTTTCTAATTTTCCCCATGTTTAA
This sequence comes from Lutra lutra, assembly GCF_902655055.1. Taxonomy (NCBI): domain Eukaryota; kingdom Metazoa; phylum Chordata; class Mammalia; order Carnivora; family Mustelidae; genus Lutra; species Lutra lutra. The sequence goes on from NC_062290.1 coordinate 18,000,019, forward strand.
AAAAATAAAAGTTTCACTTACACTTAATTCTGACGATTTCAGTTTGTTTAGCTGCAGTTAAGATGAGCAGAATTTTATAGAAGAAAAGCTGGTTATATATGAAGATCTAGGGAAATACCCTGTAAACATGGTACCTAACCTAGCACACTGATGGCCAAAAGGCAGTTCAAACTAATTCTGGTTCCATTTCCTAGAAAAATGGCACCATCTGCTGGCTGGGCAAAGGCAGAATCCATAGGCCTGACCTGTCTCTTTTCACAAGTCCGTGAAATCAGTTCCATAGTGCCAAACTTTCAGGATTCATCTCGGGAAAGAGATCAGAATACATTCACTGATGTTTATCACTCGGGCAGAGAAGACAGATAAACGCTTTCATTTCAACGCCTTAAAATTTATATGAGCTGGTCAGAAGGCTGCTTCTTGTTTTTTAGTAGAAAATGGTGGTGTTTACCAAGCTATCAAGGGTCTTAGGACCAGAGTAGACCACTCTTTAACCATTTCGCCACCATATCCACCCCCCCCATCAGTTACTGAGCAAGAGTCTACATCTCTGCTCTCAGATTTGCTTTGCTTTTGTAGAAACATCCAATCATGTGGTGATAATTTCAACAGAATGATATATTTGTTATGTCCCCAAGGAGGAGACAGCCAACATTTCAATCTTCAAGTGGCCTTAATACAGCCACAGATTTCAGAGGGTGATGTGCCCACAACAGACACAGACACTCTGGACAAATGAAGATGTGTGCGTTTCTCTCTGGTTTCTTAATCTGGTAGGCTATACGAAACCCAAGAAGTTAAAACTGCTTTTTTTTTTTTTTTAAACATCCTTTCTCTTAGACCCTATACTGGTTCTCTCCTGACTTTCCCTGAGTGGCAACAGGGTCCCCTAAGAAAAATTACTTTAACACTATTATGGGCAAAATTGTGGCCTCCAAAATTCCTATGTTGTAGTCCTACTTCTAGAATCTCCAGCTGACTGTGTTTGGAGATAGGGTCTTTAAAGAGGTAATTGACGTGAAATGAGTTCATTAGGATAGACCCAAATCTAATGTGACAAATCTAGTGTCCTTCAAAGAAGAGCAGGTTAGGACACAGTCACACAAAAGATGATCATGGGAAGACAGGATGGAAAGGCAGTCATCTACAAGCCAAGGCGAGAGGCCTCAGAAGAAACCAACCCCAAACACCTTGATCTCAGATACCTTGTAGCCTCCAGAACTGTCAAAAAAGAACTTTCTGTTATTTCAGCCACCTGGTCTGTGGTTCTTTGTTATGGCAGCCCCAGCAAAAACATAATCCTATCTTTACACAGCAGCTGAGAGAAAGGAAAGCAAGACAAGTAACAGGACGTGATCCCAAACAGTAGCACATTCCAGAAAGAGGGAGTTTTGGCTGTCTTCCTCGCTACCACCCAAGCTCCAACTGCAATGGCTCATGGCGAGTTTCTAAGGACCCCATTATGTCTTTGCCCCAGGTCAGAGCTCCTCTTCCATGGAACAGAAGTAAGATTAGGAAGCTTTGAGCTTCACCTGGAGATTAGAGAATGTCGCCAGCAATTAAACTGTTATTGTCCTATACATAACAAGTAGCAAAAAATGTGTTGCTGAACAATATGTAGGCTGTGAGCAGGGAAAGGGAACCTCTTTTCTTTTAAGTTAATTGCAACCATTCCCCTTCTCTAATTGCCAAAGTAAAACGTTTTTATTGCAGAAAATATAAAAGATATAAAATACAAAGAAGAGAAGTCATCTGTAGTCCTCACTCGGAGACAACTCTTTAGTGTTTTAATGTTTCATTCCAGTCATTTTTCTATGCATATGTTTAACCAAATTAGATACACATACAGAGTTTTATATTTTGCATTTTCCCCTTATCATATTGATAAAAATGTTCTCATTTCTTTAAATATTACTCTTCTCCCCATTTTCTTGGGACTTGTGCAATCCTTAGCAGTGAGGCGAGTGACTCATTTCAAGTACGGGCTCCCAGTTGGATGTGACCACCACCAGCCCACCAGTGACAACGGTCTACTCAGAGTCACCGAGGCAAGGAACGTTCGCTGACCAGCCCCCTCACTCTCATAGGTGACACACAGTCCGCTGGAGTCAACATGAGTGGTCACAGCAAGGACAATGGTCACGCAAACACAGAGAAACTCCCCCTTTATTCAAGTAGCTAGAGGCTGAAGTCATTAAACAGAGGCTCTAGGGTTCTCCCTTTAACTCTCTTTGCTGATGACCTACTTGGCCTGAGTAAATTTTCACACTCCTTTAATACAAATTCATCCTACCTTTGACACCAGGCCAATGTGGAACCAGGTTCATGTCTGTCTGTCAGTTCCCTTGGTCTCTGGAGAATCGACCTGTGCTTCTGTCTTGGTGTTTATACCCATATCTCTGCCACAGGTGGAAACTGTCTCCTCTTGCCCTTTTACCTATGCACCTTATCTATACAACTCATTAAATAACATAGAGACCAACATCAGCCACCCTTAAACACAAATACACACGCACGTGCGCGCGCACACACACACACACACGACCGTGCACAGCTCACTTTCTTCCACTTCTGAACTCACAGGAGCCTCAGGAGTTTCTCTTCCCCACTCCCCACTTCTAGGTGCTCTGCTACAGTAAACTCAACGAACTCTCAGAGCAACGCTTCTCTAAGTTTTAAAAATAAGAGAACACAGAGGACAGAAGCAAAATGACCTGCCCAAGGCCACACAACAAATAAGGGGATGAACCAGAATCTGAAGCCAGGCATTCTGGCTCCAGAGATCCTGTGCTTCATGGGTATATCTTATTACTAACAATGATTAACATTTCTTGAGGATGTACTCTACGCCAGATGCTGTGCTGAGCCAAATCTCGTAACAATGCTGGGAGGTAAGTACCAGGGTGAGCTCCAGGTGACAGTTGAGAAAACTGGGTATATTACAGTCACTACACCTTACCTAGTCAAACATCGGCTTTACTGGCTATGTGATAGACGGATTTTTTGGTTTTGTTTTCATTTTTTGAAATTGATTTTTAAGTATTTGTTTTTATCTACAATAACATTCACTTTTTTGGTTGTATAATGTCCTATTCATGAGTACACAGAGGCAGGTATCCAGCACCACAATCAAGATACAGAATAGTTCCATCACCCCTAAAATTCACTTGGGTTCTTCCTTTGTAATCAAACATTCCCCAGTCCCATCCTCTGGCAACCTGTGATCTGTTTTCTGGCCCTGTCCTTTCGTCCTAAAACAGCCCAGCCTGCTCGACATCCCACCCTTCTCTGCATTTTAATGTGATTATGTTTATAGACTTCATAATATTGAGCTACCGTGAACATTTAGGATAAATGTCTTTGGTCATGGTGTATTTTCTCCTAGTGCACTGCTGGAATACGTTTGCTAGTATTTTATTAGGATTTTTGCATCAACAATTATACGTGAGGTTAGTCTGTGGTTTCCTTTCTTGTGCTATTTTGGTCAGGTTTTAGATCAGTGTCATACGGGCCTAATAAAATAACGGGGTTGCGTCCTTCTTTCTCTGTGGTATAGACTAATTAAAATAACATCAGATTCAGGGCACCTGGATGGCTCAGTCAGTTGGGTGTCAGACTCTTGATTTCAGCTCAGGTCACGATCTCAAGGTCATGAGATCGAGCCCCATGTCAGGCTCTGCACTTAGCACAGAGTTTGCTTGAGATCCTCTCCCTCTCGTCCTCCCCTGCTCAAGCTCTCTTGTGCACTCTCCCTCCCTCTCTAAAATAAAATAACTAAAATCTTTAAAAAAAAAAAAAATCACATCAGATTCATCTTTTCCATAGAGGTCTGTCCGGATTTCTGGTTTTTTTTTTTTAAAGATTTTATTTATTCATTTGACAGACAGAGATCACAAGTAATCAGAGAGGCAGGCAGAGAGAGAGGTAGAAGCAGGCTCCCCGCCGAGCAGAGAGCCCGATGCGGGGCTCGATCCCAGGACCCTGGGATCATGACCTGAGCCGAAGGCAGAGGCTTTAACCCACTGAGCCACCCAGGCGCCCCCCGGATTTCTTTTGATAAGTAAAACAGATTTACTGACACAAGATGCAGACACAGGTCATCTCTGCCCCCACACACAGGCCTTCCTTCATTTCCACCCCTCACTTTATTTTCCTCACTCGCCTCGCCTCAGCCCTTCTTTCTGCTCCTCCCGAGTCTCCACAAGAGCCTGCTTCCAAACTTGCCTTTTCAGTACTCCCCTCATTTCACCAGAAAAATGCCAGTTATAGCATATTTAAATTTTTCATTTGCATATCTCACATTACCAAGTTCATTTGAAATTATAAATTACAAAACTTTTCACCAAATTACTTTAGTTTTTTTTTTTTTTTAAAGAGCCAGAAAGCAGGGGGAGGGGCCCAAGGAGAGGGAGAGAGAAAATCTCAAGTAGATGGACCCCAACATGGGGCTCAGTTTCCATGACCCCGAGCTCATGACCTGAGCTGAAACCAAGAATTGGACGCTTAATCAACTGAGCCACTCAAATGTCCCAAATTATTCATTTCAAAACAATATTTTGTAGGGGGAGAAAGGTGGCCAAGGGGTATAAAAGGCTACAGAGTGTTTCCCAGCATGCCGCGGCCAACCTAATTCCACTCTCTGGGTTTTTTTTGTTCCATATCATGAAGAGAGGAATTGGGGAGCAAACATAAGACTATAAAGATTTCATGCAACAGCAGTTATGTTCATAGGAGCAACAGTGAGTGGAGAACGGAGATAATTCTGTGACTAAAAGTGTAGGGATAGAAGATGCAGGAAATTTTATGGCATGAAATGTCCATTTAACTGTGTGTCTACAGATCTGGCCTCAGAGTGAAACCAATTAGCTGCTTTTAAACCCTCAAGGCTATTTCCAGGTAATGGTATAAGATATCTCATTTTTGACAACTCTATAAACTGTATTTTGGATGACTCAATCTAACTTTGTTTTTGCCTTGAAAAGTAAACTAAGGGGCCCCTTTAACTCTTTGGGGTTTTTTTGTGTTTTTTTTTTTTTTCTCTTACAATTCTTCTCTAGGGTAATAAGCACTAAAAGTTAATTTAGGTAAGTTTGAATGTGACTCTATTTTATTTGCTTATAAAACCACACGGAGATTTGTTTATACCCTTTTTATATTAAAAAAGAAAATGACAACATCACCTAATCAGGGAAGTAAGTTTGAAAAAAATGATATCGAGAGTCTTAAGTCACTTTAAAAACTGGTCCATCACAGGATTTGCTGTGCTCTGGAACAGTGCGGCCACTGTGCCGAGGACAGCGCGCCTCCCGGAGGCTTCGGGATGTGGGCCCCGCTCTGCAATTCATTTGTTGACTCCTGCTCCCTCTGCTGGCTCCACAGCTCAGTGACCAGCCCGAAAAGCACGTGTGCCAGACCCAGAATGGGCCTCAGGAACGGCAAAGACTAGTAACTAGCACTAGTCAGCCAGAGAAAGACAAATGCCGTAGGATTTCACTCATATGTGGAATTTAAGAAACAAAACAGACGAACAGAGGGGAAGGAAGGGAAAAATAAAATAAGACTAAATCAGAAGGAGACAAGCCACAAGAGACTCTTCAACTCTAGGGAGCACACTGAGAGCTGCTAGAGGGGAGATGATGGGGGAAATGGGGTGACCAGGGGATGGGCATTAAGGAGGGCATGTGTTGTGATGAGACTGGGTGTTCTATGCAGCTGATGAATCACTAAACTCTACCTGTGAAACCAATAATACACTATATGTTAATTAATTGCTAAAATTTAAAAACAGACTAGTACAAATGGGCAAACTGAGCCCCAATGGGTGACAGATTTTTGTTCAAATTCATAAAGTCAGTGACAGGGTTGGTGCTGTGACCGCAGGCTATCCACAACGCCACACAGCCCTCACAACTGCAAAACAGACATTCTAGCACTAAGTGATATTCCTAAACTTGACCTTATGTTAAAAAAAATAAAATGTATTTCAAGGTACATATATTATTAATTTGTGATGTATGCATAATGGTTGACATTTTAGCAGAGTTAACAGAAAGGTTCTTTAAAAAGAAAATGAAAAGTTCTGCTATTGATAGTAGTGATACATACAATAACAATAATGACTCTCCAAAACATTATGATGAGCGAAAAAAGCCAGAAAGAAAATAGTGCATTCATAAGATTCCATTTACATGAAAGTCCTATTTCCAGAAAAGGTGCATCAGTGATGACAGAAATCAAACCAGTTTGGTTACCTGGAGCAGGAGAAACTTCAAATGGACATAAGCAAACTATCTGGGGTGATGGAAATGTTCTATATCTTGATTGTACCACTGGTTACACAGTCACACGTGTTTGTCAAAACTCACTGAATTATACATTTTTAAGTGAATCCATTTTTTATTATAAGTTGTATGTCAATAAAGTTAACTTACAAAAAAAGTTCTGAGGGTGCCTGGGTGGCTCAGTTGTTTAAGCGTCAGACTTTTTTTTTTTAAGATTTTATTTATTTATTTATTTATTTATTTATTTATTTATTTGACAGAGAGAGAGAAAGAGCAATCACAAGTAGGTAGAGAGGCAGGTGGGGGTTGGCGGGGGGAAGCAGGCTCCCTGCTGAGCAGAGAGCCCGATGCAGGGCTCGATCCCAGAACCCCGAGATCATGACCCAAGCTGAAGGCAGAGACCCAACCCACTGAGCCACCCAGGTGCCCCAAGCGTCAGACTCTTGATTTTCAGGTCATGATCTTCAGGCTGTGGGACCGAACCCCACATCAGGCCCCATGTTGAGTGCGGAACCTGTTTGAGGAGTCTCTCTCCCTCTCACTCTGCCCCTCCCCCTGCCCCAAACAAGCTCTCTAAAAAAAATTTTTTTTAAATAAAAATAAAAAATAAAATTTCTGTACTAGTTAAATCATAAAATGTAATCATAATCAATTCTCTCAATCTGAATATCCTCGGACTCAGTTTTTAAAAGAGGAAAAAGAATAGATACTATCTTCATTTTTTTAGCCACAAACTTTTATTTCCTTTAAAGAACAAAAATCTAGGGATGCCTGGGGGGCTCAGTTCATTAAGTGTCTGCCTTCAAATCAGCTCATGATCCCAGCCTGCTGGGATCAAGCCCCATCAGGCTCCCTGCTCAGTGGGGAGTCTGCTTCTCCCTCTGCCTGCTGCTCCCCCTGTTTGTGTGTGCTCTCCTCTCTCTCTGACAAATAAATAAAATCTTTAAAAATAGATAAATAAATTAAAAGAAAGAACAAAAATCTCGAACCAAAAGGCAGGTGTTCTGGCAGAAGAGAATCAGGTGCCAAAGCCAGCACACTGACAGGAGGAGGAAAATTATGGTGTGAGTAAAGCACTGGATGAGAAAGTCTTCCTCATCCCAACCCCTCCTGTCTCGGTGGCACTTGTTCATGTGTGGCCCAAAGGCCTGCATGCATGTGGCAGAGGCAAAAAAGCAGGACAGAGTGAAGCACTGGTGTCCCCGGGCCCTCGCGGAGGCATGTGCACTGGGGTGGGTACTCAGCTGGTGGGTGGTACAGATGCAAAGCTTCTCCTCTGCAGATGACCTAGAGAAGCCAGGTCTCTCTCTGGTGCAACAGCACCTGCACCGCAGAGCAACCCTGCTTTCATCTGCCACTCTTCAGAAACACCCTCCCGTGATTATTACTTTATGGTATGCCGTCTTATGCGTAGTGAATTAGGAGTTAGATGGAAAGAGCTGTTCTGAATTCTGTGATCAAATGAGCTTGTAAGAAAGTGACCTAAGCAAGTGTTTCCTGTTATATCTATCTCCCCAAGAGAGGGATATTTTATGTTTCAGGATTTTATTTGACTCCTATGTCATTGGTAGGAGACATTACTTCGGGCATGACACAATCCAGAGAATGCTATGTCGTCTGAGACAGCTAAGAATGTGGTGGCGGCAACAGAGAGTGCACTCCCAAGGTGGTAAATAAACTAATAACAACACATACTGCGTTTTAGGCACTGTTGTAAACTATATCATTTAATCCTCATTTATCAACCCTATTGTGGAAGTACTATTATTTCCCCCATATTACAGTTGAAGAAACTGGGGCAGAGAGATGTTCAGCAGCTTGACCACGGTTATAGAATTAGTGAAGGTCAAGGCCGAAAGCATACCCATGCTGAGTCCAGAGCTCATGCTTTTATTTTTTTTTTAAAGATTTTATTTATTTATTTGACAGAGAGAAATCACAAGTAGGCAGAGAGGCAGGCAGAGAGAGAGGAGGAAGCAGGCTCCCTGCTGAGCAGAAAGCCCGATGTGGGGCTTGAACCCAGGACCTGGGATCATGACCTGAGCCGAAGGCAGCGGCTTAACCCACTGAGCCACCCAGGCGCCCCGGGAGCTCATGCTTTTAATAATCATGTTATAGTCCTCTCGGCAGAAGAAGGAAATAAAGGGGTGGGTCCTTTAGACCTTCGGTACTTAAAGTGTGGTCCATGGGTCAGCAGCATCACCATCAACTGGGAGGTTGTCAACAATACACAGCCACAGGCCCCCCTTGGGAACCTACTAAATTAGAATTGACATTTTAAGAGATCTTCAGGGGATTCATTAAAATTTGTTAAGCATGGCTCTAAAGAAGAAAGCTTTAGGTATTTCTTGTTTGTTTTGGTTTGCTTTTGTTTTCGTTCCAGACTCCTTTGAGAATTTGATGAACGTTATGGATCCTGAGCATACCAAGCACAGGATTTCAAAGAACTCATGGACTCATGCTTAGAAAACCCTGCTGTAGAGGGTGTGAAAATGCTGGAACCAGTCTTTTATACCTCCCATGCATTATTACATTTAACCCTTATAAACCCACTACTGATAACAGAAACTTGAAGAGGTTAACTTGCCTTGGTCAGAGCTAGGACATGGTGACACCAGCATCAAATCTGGACATTCTGTTGCCAGGGTCAAGCTAGCACACCAAGCTGCCTAGGCATAACTCAGCCACAGTGATGCTAAGGCACATCCCAACACAACTTGCCCTCTCTTTGACAAGATCTCCATCTAGACTGCCGTTCTGAAAGAAACACTGATGGGATGAAGAAGAAAAGGACACTGCCTAGAGGAAGGAGGCTGGCCGGATGGATCCCAGCAATCTATGAATGGCGGATGTTCACCCAGATCCCCCTGGCATATCTTTCTGACACACTTCCAACCTGCATAGCCTCAAGTGACATGCCAATCCATGATCTGCGCCTACTGCACTATTCTACTCTAAGCCATGGTTGACAGATTCAATGTCAGGAGCCAACTGATTAACAGGTAGTAACTTCTTGGTGTTCAACACTCGAAGACTGACTTGATTAGTGATTGATTACAGAAGACCATGATTGATTAGTAATGTCTTCCCCCAAGAGCACAGGATAACATAGCAATTGTAGGGCTAGCATCACTTATTTGCCACCTGGTACATTTAATCACTTCTTAATCCCCCTGGATTTTTATTCCTTTATTTAACATGGCCGTACTATGTGAATTCTGTACAAGCAGCAGAAGTACTCTTATCCATCCTAACAGAGTAACATAATATAACATGCCTGACAGAATGGAGAATTATTACATACATATACACCTTAAACACTTTCTTTTCTATTAAAACACTTAAATCCATGTGTATTAACCAATTTTGGATGTAGGGCTATCTTTTTTTGCTTCTGGGTACACTCTTTGGAGCACTCCATGGATTTTTTTTTTTCTTACTGCATTACTGCTTAAAGAATGAAAGTAATCAGAAGACTTTTGACTGATTTTTTTTTTCCCACCAGTAAAAAATGGCTTCCCCACACTTAATCCCAAAAGTTAAAATTTTATGGAAAATTCAGCTCTATAGTCTTTCCAAGCATTGGACTTAGCTTTCAGAGTAACAACTCTTTTCTTTCCCCCTTATAGGTTACCAAGCCACATAATATTTCATTAAATTATATAATTACTGTAACCAGTACAGCTGGTGCAGAGAGATTTGGGGAAGAACCACAACTGTTTACTGGACAGGATACTACTCAACCAGCTATAGGGAGCATACACGGATATGTGTTACAGAGAACTGGAGAGCATTAGTTACTGTGATGAGACGAGCCATTGATGGCCAGTTAGAAGTCTCTGTTACGCTACCCTGAGATCTCCCTAGTGGCATTCAATTAAACAGGACTCTCTACTAACCAGAATTTCCAACATATGATGTCCATAATGATGACCATAAGTCATTAAAGAGCCTGTTATAACTTGAGGGGTGTCTGGGTGGCTCGGTCGGTTGAGACCAACTCTTGGCTTCAGCTCAGGTCATAATCTCATGGATGATGGGATCGAAACCTGTGTTGGGCTCCGTGTTTAGCAGAGAGCCTGCTTGGAGATTCTCTCCCTCTGTCTTCCCCCCACTCACACATGTACATCCTCTATCTCTCTCAAATAAAAAAATCAATCTTTTTTAAAAAAAGATCCTGATGTAATTTTGAATTATAAAATGAAGGGAGACAAAAGATTAAAGTATGTTCAGGAACTTCTTGTTGATTCACTTTCTTTTTCCTTTGGTATTTTGACATTAGTTTGTACTATCCTGGAATTTAGGAATCCTTGTAATCCAGCTTTAATCATTTCTGGAACAAAGAAAGGTTAAAAATATACAAAAAATAAGTTCATTATCTCTATATTATTTAAATAATTTTATTGCATTCAATATCCTGAAGAAAGAACTTCTCTTGGCCTCTATTAACAGAAACCAAACATAACAGTGGACAGTCTAGAGCTGGAAGGGCCACCCCATGGTCATCAAGAGCACAGGCTCTTCCTTTCTGCTTCAATAACTTAACTGTGATTTCCATCCTCAAGTTTGCCTCACAGTCCCAAGATGGCTGGTACAACTCCAGCAATCTAGGCAGGATGAAGAGAAAAGGAAGGAATTGGCACAAAGGCTGTGCTTTCTGGCCAACTCTGCACCTTCAGAAAAAGGTCCTTGGAAAGTCCCATCGAGTGACCTCTGCATACTTAATATTTGTGTCCTTATCTATCTATGAATAAAATATCATTTTACAGCTAGGCACGTGGCCAGATCCAACAACTACAGAGGAAGAGAGAAAGACTAGATATTGAATAGACAATCAACAGTGCTTCCCATAAAATATAGTCCTTGCAGGACATTCTAAAAACCTGATGTTATGATAAACAACTTACGTCCTGACTGTCCAGGGAAGAGGGAATTTACTGTATATTGTTTTGCATTTACTCATCTCCTACTTGAGAAAGCTGCTACAGATACATTTTAGGCGCCACGTAGAATATTTGCTTTACTCACTCTCTGTATCCATTTCTACCCACACACCATGCAGGACATTAGTCTTGGATGCCATCTCCAGTTCATGTGGGAGCTGCCAAGAGGAGAATTCCACTTCTACCAAGTACATATTGTGCACGCCCAATTCTGTGGTTGTGAGCTTTCAGAAGCTTTTAGAAGTCAAGCCCATCTTCCCAGTCTTTGCCAATCAGTTGCATCTGAGAGCACTAGATGCTCTAGCCTGGCAGCAAAAAGTAGCTGACTGGACCACCCAGGATGGGTATGTCTCCACTTTCTCTTTTCTAGTCTTCAAGGAAGCCAACACTTATTTTAAGTCTGCAATCAGGTCTCTTCTTCAGTATCCAATCCAACATTTGCTACAATGTATCTTAGACTCATTTGGAAATATAATTCACTAAATATTTTATAAGCCCTTAATTTTGGGGGTGGGGGGACTGCCCTAAAGGAGGTCATGCCTAGCAAAGGAGATGAGATGCACAACACTGATCAAGGTGTAAAAGAAAGGCCTGGAGAAATTTTAGAGGAATGTCTATGTCTTCCTTAAGTCTGCTAACCTAATGCTTGAACAAGCCCCAACCCACAGGCACATTCCTTCCCCGTAGCTGGCTCAGACACTCTGCTCAGTTTTGCCTTCATGAGGAAGACACTGGATTGTTTCACACTCTCTTTTCAGGTATCAAAGTGCAGTTCATCAAGCATCTCCAACCATAATCCTTTAGGGGAGTTTTAATCAATTCCTTCTACTTTCTTCATCCCTAATGCTTGCTTCTCTCAGATGCCCAATTGCCTGGCATCGTCACTAATGACAAACCCTCAGTGGGACCAGTTGAAATCATTTTAGCTTCTGTTGGGCCAGAACCATGGTCATCACCACCAATCCCAACCACTTAGCAACAACTGACACCCTTTTGTGCCATGGATCATGCTCCCAGAGTGATAGTCTGATGGATACAGAAACTCACATGAGCCCCAATCTAGCACCACTCTTTCAGGTATTACTTCCATATTAGATAAGGTGCCTATATGTCCCCAACTCCACATGTCCCAGCATCCAAACTTCCAATGGTGGGGAAATGCCCTTTCTCTTACTTTCCTGGTTACAAGAATTGCATCCTCCCAATGTATAAGCAAATTGCCTGAGGTCATGCAATCTTAATTCCCAGTGAACACAGTAGGGCAAGAATTCTGGGTTATTGATACACAAATAAATAAAAATGCAGTATAAACTAATTAGCAACAGATATGTTTAAGGAAGATAATATAATAGGTATATTCTGGCAGTAAGAATGTCCAGTAATACATATATAATTTGTTTTTCCACCTAAAATACATTCTTTCTATACAGTAACCCATTTAGGCTTCTCACCTGTCCCGGGATGTACACCAATAGTGCCAATATTTTTATCCTTCTTTTAAACACCAGAAAACAGAGTCTTAGAGTAAATAATTTTCTTAAAATCTCTCAGCTAGAACAATAGAATCGAAACCAAAACCCAGACATTCTGTCCAGAAATACTGTGCCTTCTACTATATTATCTGCTCATGGTTTTGCTCATAATGTTCAGCTAATTGTGTGGTAGCCCTAACTGAGGAAAAATTTTATAGTTTTATTATTTTTTTAAGATTTATTTGTTTAGGGGCACCTGGGTAGCTCAGTGTGTTAAGCCTCTGCCTTCAGCTCGGGACATGGTCTTGGGGTCCTGGGATCAGGCCCCATGTCAGGCTCTCTGTTCAACAGGGAGCCTGCTTCCCCCTCTCCCTCTGCCTACTTGTGATCTCTCTCTGTCAAATAAATAAATAAAATCTTTGGAAAAAAAGAGAGAGAGATTTATTTGTTTATTTTAGAGAGAGAGAATATGGAGGGGAGAGGCAGGAAGGGGAGGGGAGGGAGAGAGAGTCACCAGCAGACTCCGCACTGAGTGTGGAGCCCAATGTGGGGCTCCACCCCATGATGCTGAGATCATGACTGAGCCAAAAAAAAAAAAAAATAGACTCAGATACTTAACCAACTGTGCCACCCAGATATCGCTATTATTTTTTTAAAGATGGAAACAGAATTTTATTTTCTTAAGTTTTTATTTAAATTCCAGTTAGTTAATACACAGTATAATATTGGTTTCAGGTGTACAATATAGTGATTCAACACTTCCATATAACACCTGGGGTTCATCACGACAAGCATACTCCTTAATCCCCAACTCCTTTTTAACCCATCCCCCACCTACCTCCCCTAAAGTTCCTTTTTTTTAAAAGCAGGCTCCACACCCAGTGTGTGGCTTAAATTTACAACCGCAAGATCAAGAGTTGCGTGCTCTACCAATTGAGCCAGCCGGGTGCCCCTGAACATTTTTAAATCTCCACCTTTTTCAGGATCCAAAAACTACTATGTGAGTTTACACATCCTCCTTAAGTTACTGAACTGAATTAGTCCTTTATGTCTTTGGTACTTTTCCCGGTGAAAGATGGAGTAATCCCCTTCTCCTTGAATGTGGGCTGACCAACATAATACCGCAGAAATGATGTTCTGGGATTTCTGAGGTCATAAGAAGACCTCTGTCAAGGCCTCATACAATTCACTCTTCGAAGCCAGACCCTATGCTGTGATGAAGCCCAAACAACCCTGGGGAGGGACCCATGAGGAGAGAAACCAAGGCTCCAGGAGACAGCCCTTGCTGAGCTCCCAGCAGGAAGCCAGCACCAGCTTGCTAGCCATGTGAATGAGCCTTCTTGGAAATGGACAACCCTAGCCTTGGCAGGACAGATGAGCTGTCCCCATGCAGCCCTGCCCAACTGGCAGATGTGTGGACTATACAGATGACTGTTCTTATGTTAAGCCACCAAGTTTTGGGGTGGTTTGTTTTATAGCACATAACCGGAATCTACCTTTCTGAAACCTTCAGGCCCCAAAACCTAGCAAAAAGCAATATAGGGGACCTAGCTGGCTTAGTTGGGAGAGGATGCAACTCTTGATCTTGGGTCATGAGTTCAAGCCCCACATTGACCACAGAGCTCACTTTTAAAAAAAATGTGGTGGCATACACCAAACTGGGTATGCCCTATATTTTCATCTTTATTTCACTTAGATAGTCTATTTTATAGAAGAAAAAGCAAATGAAGAGAGTATCTTATGATTTGCAAAAGCAAAAAAAAAAAAAAAGCAATTAGACAAATTGTTTTAAAATGCCTTCAACCCTAAATAATAAAAATCTTATTATAAATATGTTAGTATTTGGTTCAAAACTCTGTGGAAAGAATTAGGCCCTCAAGCTTTTACAGTTCCATGAAGGCCTGCTAAATATAGGAAAGTAAAACTGAAATTTATGTCAGTTTGTTAATGGCATCACTTAAAACTATAACAGTTAATTAACTAATTAACAACTTAATTAACTCAGCACTTAATTTACTTACTTGAGTTCACTTAAATTCCCTAGATGTGATTTAATGAACTTTCAGCATAATTCCTGACTAAACATGTAAATTGTGTGATGTATACTTCTTTAATTTAAAGGATATTACTTGAAAATTAAATGATTTAAGACAGAACAGTAAGCCTAGATGAGAGTTTTCATTTTTTCTTCAATAGGGAGTATCTCTGAATTTCTGGCATGTAACAATTTTCCCATTCCACCTTTATCCTTTCAAAGAGAAAAATCGTATCTGGGTTTGCTTATTTAAACGCATCAGCCTAAGATTCAGAATTCATCAAGGCAATGTGGGAAAATTTCATCACAGTTTATTAATAATTAATTATCCTATATTCTTAAAGAATGGACCCTGAGACCAACAATAGTGGAAAAATACTGAGAAAATTTGTTATAAAACATTGACTATTCCATGGATTGACTTATCTAACGAAGATATATACATAGCACTTACATATAGTGATGCTACTTAGTGTGGGGCCTATGGAATTACACCAGCCTAAGCTGGAAACACTCAGCTTTTCTCCTGTGTGTCTCCTTTCCTCCGATGTGACTACCACAATCACAATACTTCTGACACCAGAAGTGCATGTGTTTTTCCCCAGCAAGGAATGTTCTGTGACACCAGCTAGGTGTCCTACATACAATTCAACTCACTTCTGACACTCTACTTAGAGTTAGCGTCTGACCCCACAGGATAAGGGTTCATTCCCACAAGACTGCCCTCTACTTCATGTCCAGGTTGTTCCCTGTGCTTCTGACCTGTCAACTATAAACCTGAGGTTCCCACAACCCCCTCCTGATTAATTTGCTAGAGCGACTCACAGAACTCAGGGAAACACTCACTTATGTTTACCAGTTTGTCCTTTTTTAAAGGGCATGATAAAAGATACAGGTAATCATCCAGATGAAGATGTCCCAGTGCAAGGTCTGGGAGGGTTCTGAGTGCAGGAGCTTCTGTCCTGGTAGAATCAGGGTGTGTCACTCTCCTAGTAGGTAGAAGTGTTCACCAACCTGGAAGCCCTCCCCACCAAACCCTAGGCTTCTGGGACTTTTATGGAGGTTTCATCATGCAGACATGATTAGTCATTAACTCCATTTCCAGCTCCTATCCACTTGCTGTAGAATGGAGGGAAGGAGATGAAAATTCCAAGCTTCTGACCATGGCTGGGTCTTTTGGTAACAAGTCCCCATCCAGGAGCCATCCAGGTGCTCACCCAGAGTCACCTCATTAAGACAAAAGACACACCTGGAGTGCCTGGGTTGTTCAATTGCTTAAGCATCCAACTCTTGATTTGGGTTCAGGTCGTGATCTCAGGGTGAAGATCAAGTTCTGTGTCAACCTCCACACTCAGTGGGGAGTCTGCTTGAGACCCTCTCTCTTCCTTTGCCCTTCCCCCTCACTTTCTCTCTCTCTCACTCTCAAATAAATAATTTTTTTAAAAGACACTCGAATCTCCTAGGAAATTATAAGGGTTTTAGGACCCTTATGTCAGGAAACAAGATCTAAGAGCAAATATTAGAACAAAAGATGCTCCTCATGTTCTTATCATTAGGAAATTGCAAGTATTTTAGGAGCTCTGTGCCAGAACCTGGGGGCAGAGACCAATATACGTATATTTTCTGTTATCTCCTAGTCCATGTACTTACTAGTGGGAGATAAGAAAAGTACAGAAATTGAGTGTTTAAATACATCTATAGCACTTTGAGAGTATAATTATGTGCCTAATGGCTATAATAATGATCTATTTAGGATTGTATTTTGTGAGTCTGGTTTTTACTTCATTTTTCTAATAATTCGCTTTTATGATATTTTACGAACAGCCTAGTCTACCCACAATGCTCTGAAGCTAGAATTCAATTACAAGAGGAAAGTTGGAAAGAACCCAATACATGGAGGCTAAAAAGCATCCTGCTAAAGAATGAATGGGTCAGCCAGGAAATTAAAGAAGAATTGAAACAATTCATGGAAACAAATGATAATGAAAACACAACTGTTCAAAATCTGTGGGACCCAGCAAATGCAGTCCTGAGAGGAAAATATATAGCAGTACAAGACTTTCTCAAGAAACAAGAAACGTCTCAAACACACAACGTAACCCTACACCTAAAGGAGCTGGAGAAAGAACAGCAAAGAAAGTCTACACCCAGCAGGAGAAGAGAAATAATAAAGATCAGAGCAGAAATCAATGAAATAGAAGCCAAAAAAACCAGTAGAACAGTCAATGAAACTAGGAGCTGGTTCTTTGAAAGAATTAATAAGATTGATAAACCCCTGGCCAGACTTATCAGAAAGAAAAGAGAAAGGACCCAGATAAATAAAATCATGAATGAAAGAAGAGAGTTCAGAACCAACACCAAAGAAATACAAACAATTATAAAAGCATACTATGAGCAACTATATGCCAGCAAATTTGACAATCCAGAAGAAATGGATGCATTCCTAGAGATGTATAAACTACCAAAACTGAACCAGGAAGAAATAGAAAACCTGAACAGACCCATAACCAGTAAGGAGATTGAAGTAGTCTTCAAGAATCTCCCAACAAACAAGAGCCCAGGGCCAGACGGCTTCCCAGGAGGAATTCTACCAAACATTTAAAGAAGAATTAATACTATTCTCCTGAAACTGTTCCAAAAAATAGAAATGGAAAGAAAACTCCCAAACTAATTTTATGAGGCCAGGATTACCTTGATCCCAAAACCAGACAAAGACCCCATCAAAAAAGAGAATTACAGACCAATATCCTTGATGAACACAGATGCAAAAATTCTCACCAAAATACTAGCCAATAGGATCCAACAGTACATGAAAAGGATTATTCACCAAGACCAAGTGGAATTTATTCCAGGGCTGCAAGGTTGGTTCAACATCCATAAATCAATCAATATGGTACAATACATTAATAAAAGAAAGAACAAGAACCATATGATACCGTATGATACCATATGCTGAAAAAGCATTTGACAAAGTACAGCATCATTTCTTGATCAAAACTTGTTCATGGTGTAGGGATAGAGAGTACATACCTCAATATCATCAAAGCCATCTATGAAAAACCCACAGCAAATACCATTCTCAATGGGGAAAAACTGAGAGTTTTTCCCCCTAAAGTCAGGAACAAGGCATGGCTGTCCACTATCACCATTGCTATTCAACATAGTACTAGAAGTCCTAGCTTCAGCAATTAGACAGCAAAAAGAAATTAAAGGCATCCAAATCGGCAAAGAAGAGGTCAAACTATCACTCTTTGCAAATATCATGACACTTTATGTGGAAAACCCAAAAGACTCCACTCCAAAACTGCTAGAACTCATATAGGAATTCAGTAATGTGTCAGGATATAAAATCAATGCACAGAAATCAGTTGCATTTCTATATACCAACAAGAAGACAGAGAAAGGGAAAATAAGGAGTCAATCCCATTTACAATTGAACCCAAAACCATAAGATACCTAGGAATAAACCTAACCAAAGAGACAAAGAATCTGTATTCAGAAAAATTAGAAAGTACTCATGAAAGAAATTGAGGAAGACCTAAAGAAATGGAAAAATGTTCCATGCTCATGGATTGGAAGAACAAATATTGTGAAAATGTCTATGCTATCTAAAGCAATCTTACATGTTTAATGCAATCTCTAGCAAAATACCATCAATTTTTTTCAAAGAAATGGAACAAATAATCCTAAAATTTATATGGAACCAGAAAAGACCTCGAATAGCCAGAGGAATGTTGAAAAAGAAACCCAACATTGGCAGCATCACAATTCCAGACTTCAAGCTCTATTACAAAGCTGTCATCATCACGACAGTATGGTACTGCCACAAAAACAGACAAATAGATTAATGGAACAGAATAGAGAGCCCAGAAATGGATCCCCAACTCTATGGTCAACCAATCTTTGACAAAGCAGGAAAGAATGTCCAATGGAAAAATGACTGTCTCTTCAACAAATGGTGTTGGGAAAATTGGACAGCTACATGCAGAAGAATGAAACTGGACCATTTCCTCACACCACACACAAAAATAGACTCAAAATGGATGAAGGACCTCAATGTGAGACAGGGATCCATCAAAATCCTTGAGGAGAACACAGGCAGCAACCTCTTCGACCTCAGCTCAGCAACTTCTGCCTAGAAACATCGCCAAAGGCAAGGGAAGCAAGGGTAAAAATGAACTATTGGGATTTTATCAAGATCAAAAGCTTTTGCACAGCAAAGGAAACAGTTAACAAAACCAAAAGACAACGACAGAATGGGAGAAGAATTTGCAAACGACATATGAGATAAAGGGCTAATGTCCAAAATCTATAAAGAAATTAGCAAACTCAACCACCCAAAGAACAAATAATCCAATCAAGAAATGGGCAGAGGACATGAACAGACATTTCTGCCAAGAAGACATCCAGATGGCCAACAGACACATGAAAAAGTGCTCCATATCACTCAGCATCAGGGAAATGCAAATCAAAACCACAATGAGATATCACCTCACACCAGTCAGAATGGCTAAAATTAACAAGTCAGGAAATGACAGATGCTGGTGAGGATGCGGAGAAAGGGGAGCCCTCCTACACTGTTGGTGGGAATGCAAGCTGGTGCAACCACTCTGGAAAACAGCATGGAGGTTCCTCAAAATGCTGAAAATAGAACTACCCTATGACCCAGCAATTGCACTGCTGGGTATTTACCCTAAAGATACAAACGTAGTTATCCGAAGGGGCACGTGCACCCGAATGTTTATAGCAGCAATGTCTACAATAGCCAAACTATGGAAAGAACCTAGATGTCCATCCACAGATGAATGGATAAAGAAGATGTGGTATATATACACAATGGAATACTATGCAGCCATCAAAAGAAATGAAATCTTGCCATTTGCGACAACGTGGATGGAACTAGAGGGTATCATGCTTAGCGAAATAAGTCAATCGGAGAAAGACAACTATCATATGATCTCCCTGATACGAGGAAGAGGAGATGCAACATGGGGGGTTAAGGGGGTAGGAGAAGAGTAAATGAAACAAGATGGGATTGGGAGGGAGACAAACCATAAGTGACTCTTAATCTCACAAAACAAACTGAGGGTTGATGGGGGGAGGGGAGTTGGGAGGAGGTGTGGGGTTATGGACATGGGGGAGGGTATGTGCTATGGTGAGTGCTGTGAAGTGTATAAACCTGGCGATTCACAGACCTGTACCCCTGGGGATAAAAATATAGTATATATTTATAAAAAAAAAATAAAATTTAAGATTTATTTATTTGACAGAGATCGCAAGTAGGCAGAGAGGCAGGCAGAGAGAGAGAGGGGGAGGCAGGCTCCCTGCTGAGCAGAAAGCCCGATGCGGGACTTGATCCCAGGACCCTGAGATCATGACCTGAGCTGAAGGCAGAGGCTTAACCCACTGAGCCACCCAGGCGCCCCAAAAATAAAATAAAATATTTTAAAAAATGGATGAAGGACCTCAATGAGAGACAGGAGTCCATCAAAATCCTTGAGGAGAACACAGGCAGCAACCTCTTCAACCTCAGCTGCAGCAACTTCTTCCTAGAAACATTGCCAAAGGCAAGGGAAGCAAGGGCAAAAATGAACTATTGGGATTTTATCAAGATCAAAAGCTTTTGCACAGCAAAGGAAACAGTTAACAAAACCAAAAGACAACTGACAGAATGGGGAAGATATTTTCAAATAACATATCAGATAAAGGGCTAGTATCCAAAATCTATAAAGAACTTATCAAACTCAACACCCAAAGAACAAATAATCCAATCAAGAAATGGGCAGAGGACATGAACAGACATTTCTGCAAAGACGACATCCAGATGGCCAACAGACACATGAAAAAGTGCTCCACATGACTTGGCATCAGGGAAATCCAAATCAAAACCACAATGAGATATCACCTCACATCAATCAGAATGGCTAAAATTAACAAATCAGGAAATGACAGATGTTGGCGAGGATGCAGAGAAAGGGGCACCCTCCTACACTGTTGGTGGGAATGCAAGCTGGTGCAGCCACTCTGGAAAACAGCATGGAGGTTCCTCAAAAAGTTGAAAATAGAGCTACCCTATAACCCAGCAATCACACTACTGGGTATTTACCCCAAAGATACAATCGTAGTGATCCGAAGGCGCACATGCACCTGAATGTTTATAGCAGCAATGTCCACAATAGCCAAACTATGGAAAAAACCTAGATGTCCATCAACAGATGAATGGATAAAGAAGATGTGGTATATATATACATATAATGGAACACTATGCAGCCATCAAAAGAAATGAAATCTTGCTATTTGCAATGACATGGATGGAACTAGAGGGTATTATGCTGAGCAAAATGAGTCAATCAGAGAAAGACAATTATTATATGATCTCCCTGATATGAGGAATTTGAGAGACAAATTGGGGGTTTGGGTGGTAGGGAAGGAAAAAATGAAACAAGATGGGATCGGGAAGGAGACAAACCGTAAGAAACTCTTAATCTCACAAAACAAACTGAGGGTTGCTGGGGGGAGAGGGGGTAGGGAGAGGGTGGCTGGGTGATGGACATTGGGGAGGGTATGTGCTATGGTGAGTGCTGTGAAGTTTGTAAGCCTGACGATTCACAGACCTGTACATCTAGTGCTAATAATACATTATATGTAAATAAAAACAAAAAATTAAAAAAATTAAAAATAAAATTAAAAAAATCCTAGTCTGCAACAGGTTGTATTTTTTTTTATTTAAATTTTAGGTAGTTAACATACAGTGCAATATTGGTTACTGGAGTAGAATTCAGTGATTCATCACTTATGTACAACACCCAGGGCTCATCATGATAAGTGCCCTCCTTAATACCCATCACTGATCTAGCCCATCTTCCATCCACCTCTCTCCAACAACCCTTGGTTTGTTCTCTATTGTTAAGAGTCTTTTATGTCTTGTTTCCCTCTCTCCTTTTTTTCTCTTCCCCTGTCCCATATGTTTATCTGTTTTCTTTTTTAAATTCCACATATGAGGGGAGCACCTGGGTGACTCAGTCTTTAAGCATCTGCCTTCGGCTCAGGTCATGATCCCAGAGTCCTGGAATTGAGTCCTGCGTCTGGCTCCCTGCTCAGTGGGAAGCCTGCTTCTCCCTCTCCCACTCCCCCACTCCCCCTGCTTGTGTTCCTTCTCTCACTGTCTCTCTGTCAAGTAAATAAATAAAATCCTTTAAGAAAAAAATTCCACATATGAGGAAAGCCTGGGTGACTCAGTTGGTTAAGAATCTGCCATTAAATTGGGTCAAGATCCCAGGGTCCTAGGATTGAGCCCCACAACAGGCTCCCTGCTCATTGGAGAGCCTGCTTCTCCTTCTCCCTCTGCTGTCCCCCTGATTGTACACTCTCTCTCTCTTTCAAATAAATGAGTAAAATCTTTAAAATAAATAAATAAATTCCATGTATGAGTGAGATCATATGATAGTTGTCTTTCTCTGACTGGGTTATTTCACTTAGCATAATATATTCTTAGCTTCAACCATGTTGTTTTAAATGGCGAGATTTCATTCTTTTTGATGACTAAGTAATACTCCTTAAATATATATACCATATCTTCTTCAGCCATCCATCAGTCAACAGACAGTTAGGCTCTCTCCATAGTTTGGCTATTGTTGATAATGCTGCTATAGCATCAGGATGGATGTACTCCTTCGAATCTATATTTTTGGGTCCTTTGGATAAATACTTAGTAGCAGATTGTAATTTTTTGTTTTTTAGGTTGTAATTTTTTTTAAGGCTGGTTTTTCTTCATAGATAGTTTGGGAAGCTTTGATCTGACTAAGTACAGGCTAAGTGCTGTGGCAAATAAAAATATGGGTAAGAAATGGTCCCTGCTTTCATAAAGTTTACATATGAGTAAGAAAAGTCAAGTGTGATGGTTGTACAATGAAGCATAAACAACATATTCTAGAAGCTTCGAGGAGTGAGATGATTCCAAACAGAAGAGGTAAGACAAGACAACTGTTAAGCCAGACCTCTCCTGAAAGGTGGGTAGGTTTGTTAGAAGTAAAGGGCTCTGTCCACTTTAGACAGAGTAAACCATATGAGTCAAGGGGTTGGGGGACCACAGTTACGTATTAGGAAAAGCATGCAACTGACCTCATTTGGTGACAGCAAAGGGAATGTGATAAATCTAGAAGCGTAGACAAGGGACCCAGCTGGGGAAGGCCTTTTAAATGCCAAGCAGTTTGTGCTTGAAGGGGGTCAGTTCCAAGCTGCTATGGAAATTTTCTGAGCAGAGAAATGGTGTTCTCACAGCTGTGCTCCTAGTTGATGAGTTCAATCAGAGGAAGACTGGAGATTCAATGAGGAAGGACACCCTAGACTCTTCAGATGACATGACAGACCTAAGTCATCTCAAGAGCATGTACATCAAAATTTGAAAACGTGCATTTTCACCTTCCCAAATACAAAGTAGCGATCAGTAAGTCCAAATACAACAGTAACCCACCCCCTAAAACATCAGAGTAAGCAACGGTTGACTAACACTTGTTAAGCATTCACTGCATGCATTTTAGGACCAGTATCTTCTGTAAACCTCAAAACAACTCTAAATGTGAGGTTCTATTACTATCCTCTTTTTTCTCATCTGGGAACTATGAGGCGATGAAGGGTAAATACCATGTCCTAGGTAAGCAAGTAAGCAGTGAGCTTGAAATTAAACTACATCAGTCTGATGTCAAAGTCCATTTCAGCAGTATTGGATGAACCCAAAAAGTAAACACTCAGACACACTTAGATCTTTAGTTCTTAGATGAAAGAACTAAAATCTATATCAGCTATCCACCTGAACATTAAGAAGCACATTCTTTGTGAAGGTCTGGGATTTTGTCATTGTTGTTGTTGTTGTTTTTAACCGGAAAGATGAAGTTAATTTGGACTAACGGGAAGATGATTTTTCTTTAGCAAAGAGCTGATGCTATTTTTATGTCTGTGAACACTTGAATATCCTTGCTTTGCAAAAAGACAGCACAGGGTACAAAAACAAACGTGTTTTTTTTTCTTTTTTTTTTTTTAAAGATTTTATTTATTTATTTGACAGACAGAGATCACAAGCAGGCAGAGAAGCAGGCAGAGAGAGGAGGAAGGGAAGCAGGCTCCCTGCTGAGCAGAGAGCCCGATGTGGGGCTCGATCCCAGGACCCCGGGATCATGACCTGAGCCAAAGGCAAAGGCTTTAACCCACTGAGCCACCCAGGCACCCCAACAAACGTGTTTTTGTCAGTACAATGAGGTCAGTATAGAATTGCCCATCCACAGGTGGAGAATGAATTATAGTGGCAAATCTACCTTCAGAGATCTGGGAGCGAAAGGGTGAAAAACAAACACAATAAAATGTTCTTTATTTGCCTTGCTGGAAAGGAGATGCTGATGGAACAACATCACACTACAATATAGCATTGATTCCTTAGGAAGGTGGGCTACCTTGGGGGCACTATTCTTGTCTTGGAAAGGATTCCAATTCAATGGTCCTTCCCCACAAAATACAACTATATAGTTGTTGTATGAAGGGGGAAAAAAACTTTCATTGAAATAGTTCATACGATTGAGGTAGAAATTCCAACAGAGGCCCT